>NC_090826.1:67481548-67790971 GCF_028021215.1 Eschrichtius robustus
ATGCTCAGTGCCCTCAAAAATCTTCCTCCTCTGTGCTGTCCAAGCAGTCCTACCATAATACTGTAAAATTATTTATGGTACCCACATAGAAGGTCATCTCTGATTCAGAAACAGATGAAGTTTTTATTCCATATTGCCATATTGAGATTAGATTATTCGCATATAAAATGACCTAGCTTACTGTGGGCAGAAGACCAAAGCATCTTTTCAAACACTAGAAATATACCCAACAAAAAGAACAGGAAGACAGACACATTGTGCTATGCCAAATACAAACTAAAAATTAAGAACATCAACAAATAATTCAAGACACATGATGTAGGGTAATCCAAAGTCATTAGGAAGGAATTCTCTAAACATATCAAAAATAGGAAGAGAGCCAAAGTTAGTGTTACTTCTTGAACTTGATAGCTTAAAAGAATTATTTGAAACTAAAAGTATATAAAGAAACCAGTTAATTTAATATAATCTTGTTGGGGAAAACAAGGATAGAAAAATTTCCACTCCTAAACTGCATTAAAAAAAATGCCCAAGCATTCATCTAATTGACAACACATATTGTAATGCAAGATATAGTTGACAAACCTGCAACCCTATGACATTCCTAAAAGTTTAAAGACACTCTAAGGGAAAAAAACAACTCAAATTTATTGGTCAATAGAGACATACACAAAATGCTATTACAACTCCAAAAATGTCCCAAGCATCACCAAAGACTATTTTTGTGAAGAGATAGGTTATATAGAAATGAGACAACAATCTAATGCATCATCTTCCTTGAAATGAGATTCCCCTCCCAAACTCATAGCATCACCATTCTTCTAATTGTCAAACTAAAAATTTGTAAGCAAAGATATTAAAACATAACCTTGGCTATTATCTACTTTGAAGAAGCACAAGGAAGATGATGAGCTGGGGAAATTAGACATAATTTGAGATAGAGAACAGAAAGTTAACTCCCAAGAGAATTAATGTTACATTAACTTATGGCCCAACTGTTGAAATACATCTTATTTACCATCAACTTGCAGTGAGGTATAAAGATGCACACACCAGTTAAAAAAGAATATCTCTCAAGCAATTCAGTAAAGTGAATATAATAAAATCCCAGAAAACCAAGCTCTAGTTCTCATTGAAGGATCTCTTGTCTGGTAGAAGTTGTAGGCAGGCTTTCCGAAAGTTCCCAAACCAGCAAATGTGTATATATAAGGAATTATCTTTGTAGAGTCAGACAATTCTAAGATAACAGTGGGTAGTCAAAGGAAAACCTGTCAACTTTACTGAGCACTCACCCTGTATTAGACAATCTAGTAGGTACATATAACAAGTTATATATGTGTGTTGTTTAGTCATTTTATTTTGCTTACATATATATCTATGTATACATGAAAAATATGTAGAATATTCATAGTTTCATTAATAAATTATATTCTATATACAAATATATACAATGAAAATATGTAAATACATACAAAATTGACAAAGAACTCACATAATTCAACATCAAAAAAACAAACAACCTGATTAAAAAATGGGCAGAGGACCTGAACAGACATTTTTCCAGAGACATACAGAGAGCCAACAGACACATGAAAAGATGCTAAACATCACTAATCATCAGGTAAAGCCAACTCAAAACCATAATGAGATATCACCTCACACCTGTCAGAATGGCTATTATCAAAAAGACAACAAATAACAAGTGCTGGCCAGTATGTGGAGAAAAGGAAACCCTGGTGCACTGTTGGTGGGAATGTAAATTGGTACAGCCACTGTGGAAAACAGTATGGAGGTGCCTCAAAAAAATTGAAAGTAGAACTACCACACAATCCAGCAATTCCACTTCTGGGTATTCATCGGAAGAAAACAAAAACACTAATTTGAAAAGACATATGCATCTCTATGTTCACTGCAGCATTGTTTACAATGGCCAAGATATGGAAACAACCTAAGTGTCCATCGATAGATGAATGGACAAAGATGGGGGGGGTGTACGTGTGTGTGTGTGTGTGTGTGTGTGTATACACACACACACAGTAGAATATTACTCAGCCAAATAAAAAAGAATAAAATCTTGCCATTTTGCCACAACATGGATGAAGCTGGAGGGTATTATGCTAAGAAAATAAGTCAGAGAAAAACAAATACTGTATGATTTCACTTGCATATGGAATCTAAAAAACAAAACAAATAAACAAACATAACAAAACAGAAACAGAGTCACAGATACAGAGAACAAACAGGTGCTTGCCAGAGGGGAGGAGGTGGGGGGATGAGCGAAATAGGTGAGGGAGATTAAGAAGTACAAACTTCCGGTTACAGAATAAATGAGTCACAGGGATTAAATGTACAGTGTGGGAAATATAGTCAATAACAATGGTGACAGATGGTAAACAGACTAATCGTGATCATTTTGTAATGTATAGAGATATCAAATCACTATGTTGTACACCAGGAATTAACATAGTCTTATAGGTCAATTATACTTCAAACTCATAGAAAAAGTGATCAGATTGGTGATTACCAGAGGCTGGGGTAGAGAGTGGGGGAATTGGATAAAGGTGCTCAAAAGGTACAAACCTCTAGTTACAAAACTCTGTTAACCTCTAGTTAACACTGCTATATGTTATATGTGAAAGTCAGGAGAGTAAATCCTAAGAGTTCTCATCACAAAGAAAAACATATTTTTTCTTTATCTATTCTTTTCTACCTATATGAGATGATGGATGTTCACTAAACAATGTGGTAAAGTCAAATCATTATGCCTTAAATTTACACAGTGCTGTATGTCAATTATATTTCAATAAAACTGTAAGGGGAAAAAAGGCCCAGCAAAAAATAAATAAATAAATAAATAATATGTATAATTCAGCCACTTTTTTTTTTCATTTAATATGTTTTTGAGATCCAAGCATCTCAATATGATTACCAATCTAGCTCATTACTGTTAATAGCTATATGGTATAATATGAAAATCCTCCATTTTATTTAGACATTCCATTATGGATGGATATCTGCTTTCATTTATTTATTACTAGAAATAGTGTTGCAAAAAATATCCTTCCAGGCTACATTGTCTACATGTGCAAGAGATGCTCTATAAAGGGCAAACCATAGCCCACAGGCCAAATCTGGCCTATCATCTGTTTCTGTATGTCCAGTAAGCTAAGAATGGTTTTTACATTTTTTTAATGGTTACAAAAACAAATCAAAGGGAGAATAATATTTCATAACAAATGAAACTTATATAAAATCCAAATTTCAGTGTCTGTAAATAAATCTTTACTTGACCCCATTCATTTGTTAATGTATTATCCATGACTTCTTCTGCACTACAGTAGCAAGAGTATTTGCAACTGAGGCCATTTGACCTACAAAGGCTATAATGTTTACTAGCTGGCCTTTTACAGAAGAAGTTTGCCAACCCCTGTTCTAGAGTAATTATTTAGAAGTGGACTTGCAGGGTCATAAGTTATTATGCACATTTTAAATTTTGCTAGTAACAACCAAATTACTATCCAAAGGGGCTGCATCAATTTATACTGCCACCAGAAATGTGTAAGTTCCCATTTCCCTCACCGCCACTCAAGTTTCTACAAGAAACAGTATCTCATTGTTTTAATTTCCATCTCCCTTTTAAACATATACTTGAATGGTCACTGGACATGAGTCTTTCTTCTTTTCCAAACTGTATTTCCTTTGGTCATTTTTCTATTGGATTGTCTTGAAAAAAAAAAAATCAATGTGCAGAGTTATACTATTTGGATAGAAATTCTTTGACATACATGTTGCAAATAATTTCACCCAGAGTTTCTCTTTTAACTTTGTATTTTTTTCTTTTTTACTATATATAGTATTTTAATTTTGTTGCAGTAAGCTTTATTAATCTTTTCTTAGCTATGTTTTATATGACATCTTTCCCCACTCCTATTTCCCAACTCTTATTAAGTTTAATAATTATTAAATGGTAGATTCTCTTAGATTTCCTATTACATGGTCTGTAAAAAAACAGGGAAAGTTTGCCTCTTCCTGGTTCTTATGCCTCCTATTTTTCCCTTGTCTTCTCACATTAGTTGGGACTTCTTGTGCAATGATGAATAGATGGAAATATAATATGCATCCTTATCTCATCTGACTTTCATTGAGATGCTGCTAAAGATACACCCTAAAGTATAATGTTTTCTGCTCCCTTTAGATACATGGCCTTCATTAAGTCAAGGCAGCTCTCTTTTATTTCTAGTTTGCTAAGCCATGTTGCTTTTTTTCATCATTAATGATTGATAAATTTTAATCAGATGCTTTCTCTCATCTACTGAAACAATTACAAAATATTTCTCATTTAATGTAGTGATATGATGAAATACATTAATATATTTTCTAACCCTAAATCATTCCTGCAATTTTAAGATAACTTCTATTTGGTCATGAAGTATTTTTATTTTTACATTACTGGATTTGATTTGGATTTTATTTAAGATTTGTACATCTGTGATCATAAAGAGGTTGGCTCTATTATTTTTTCATACTCTCCTTGTCTAGTTTTGGTTTCAAAATCAACTAGTTCCATCAAATGAGTTAGGCAGCATGCCTTCTTTGTTTATTCTGTTCGTATGTCAGCTCCACATGTTTGGTAAATGTCACAGGTAAAAACTATCTAAGCCTACTGCTGTTTGAAGTTTGTTGACAGAAGGTACATATTTTTTACAACTGATAAAAAAGCAAATTCTTTTACTTGAAGGCTTATTTCTTTTACTTACTTTTTTCCTGAATCCCTGGTAAGTATTACTTCAGCCACATTCCAAGTGATTTTTATAGCCTTATATAGAAAATGCATCATGTAAACAGCATATTTTGGGGTTTTGTTTTGAATTTAGTATGACGACCTTACTCTTTCACAGAGGGTATTTGGTCTAATTATATTTAATTTAGTGACTGATACAACTGGATTTATTATTACTATCTATTTTCTATTTCCCATCTATTTGATGTGACTTTTTCTTTTGAATTAACCAAATATTTTATTAATCCTTTTTTTCTCTATTAACATGGTAATTACACATATATTTACCATTATTATAGTGGTTACCTTGGACATTATAACATCAAACTTTGACTTGTTAATCTAATCAAATGTATCACATTTATCATTTCTCCAATAAGAACAGTACTTTGCAACACTTTGATTCCATTTATCCTAACTCTACCTTTTGCACTGTTGTTGTCATATATTTTAATTATACAAATATTGTTTAACTCAACATGAGATTATTTTTGTTTTTTGCCCCATTAATATTCAATTATCTTAAATGATACATATGCCTATTCTGGTCCTCTTCATTCCTTACTGAATTTCTGTGTTTCCCATTAGGATCATTTTATTTCTGGCTGAAGAACTCCATTTAGCTTTTATTTTAGTTCAGGTGCACTGGCAACAAATTGTTTTGTTTGTCTGAAAACATCTTTATTTCACCTTCATTTTTGGAAGATATTTTTGCTGTGTATAGGATTATAGGTTACAAGTTTTCTTTCTTTCAGCACTGTAAACATGTCATTCTATTGTTGTATGGCTTCCACTGTTTATGTAAGTATTAAAGGTACTGTGCATTTTCTTCTCTGGTGGGCTTTTAAGATTTTTCTCTTTGTCTATGATTTTCCAGCATTTTGACTATGATGTGGTTTCCTTCGTATTTATCCTGCTTGGGATTAGTAGAATTAATTGAATCTGATGTGTTTGATATGTTTCATTAGTTTTGCTCATTATCTCTTTATGTATTGTTGCTTCCTTATTTTCAATCTGTCCTCTAGTTTAAGACACTATTTACACACATTACATCATTTTACTGAATCTAATAACATCCCTTACTCTCCTTCCTTCCTTCCTCCCTCCCTCCCTTCCTTCCTTCCTTCCCTTCTTTCTTTCTGTGCTTCAGCTTGGATTTTTTTCTATCGAATTGCCTTAAGTACACTAATGCTATTTTCTGATCTATCCAATTTGATGTTAAGCCATTCATTGAGTTCTTCAATTCAGATGTTATATTTTTCAATTCTAGAATGTTCACTTCAATGTTTTAGACATACTCATATTCTCTGGTGAACTCCCTATCTTTTCATCTGTTTTCAAGAATTTTTTCCCCTATTTTCTTGAACATATTAAAAATAGGTATTTTAAGGTTATTTTCTACTAACTCCAAGTTCTGAATCACTTCTAGGTCTGCTTCTATATTCTGTTTTGTTTATGTTTTTCTCTTGGTAATAGAGTCATAATGTTCTCCCTTTTATGCACCGAGTAATTTTTTATTGATTGTGTATAGGACACAGTGCAGAATTGTTTAAAGGAAAAAAGAAACCTACTGACAATACTTTTCCATCTGAGAAGATCCATCTAAATGTTCTGCTAGGCATTTAGAGGGTGGTGGTCTGATCACTTCCATTCAATCAGGGACTGAGCTGAATTAAGACTTACAATTTTGACAAAACTCAATTCAATCTTTAATTTAACCCTATTCTTATGGTGAGGCCCTTCAAGATTTTAAATTGAAGCTTGGCAGGTCTTTGTCCCCTCAACACAGAGAGAATGCAGAAAATTCCACTATGCTTTTCAGAGGTTTCTGGCTTAGATCTTTGTCCTGTTGTCCTGAATAGCTTCAGAATTAGGCACTCCAGCCCCGCTGAATTGCCACAAGCTGTACTGGTCATTCTGTCCTCATTAGTGACCCTCTATCAGAGGCCAAGCCCAGATTCCTCTAATACGGAGGTGAACAACGTTTTTCTGTAAAGGGTCAGATAGTAACTATTTTAGGCTTTCTGGCGGAATAGTCTTTATCACAAGTAGTCAACTCTGCCATTATAGCATGAAAGCAGCCACAGACAATATGTAAATGAATAAAGGAATGATTCTGGCTGTTTTCCAAAAAAACTTTATTTATAAAACAGGCAGCAGGCCAGACCTGGCCCATGGGCTATAGTGTGCTGATCTTTGCTCTTGCTGCACCCAGAATCAGTAAGTGTATCCAAAGGGAAAGTAGCTGGAAAATGTCAGTGTCAGTTCACCACCATCTCCAGGACTGTCAGCTCTGACCTGGCATATTCTTCAGACTCACATCCTGAAGATCTCTATCACTTCAGAAATTGCAAGACTAGTAAATTCAGCTCTTATTTTCAGAAGTTTTCTGCTTAGCAGTTAGCTTTCCTTTAGCTTCAGAATTTGGCAAATATTTTGAAAAGGAAACTGGTCATGTGATTGAGGCAAATACCTTGAAAGGGAAACTGATTTCTGATTGAGTGACAATTGTGCCACTCTAGCCTCACACAATCACCAAAATTTTTGCTGATTTCTCTATCCACAAGCAATGCATGACCCACTGCCTGCACCAAACCCATATTCTCAACCTTTGGCTTACTCCCAGAATCAGTAAATTAACTCAGTGGAAAAGTGGCTATAGATTTTCAGTTCATCTCTGAGAAGTTCTCCCAAATCTAGATTTTTACCTTCTCAGTCCACATTGCTTCTGAAATCTTTAAAAATGTTATTTTTGTCTGGCTTTTCCAATTGTTTTTAGTGGGATCATAAACCTATTGCAAATTATTTCATCATTCCAGAATCAGAAACTATATCCTACTACTTTTGATATTTAAAATTTTCAGGACTTCCCTGGTGGCGCAGTGGTTAAGAATCTGCCTGCCAATGCAGGGGACACAGGTTCGAGCCCTGGTCCGGGAACATCCCACATGCTGCAGGGCAACTAAGCCCATGTGCAACAACTACTCAGCCTGCGCTCTAGAGCCAATGAGCCACAACTACTGAGCCCGCGTGCCACAACTACTGAAGTATGTGCGCCTAGAGCCCGTGCTCCACAACAAGAGAAGCCACTGCAATGAGAAGCCTGCGCACCACAACAAAGAGTAGCCCCCGCTCACCACAACTAGAGAAAGCCCGCATGCAGCAACAAAGACCCAATGTAGCCAAAAATAAACAAATTTTTAAAAATAAAAATAAGATATTTAAAACAATTTTTTTCATTATCACTCAATTCTAAGTATTTTTAAAATTTCCATTGTTATTTTTATTTATTCCAAGAATAACTCAAAGTGTGTTTTTAACTTTCCACACGTATATATTTTAAACAATAAAATACATAGAATAAACTTTTTTTGTTATTGATTTTAACAATTATATTGTGATCAGAAAAAAATGCTCCATAAGATTACAAACACTTCACAGTTGTTAAGATGTGCTTTTTGGCCAACTATGGGTCAATTTTTTTAAATCATTATGTTTGAGCTTGAGAAGAATGTTTATTCTCTAATTGTTGAATCCATCACTGAATCGTGTTGCTCATATCTTCAATTTCAAAACATTTGGGGGAATCTTTTATCAATTTCTGATGTGACACTGAAATCTTCTACTACAATGGTGAATTTATCAAACTCTTTTTTAAGTATATAAATTAAAAAAATATATATTGTGGCTATGTTATTAGGTAATTAAAAGCTTAACATGCTTTTATCTTCCTGATGAGTTAAACCTTTGACCATTAGTTGCCCTCATTATGCTTAGTAATACCCTTTCCTGAAGTCTATTTTATCTAATATTAATATAACTATACAAGCTTTCTTTTAGTTAGCAGTTATCTGGTAATACTTTGATTTTCAGTATGCAATGTCATTAGGTTTTCTGTCTGTAGTTAGATTTCTTTTTATCCTAATTTGATGATCTCTGTTTTAAACTAAGATTAATTCACTTAAATTTACTGTTGTAAGCAACATAATTATTTGTCTTCTTACTTTGCAATTTCTACTCTTCCTGGTTTTTCCGTTTCACCTTCACTCCTTTGCTGCCTCCCCACTGATGTTTTCTAATTCCATTTTTTCTCCTGCACTGTTTTTTTAATCTTATTTCTTCTGTTTCCAGTCATTCAGTGGTCCTTCTTAAAATGTAAAATGCATACTTACCTTACTGTCCATAGCTACTAAAACTTACTCTTCTTCTTCCCCCCACCAAAAAAACCTCAGGATTCTTTAAAACCAATGACTTCTTCTCCTTTCTACATAATATTGCTATTAAAGACATTAGTACTTTGATTTATCTTACTCCCTCAAATAATTATCATCATCACTACTATCATAATTATAAAATATACTCAGTTTTTGCTTAAATTTACTCACATTTTCACTAATTTGTAATCAGACCTCTCTCTTCTGGCTCCTTTGCCTTCTTCAAGAAGTGATCCCTTTAGATGTTAAGTAAGCGTGTACTGATTCAAACTACTCTCAGCTTTTTTATATGTGAAAATGTCCTTATTTTTGTTCATTCTTTAACAATAGTTTAGCTGGGTAATCAATTTTAAGCTGACAGTTATTTTCTTAAGCCCACCTATCCACAAATGGACCCGCAGGCTTTTGTCTTGACCCTCACACAAAACTACGGTGACTGAGAATTCTAGATTTCTATAGCAGTAATTATAGGGAGCCCTGCCTTCTATGTTTACTTACCACTTGGATTTTAGCTCTTTAAATCCAAATTTTTCTCCAAGAGATTTCCCTATCATTGAAGAAAGTGCAGCTTTCTACTGAGAGCCACTGTTTAGCAGTGGGCTCCTGCAAATACTTTCTGCCTCACAGATAAAAAAGCCTGCAGCAGGATAAAGCACATAGTCCTCTGAAAAGGCACGTTTGGATTAAGGTGCACTGGACATATCATGGATTGGCTCTAGGAGAGCAACCCAACCCACTGATACTCTTTTTATAGTAAGGCTAAGCAGGCCTTGCAAAGGGAGACGAAGAGTCTGAACTTGTTGCCAGCTGCTTAGGGAAGGTGCATGTTTGAAACACCAGCTGTGACTATCTAAAAACATTATGGGAAGTTGAACCTGTGAGCCCCTTTTCCTTAATAAGGAGGTGCCAACAGTTCTAGTTCAATCTGGGAAAAGCCAGAAATGCCATTCATCAAACAATGGTGTTTGTCTCCACACAACTACTTTCTTGGTAGCTCAGTTATGTATTTAAAAGTTATTTTTTTGTAATTTATAGAGTTTCTAGGTTTTTTATAACAGAGGACTTTTTCAGAAACATCTAGTCAGCAACAATTCCAAAAGTGAAGTCAAATGATTGTTCCTTATTGTTAACTTCAAACCACCTCTCTAACTCATTTATATTAATTTCTTGTTCTGGAAAAAGTGCAATGTTATATCTATTTCTGAATATTATAGGGTATTCTTTTATTGAGAAATGTTTCCTTCTGACGAAATTTCAAACTATGAATGCCAAAGGCCTTTGAAGTCAGATTGTGTTTCTACATCTAAGGTAAAAATGGAATTTCTCATATTCAGAGCCAACTCATTGGCAACTTTCATGTATTCTTTATTATTAGAAGTTACCTAATTTCTGGATACTCAAGGTTTTATTGTGCCTAATTTTCTAAGAGTTAGGGAAAAAAAAACTACCCTTAACATTAAAACCATACAAGATGTATTTTAATCATTTTCATTGATTTAGATGATATGTATTACAGTGTTTTAGCACACTAAAGAGAAATCATTATGAATATCAGTTATGTTTTAAAGCATAAGTTAGAGCTTTCCTTAACGTTGAATATAAGATTTTAAATGTATACATCATGTTTATGCAAAGCAATTAGAGCAATTACAACTCCTACTGCAAGCAACAGAAACTGGGGGTGGCATCTCTAAGCCAGAGATTGCCTATACTAATAATTTATGTCTAATCATATAACTCATTGTTACCTGTCTCAGTACCTTAAAGCAAAAGTGCAAAATACTCTTCCTAAAGCATGCAATCCTTAAATTATCTAATAGAAATCTAAAATACTATGTTCCTACTCCATCTCTCAAGATCATACTCTTAATACACATATATTTGGTATAACAAAATAAACATATTAAAAATTATATATAGCACTAATTTTAATACAACCTAGTTTAAATTGCTCACCACTGGCAAAGTCGTTCAGACCATTTAAACTATATCTATCCACTACTCAGTGTGGTGCAAAGTAATTCTCAGCCAGCATCTACACTTAGTTATCATGTGACAAATCCAGATATTCTGAGATCATATCCTCTGAGCTCTTGTATTTCATTAATTTTCATTTGTTTTTCACTTTTGAGAAATCATACTAGAAAATATTAACATTAGAAACTGATACCATCAGATGAAGAACAAAGAAAGGCTCTTAATATTGAAGTTAAAATGAGGTTGATTAGGGGCTTCCCTGGTGGCGCAGTGGTTGAGAATCTGCCGCTAATGCAGGGCACACGGGTTCGAGCCCTGGTCTGGGAAGATCCCTACGTGCCGCGGAGCGGCTGGGCCCGTGAGCCACAATTACTGAGCCTGCGCGTCTGGAGCCTGTGCTCCGCAACAAGAGAGGCTGCGATAATGAGAGGCCCGTGCACCGCGATGAAGAGTGGCCCCCACTTGCCGCAACTGGAGAAAGCCCTCGCACAGAAACGAAGACCCAACACAGCCATAAAAAAAAAAAAAAAATAGCAAAACTGCAGTTCCCAGAGGCTCTCATTAAAAAGAAAAAAAAAAAAAAATGAGGTTGATCAATCTCACTGAAAAAAGATATTCCCTAACAATATCAACTGCATGCTTCTCTTAGTGAAAGTACTTTCAGAATAATATATGACAATTTCATCGAACTAAAGAAAGTGCAAAGTCTGGAATATTACTGAATAAGACAAGAACTTCATATACGTGAATTTGAAACAGACAAAGATGAAGAATAATAGAGCCAGTCAATGTTGAGTAGATTAATGTAATCTTTAGCTCAAATGAAAATTGTCAATAATTGTTTGTTTCATGAATAAATATAATATGTTCCCTTTCTCACATAAATATTAAAGTACTATTTATATTACCAGGACACAATCAAAAACCAAACGATTTTTTTTTTAGTCTCCTGCTTTTTCTTTATTTTTATGAGAAAATCAATTTTGAAATAAGAATTCTTAATTATCTGCCACCTTGTAGGAAATTAACTACTACATTTACAAAAAAAAATACTTCAAATAATATTTACTAAGTTATACCAATTTAATGAAAAATCACATAAATGACTTTACTTGCAGTTTTTAGGTACAGTTTGGCTTTATTTTAAAAAAAAATTGTCATGAAATGTCAAATCATCCAATACCCCTGAGAAAAATCACAGTAGTCTAATAAACTTAATAGCTGTGCCCCAAAATTGCTATCAATCATGAGGATATTGCTAGTAAAGACCTCATGGCTCTGTCCCTTACCAGGTTCATTTTTCCCCCACAATAAAACCTACAGATACACTAATATTATGATATCAGAATAAGTATACTGAAAGACTAATAGACTGCAATAATGAACTAGTACTTATAAGATAATTATTGGTAAGATAAAAACACAATGAAATAAGCATACAGTACAGTCTAAAGTAGAGTTTTTAAAAAATCAACTACATGAGTAAGTATAGGAAGGCCAACCTGACAATAATTCCTGTCAGAATGGGCAAAATGTGGCATGGCAGGTAAAAATGCAAATCAAGCTACATAAACAGAGCTATAGTACATCCAATAAAGATGGTAACACTTCCACTGTATCTTTTGCACTGGAGAAGAGACATCAGTATGGCTGTGATGAGTTTTACATGGCACGCTCTTAAAAAGGCATTGACAAAGTATGCTCATTTTATATAAATTATCCCCAATCCTCAAAATAACTCTGAAGGTAGATCACCCTTCTACAGATAAAGTAATGTGCTTTAAGAGATAAAGCCAGGATCCAAACCAAAACTTGAATAGAAGTCCATTCATCTCCATACTCTTTCTACCTACATAAGACTGCCTTAAAGGTTCCATGTAGCACCAGAATGGACCATTAGGCAATACCTCACCTGTAGAATATTTGGAAACCATGTAATAAGGTATACCATGATTTCAACAAAAGTGGCAATTTTTGAAATGGGATCACAGATTTATATTATTAATGTAAATGTCTTCTGCCTCTTGCTTTACTTAACAGCTTCAATCCTAAAGTGTTGTATATAAATCAATTGTTAAAAACTGAATCCGGTTTTTCCCCACTGATAAATTATAAATAAGAACTGTTTTATCCTTATTATTAATTAATCATAATCTTCACAAACATCTTAAGAATTTTTTCTGACCCTTTAATTTCTTACGTACTTTATAAAATATAAATTAATTCCTAAAAATATGGCAGAAAAGTAGCAATTCAGAAAGATCCTGTAGATTTACCTACTTTATAGCCAAAATTCCATATAACTAGGTTTATTAAAGCAAGACAACTTACATATAGAGAGAATTTTTTACCATACTTTTTTAAACTGACAATTCACTATCAAGTCTTTTCCTCCTGTCAATGGTCTAAAGAAACAAATACCGTGATTTATTTGAAAGTACAACCTACCCCAATCTATAGCATTAAAAAAAAAAAAAAAAAAACAGTTCCGTATGTACAAATATGTAATTCTACTGCCACCTTCTGGTAAAACACAATTCTTTATAGCACTTCTCCAAATGACAAACCTCCAGATATGAAATACCTCCTTTCTAATACTAGATTAATAAAAGCAGAATAAATAATTTTTACAAATGACAAAAAATACACTAAAAATAGAATTCTAGCAATAATGTTTATCAGTACATGTGATATGTTCTCTCAATAATGTTAACATTTATTGAGCACTTTACTGTATTTGAGCACTTATAGATTTATGAGCAAAATGGAGATTAATTCTCTTAATAACCTTATAAAGTGGAATGATTATTCCCATTTTACAGACGAAGAAACTGAGAATCAAAGAAATCAAGTGGTTTGCCTGAGGCACACAGCTAGTAAATGGCAGAGGCTCTGAATTCAGAAGCAGACTGATACCAATGACCCTGCCTTTGATTATTATTCTGTAATACCCTCTATAACATCAGATAATAGACATTAAGTTGATTTAACTCATTTAGGACATTAAACCTTAATTTAGTGGGATAGAGCAACAATATTACAATTAGTGAGGAGATTAAAAGAGTCATAGAACATAGAATCAAGGAGTTAAAAGAAACCTTAAAGGTCCCACAACATACTTCTCCATATACTTCAGAACTTTATTCCTTAAACACAATGGATTAAGTCCTAATATTCTAATTTTATAAATAATACCATGTCATTTTTAGATTTTTCAAAATTTAAAAATTTTAGGTTCTATATGTTCAGTGTTTAAATTAAAATTATCTTTGCTTTGATACAGTTTGAAATATTAATAAACACTAGTAAGAAATTACTATCCCTAGTCAACATATTTACTAATTTATATACAGAGACGTTTTATTTACACAAAAGGATATACTATATTCTGCTATACTATTTATACACACTGATATCTTAAAAGTCATAAACCAATTCAATGGATGCTTTTGTTAACTGTACAAAGTGAAATAAATTGTGTTAAAAAAATCTGCCCATAACACAGTATTTTTAAACTATAACAATCAGAACTTTATGTGTAAAAGCTTTTGCACAGCAAAGGAAATAAACAAAACAAAAAGACAACCCATGGAATGGGAGAAAATATTTGCAAATGATGAGACCAACAAGGAATTAATTTCTAAAGTATACAAACAGTTCATACAGCTCAATATCAAAAAAAAAAACAACCCAATCAAAAAATGGGCAAAAGACCTAAATAGACATTTCTCCGAAGAAGACATACAGATGGCCAACAGACACATGAAAAGATGCTCAACATTGCTAATTATTAGAGAAATGCAAGTCAAAACTATAATGATGTATCACCTCACACTGGTCAGAATGGCCATCAACAGAAAGTCTACAAATAGTAAGTGCTGGAGAGGGTGTGGAGAAAAGGGAACCCTCCTACACTGTTGATTGGAATATAAATTGGTGCAGCTGCTATGGAGAACAGTATGAAGGTTCCTTAAAAAACTAAAATAAAGTTATCACATGACCCAGCAATCCCACTCCTGGGCATATATCCAGAAAAGACAAAAACTCTAATTCAAAAAGATACATGCATCCCTATGTTTATAGTGGCATTATTTACAATAGCCAAGACACGGAAACAACCTAAATGTCCATCAAGAGATGAATGGATAAAGAAGATGTGTTATATAAATATAATGGAATATTACTCTGTCATAATGCCATTTGCAGCAACATGGATGGATCTAGAGATTATCATACTAATGAAGTAAGTCAGATAAAAACAAATATCATGTACCACTTATATGTAGAATCTAAAAAATAATACAAATGAACTGATTTAAATACAAAACAGAAACAGACTCACAAACATAGAAAACAAACTTATGGTTACCAAAGGGGAAGGGGGTGGAGGGATAAAAAAGGAGTTTGGGATTAGCAGATACACACTACTATATATAAAATAAACAGCAAAGTCCTACTGTATAGCACAGGGAACTATATTTGATATCTTGCAATAACCTATACTAGAAAAGAATCTGAAAAAGAATATGTATATGTACATATAAATAAATCACTTTGCTGTACACCTGGAACTAACACAAAATTGTAAATCAACTATACTTCAATTAAAAAAAAACTTTGTGTGTATATAAAATGACAAAATAGATAATTTAATCATCAGTTTTGGTATCTTTATAAATCAAATAACCACATGCAATTTATGCTCTGAAATTCTACTTTAATGAGCTTCTGAATAACTGCGACCAACAGTTATAAATAACAATATAAAATAAGTGGCCAAATAACATGCCTAAGGTAATATAGAATTGTGCCAATGAGTAAATTAATCACTTTGAAAAATATGTAGAATAGTAGGGGAGAAATCCTATCAACTACTGTTTGAGCCATTTTGACAAATCTTTGGTTCATAAAGTTTCATAATCATATCAACTTACTATGAACAATTTTCAGCAAATTGTTTGATCACAAAGTTTCATATTCCTCACAATCTATTTTGGCCAATTTCAAAACACATGTTTCTACTGAATATGTACATTTAAATTCGATTTAATTTCTTCATAAACATTATAAATAGAGACTAGAATTCATATGTTCAATGATATAATAAATACTATAGGAAGTCTTTTACATTTCCATATAAATTTTAGAATCAGTCTGTCAATCTCTACAGAAAAAAGCCTGCTGGGATTTTGATTGGGATTGAGTTGATCAATACCAGAATCAATAAAAATCCCAGAATACAGTCAATATAAAAATTAATTGTACTTCTATATTTGAGCAACAAATGGAAAATAAATTTTTAAAATAGCATGAAAAACAAAAATACTTAGGAATAAATTTAATGAAAAGTGTGGAAGACCTCTACACTGAAAACTATAAAACAATGCAGAGAGAAATTATAGGAGATCTAGATAAATGCAGAGATACGTTCATGGATAGAGGACTCAATTTTGTTAAGGTATCTATACTCCTTAACAATTTGTCTATACAAATTAATACATGGAGTCAATCCAATTCCAATCAAAATTCCAGTAGGCTTTTTTTTTTTTTTTTAGAAATAGGCTGATTCTAAAATTTATATGGAAACAAAGGATCTAGAATAGTCAAAAGAACCTTTAAAAAAGAAAAACTGATTTGTAGGACTTATACAACCTTATTTCAAGACTTATTACAATTCTAAAATAATCAAGACAGTGTAATACTGGTATAAATGAGACACAGTTCAATGCAACAGAGTACAGTTCAGAAACAGACCCACACATATATATATGGTCACGTGATTTTTGACAAAGG
Organism: Eschrichtius robustus; assembly: GCF_028021215.1. NCBI lineage: Eukaryota > Metazoa > Chordata > Mammalia > Artiodactyla > Eschrichtiidae > Eschrichtius > Eschrichtius robustus. The sequence goes on from NC_090826.1 coordinate 67,498,313, forward strand.
CACCAACATAATGTAATAAGGAATTAAATCTTTTCAATATATGGTGCTGGAATAACTAGATATCCATATGGAAAAAAATGAACCTCAACCCCTACCTAACACTATACTCAAAAATTAATTCAAAATAAATCATAGGCCTAAATTTAAAAGGTAAAAGTATAAAACTTCTAGAAGAAAATAAAGGAAAGTCTTTATGACCTTGATTTAGCTTTAAAATCCTTGTACAAAGGGCATTAAGCATAAAGAAAAAAGTGATAAATGAACTTCATCAATATTAAATCTCCTACTCTTCAAAAAAAGACATTAAGAATATGATAGGCAAGGGAGAGGAACCAAGATGGCAGAGTAGAAGGACGTGCTCTCACTCCCTCTTGCGAGAGCACCAGAATCACAGCTAACTGCTGAACAATCATCAACAGGAAGACACTGGAGCTCACCAAAAAAGATACCCCACATCCAAAGACAAAGGAGAAGCCAAAATGAGACGGTAGGAGGGGCACAATCACAGTAAAATCAAATCCCGTAACTGCTGGGTGGGTGACTCACAGACTGGAGAACACTTATACCACAGAAGTCCACCCACTGGAGTGAAGGTTCTGAGCCCCACGTCAGGCTTCCCAATCTGGAGGTCCGGCAACGGGAGGAGGAATTCCTAGAGAATTAGACGTTGAAGCCTAGTGGGAATTGATTGCAGGACTTCGACAGGACTGGGGGAAACAGAGACTCCACTCTTGGAGGGCACACACAAAGTAGTGTGTGCATCGGGACCCAGGGGAAGGAGCAGTGACCACAGTGGAGACAGAACCAGACCTACCTGCTGGTGTTGGAGGGTCTCCTGCGGAGACAGGGGGGTGGCTGTGGCTCACCATGGGGAGGGGGACACTGGTAGCAGAAGTTCTGGGAGGTGCTCCTTGGCATGAGCCCTCCCAGAGTCTGTCATTAGCCAAACCAAGGAGCCCAAGTAGGCTCCAGTGTTGGGTTGCCTCGGGCCAAACAACCAACAGGGAGGGAACACAGCCCCACCCATCAACAGTCAAGTGGATTAAAGTTTTACTGAGCTCTGCCCACCAGAGCAACAGTCAGCTCTACCCACCACCAGTCCCTCCCATCAAGCCTCTTAGATAGCCTCATCCACCAGAGGGCAGACAGAAGAAGCAAGAAGAACTACAAACCTGCAGCCTGTGGAACAAAAACCACATTCACAGAAAGAGAGACAAGATGAAAAGGCAGAGGGCTATGTACCAGATGAAGAAAAAAGATAAAACCCCAGAAAAACAACTAAATAAAGTGGAGATAGGAAACCTTCCAGAAAAAGAATTCAGAATAATGATAGTGAAGATGATCCAGGACCTCGGAATAAGAATGGAGGCAAAGATCGAGAAGATGCAAGAAATGTTTAACAAAAACCTAGAAGAATTAAAGAACAAACAAACAGAGATGAACAATACAATAACTGAAATGAAAACTACACTAGAAGGAATCAATAGCACAATAACTGAGGCAGAAGAACGGATAAGTGACCTGGAAGACAGAATGGTGGAATTCACTGCCATGCAACAGAATAAAGAAAAAAGAATGAAAAGAAATGAAGACAGCCTAAGAGACCTCTGGGACAACATTAAACGCAACAACATTCGCATTATAGGGGTCCCAGAAGGAAAAGAGAGAGAGAAAGGAACAGAGAAAATATTTGAAGAGATTATAGTTGAAAACTTCCCTAACATGGGAAAGGAAATAGCCACCCAAGTCCAGGAAGCACAGCGAGTCCCATATAGGATAATCCCAAGGAGAAACACGCCAAAACACATAGTAATCAAATTGGCAAAAATTAAAGACAAAGAAAAATTATTGAAAGCAGCAAGGGAAAAACGAAAAATAACATACAAGGGAACACCCATAAGGTTAACAACTGATTTCTCAGAAGAAACTCTAAAAGCCAGAAGGGAGTGGCATGATTTCCTTAAAGTAAAGAAAGGGAAGACCCTACAACCAAGATTACTCTACCCGGCAAGGATCTCATTAAGATTCGATGGAGAAATCAAAAGCTTCACAGACAAGCAAAGGCTAAGAGAATTCAGCACCACCAAACCAGCTTTACAACAAATGCTAAAGGAACTTCTCTAAGTGGGAAGCACAAGAGAAGTAAAAGGTCTACAAAAACAAACCCAAAACAATTAAGAAAATGGTCATAGGAACATACATATCGATAATTACCTTAAGCATGAATGGATTAAATGCTCCAACCAAAAGACACAGGCTTGCTGAATGGATACAAAAACAAGACCCATATATATGCTGTCTACAAGACACTCACTTCAGACCTAGGGACACATACAGACTAAAAGTGAGGGGATGGAAAAAGATATTCCATGCAAATGGAAATCAAAAGAAAGCTAGAGTAGCTATACTCATATCAGATAAAATAGACTTTAAAATAAAGAATGTTACAAGAGACAAGGAAGGACACTACATAATGATCAAGGGATCAATCCAAGAAGAAGATATAACAATTATAAATATATATGCACCCAACATAGGAGCACCTCAATACATAAGGCAACTGCTAACAGCTATAAGAGGAAATCGACAGTAACACAATAATAGTGGGGGACTTTAACACCTCACTTACACCAATGGACAGATCATCCAAAATGAAAATAAATAAAGAAACAGAAGCTTTAAATGACACAATAGGCCAGATAGATTTAATTGATATTTATAGAACATTCCATCCAAAAACAGCAGATTACACTTTCTTCTCCAGCGTGTACCGAACATTCTTCAGGATACTTCACATCTTGGGTCACAAATCAAGCCTCAGTAAATTTAAGAAAATTGAAATCATATCAAGCATCTTTTCTGACCACAACGCTATGAGATTAGAAATGAATTACAGAGAAAAAAACGTAAAAAAGACAAACACATGGAGGCTAAACAATATTTTACTAAATAACAAAGAGATCACTGAAGAAATCAAAGAGGAAATAAAAGAATACCTAGAGACAAATGACAATGAAAACACGACGACCCAAAACCTATGGGATGCAGCAAAAGCAGTTCTAAGAGGGAAGTTTATAGCTATACAAGCCTACCTCAAGAAACAAGAAAAATCTCAAGTAAACAATCTAACCTTACACCTAAAGGAACTGGAGAAAGAAAAACAAACAAAACCCAAAGTTAGCAGAAGGAAAGCATAAAGATCAGAGCAGAAATAAATGAAATAGAAAAAAAGAAAACAATAGCAAAGATCAATAAAACTAAAAGCTGGTTCTTTGAGAAGATAAACAAAATTGATAAACCATTAGCCAGACTCGTGAAGAAAAGAGGGAGAGGACTCAAATCAATAAAATTAGAAATGAAAAAGGAGAAGTTACAACAGACACTGCAGAAATACAAAGCATCCTAAGAGACTACTACAAGCAACTCTATGCCAATAAAATGGACAACCTGGAAGAAATGGACAAATTCTTAGTAAGGTATAACCTTCCAAGACTGAACCAGGAAGCAACAGAAAATATGAACAGACCAATAACAAGTAATGAAATTGAAACTGTGATTAAAAATCTTCCAACAAACAAAAGTCCAGGACCAGATGGCTTCACAGGTGAATTCTATCAAACATTTAGAGAAGAGCTAACACCCATCCTTCTCAAACTCTTCCAAAAAACTGCGGAGGAATGCTCCCAAGCTCATTCTATGAGGCCACCATCACCCTGATACCAAAACCAGACAAAGACACTACAAAAATAGAAAATTACAGACCAATATCACTGATGAATATAGATGCAAAAATCCTCAACAAAATACTAGCAAACAGAATCCAACAACACATTAAAAGGATCATACACCATGATCAAGTGGGATTTATCCCAGGGATGCAAGGATTCTTCAATATATGCAAATCAATCAATGTGATACACCATATTAACAAATTGAAGAAGAAAAACCATATGATCATCTCAATAGATGCACAAAAAACTTTTTACAAAATTCAACACCAATTTATGATAAAAACTCTCCAGAAAGTGGGCACAGAGGGAACCTACCTCAACATAATAAAGGCCATATATAAAAAACCCACAGCAAACATCATTCTCAATGGTGAAAAACCGAAACCATTTCCTCTAAGATCAGGAACGAGACAAGGATGTCCACTCTCACCACTATTATTCAACATAGTTCTGGAAGTCCTAGCCACGGCAATCAGAGAAGAAAAAGAAATAAAAGGAAAACAAATTGGAAAAGAAGAAGTAAAACTGTCACTGTTTGCAGATGACATGATAGTATACATAGCGAATCTTTAAAATGCCAACAGAAAACTACTAGAGCTAATCAATGAATTTGGTAAAGTTGCAGGATACAAAATTAATGCACAGAAATCTCTTGCATTCCTATACACTAATGAGGAAAAATCTGAAAGAGAAATTATAGAAACACTCCCATTTACCATTGCAACAAAAAGAATAAAATACCTAGGAATAAACCTCCCTAAGGAAACAAAAGACCTGTATGCAGAAAACTAAAAGACACTGATGAAAGAAATTAAAGATGATACCAACAGATGGAGAGATATATCATGTTCCTGGATTGGAAGAATCAATATTGCGAAAATGACTATACTACCCAAAGCAATCTACAGATTCAATGCAATCCCTATCAAATTACCAATGGCATTTTTTACGGAACTATAATAAATCATCTCAAAATTTGTATGGAGACACAAAAGACCCTGAATAGCCAAAGCAGTCTTGAGTGAAAAAAACGGAGCTGGAGGAATCAGACTCCCAGTCTTCACACTATACTACAAAGCTACAGTAATCAAGACAATATGGTACTGGCACAAAAACAGAAATATAGATCAGTGGAACAAGATAGAAAGCCCAGAGATAAACCCACACACCTATGGTCAACTAATCTATGACAAAGGAGGCAAAGATATACAATGGAGAAAAGACAGTCTCTTCAATAAGTGGTGCTGGGAAAACTGGACAGCTATATGTAAAAGAATGAAATTAGAACACTCCCTAACACCATATACAAAAATAAACTCAAAATGGATTAAAGACCTAAATGTAAGACCAGACACTATAAAGCTCTTAGAGGAAAACATAGGAAGAACACTGTTTGACATAAATCACAGCAAGATCTTTTTTGATACACCTCGTAGAGTAATGGAAATAAAAACAAAAATAAACGAATGGGACCTAATGAAACTTAAAAGCTTTTGCACAGCAAAGGAAACCATAAACAAGACGAAAAGACAACCCTCAGAATGGAAGAAAATATTCGCAAACGAATCAACGGACAAAGGATTAATCTCCAAAATATATAAACACCTCATGCAGCTCAATATGAAAGAAACAAACAACCGAATCCAAAAATGGGGAGAAGATCTAAATAGACATTTCTCCAGAGTAGACATACAGATGGCCAAGAAGCACATGAAAAGCTGCTCAACATCACTAATTATTAGAGAAATGCAAATCAAAACTACAATGAGGTATCACCTCACACCAGTTAGAATGGGCATCATCAGAAAATCTACAGAACCAGGCAAGATGGCGGAAGAGTAAGACGCGGAGATCACCTTCCTTCCTACAGATACATTAGAAATACATCTACACGTGGAACTGCTCCTACACAGCACCCACTGAACGCTGGCAGAAGACGTCAGACCTCCCAAAAGGCAAGAAACTCCCCTCATACTTGGGTAGGGCAAAAGAAAAAAGAAATAACAGAGACAAAAGAAGAGGGACGGCACCTGCACCAGTGGGAGGGAGCTGTGAAGGAGGAAAGGTTTCCACACACTAGGAAGCCCTTTCACCGGTGGAGACTGCGGGGGGCAGAGGCGGGAAGCTTCGGAGCCACGGAAGAGAGCGCAGCCACAGGGGTGCAGAGGGCAAAGCGTAGAGATTCGCGCAAAGAGGATCGGTGCCAACCAGCACTCACCAGCCCAAGAGGCTTGTCTGCTCACCTGCCGGGGCAGGCGGGGGCTGGGAGCTGAGGCTCGGGCTTCGGTCGGATTGCAGGGAGAGGACTGGGGTTGGTGGCGTGAACACAGCCTGAAGGGGTTAGCGCACCACAGCTGGCTGGGAGGGAGTCCGGGAAAAAGTCTGCAGCTGCCGAAGAGGCAAGAGACTTTTTCTTGCCTCTTTGTTTTGCGGTGCGCAAGGAGAGGGGATTCAGAGCACTGCCTAAACAAGCTCCAGAGACGGGCGCGAGCCGCGGCTATCAGCGCGGACCCCAGAGACAGGCATGAGACGCTAAGGCTGCTGCTGCTGCCACCAAGAAGCCTGTGTGCGAGCACAGGTCACTATCCACACCGCCCCACCCGGGAGCCTGTGCAGCCCGCCACTGCCAGGCTCCTGTGATCCAGGGACAACTTCCCCGGGAGAACGCACGGCGCGCCTCAGGCCGCTGCAATGTCACGCCGGCCTCTGCCGCTGCAGGCTCGCCCCGCATCCGTACCCTTCCCTCCCCACCGCCTGAGTGAGCCAGAGCCCCTGAAGCAGAGGCTCCTTTAACCCCGTCCTGTCTGAGTGAAGAGCAGACATTCTCAGGCGACCTACGCGCAGAGGCAGGTCCAAATCCAAAGCTGATCCCCGGGAGCTGTACAAACAAAGAAGAGAAAGGGAAATTTCTCCCAGCAGCCTAAGAAGCAGCGGATTAAAGCTCCACAAACAACTTGATGTACCTACATCTGTTGAATACCTGAATAGACAACGAATCATCCCAAATTCAGGAGGTGGACTTTGGGAGCAGGATATATTAATTTTTCCCCTTTTCCTTTTTTTGTGAGTGTATATGTGTATGCTTCTGGGTGAGATTTTTGTCTGTATAGCTTTGCTTTCACCATTTGTCCTAAGGTTCAGTCCGTCCATTTTTGTTTGTTTTTTTTTTTTTTTTACTTAAAAAATTTTTTTTCTTAACAGATTTTTTCTTAATAATTTTTCCTTTTTTTTATTTTAAAAAATTAAAAAAATTTTTTTCTTAGTAATTTTTTTATTTTAAAAAATTAAAAAATTTTTTTTCTTAATAAATTTTTTCAATAATTTTTTCTTATTCTTTATTATAATAGCTTTATTTTATTTTGTTTTATTTTATTTTATCCTCTTTCTTTAATTTTTTCTCCCTTTTATTCTGAGCCGTGTGGATGAAAGGCTCTTGGTGCTCCAGCCAGGCATCAGCGCTGTGCCTCTGAGGTGCGAGAGCCAACTTCAGGACACTGGTCCACAAGAGACCTCCCAGCTCCACGTAATACCAAACAGTGAAAATCTCTCAGAGATCTCCATCTCAAAATCAAGACCCAGTTTCACTCAACAACCAGCAAGCTACAGTGCTGGACACCCTATGCCAAACAACTAGCAAGACAGGACCACAGCCCCATCCATTAGCACAGAGGCTGCCTAAAATAATAATAAGGCCACAGAAACCCCAAAACACACCACCAGACGTGGACGTGCCCACCAGAAAGACAAGAACCAGTCTCATCCACCAGAACACAGGCACTAGTCCCCTCCACCAGGAAGCCTACACAATCCACTGAACCAACCTTAGCCACTGGGGACAGATACCTAAAACAACGGGAACTACGAACCTGCAGCCTGTGAAAAGGAGACCCCAAACACAGTAAGATAAGCAAAATGAGAAGACAGAAAAACACACAGCAGATGAAGGAGCAGGGGCAAAACACACCAGACCTAACAAATGAAGAGGAAATAGGTAGCCTACCTGAAAAAGAATTCAGAATAATGATAGTAAAGATGATCCAAAATCTTGGAAATAGAATAGACAAAATGCAAGAAATATTTAACAAGGATGTAGAAGAACTAAAGAGGAACCAAGCAGCGATGAAAAACACAATAAATGAAATTAAAAATACTCTAGAAGGGATCAATAGCAGAATAACTGAGGCAGAAAAACGGGTAAGTGACCTGGAAGATAAAATAGTGGAAATAACTACCGCAGAGCAGAATAAAGAAAAAAGAATGAAAAGAACTGAGGACAGTCTCAGAGACCTCTGGGACAACATTAAATGCACCAACATTCGAATTATACGGGTCCCCGAAGAAGAAGAGAAAAAGAAAGGGACTGAGAAAATATTTGAACAGATTATAGTTGAAAAATTCCCTAATATGGGAAAGGAAATAGTTAATCAAGTCCTGGAAGCACAGAGAGTCCCATACAGGATAAATCCAAGGAGAAACACGCCAAGACGCATATTAATCAAATTATCAAAAAGTAAATATAAAGAAAACATATTAAAAGCAGCAAGGGAAAAACAACAAATAACACACAAGGGAATCCCCATAAGGTTAACTGCTGATCTTTCAGCAGAAACTCTGCAAGCCAGAAGGGAGTGGCAGGATATACTTAAAGTGATGGAGGAGACAAACCTACAACCAAGGTTACTCTACCCAGCAAGGATCTCATTCAGATTTGATGGAGAAATTAAAACCTTTACAGACAAGCAAAAGCTGAGAGAGTTCAGCACCAACAAAACAGCTTTACAACAAATGCTAAAGGAACTTCTCTAGGCAAGAAACACAAGAGAAGGAAAACACCTACAATAACAAACCCAAAACATTTAAGAAAATGGGAATAGGAACATTCATATCGATAATTACCTTAAATGTAAATGGATTAAATGCTCCCACCAAAAGACACAGACTGGCTGAATGGATACAAACACAAGACCCATATATATGTTGTCTACAAGAGACCCACTTCAGACCTAGGGACACATACAGACTGAAAGTGAGGGGATGGAAAAAGATATTCCATGCAAATGGAAATCAAAAGAAAGCTGGAGTAGCAATTCTCATATCAGACAAAATGACTTTAAAATAAAGACAATTACAAGAGACAAAGAAGGACACTATATAATGATCAAGGGGTCGATCCAAGAAGAAGGTATAACAATTGTAAATATTTATGCACCCAACATAGGAGCACCTCAATACATAAGGCAAATACTAACAGCCATAAAAGGGGAAATCGACAGTAACACAATCATAGTAGGGGACTTTAACACCCCACTTTCACCAATGGACAGATCATCCAAAATGAAAATAAATAAGGAAACACAAGCTTTAAATGATACATTAAACAAGATGGACTTAATTGATATTTATAGGACATTCCATCCAAAAACAACAGAATACACATTTTTCTCAAGTGCTCATGGAACATTCTCCAGGGTAGAACATATCTTGGGTCACAAATCAAGCCTTGGTAAATTTAAGAAAATTGAAATCGTATCAAGTATCTTTTCCGACCACAACACTATGAGACTAGATATCAATTACAGGAAAAGATGTGTAAAAAATACAAACACATGGAGGCTACACAATACACTACTTAATAACGAAGTGATCACTGAAGAAATCAAAGGGGAAATCAAAAAATACCTAGAAACAAATGACAATGGAGACACGACGACCCAAAACCTATGGGATGCAGCAAAAGCAGTTCTAAGAGGGAAGTTTATAGCAATACAAGCCTACCTCAAGAAATAGGAAACATCTCGAATAAACAACCTAACCTTGCACCTAAAGCAATTAGAGAAAGAAGAACAAAAAAACCCCAAAGTTAGTAGAAGGAAAGAAATCATAAAGATCAGATCAGAAATAAATGGAAAAGAAATGAAGGAAATGATAGCAAAGATCAAAAAAACTAAAAGCTGGTTCTTTGAGAAGATAAACAAAATTGATAAACCATTAGCCAGACTCATCAAGAGAAAAAGGGAGAAGACTCAAATCAATAGAATTAGAAATGAAAAAGGAGAAATAACAACTGACACTGCAGAAATACAAACGATCATGAGAGATTACTACAAGCAACTCTATGCCAATAAAATGAACAACCTGTAAGAAATGGACAAATTCTTAGAAATGCACAACGTGCCAAGACTGAACCAGGAAGAAATAGAAAATATGAACAGACCAATCACAAGCACTGAAATTGAAACTGTGATTAAAAACCTTCCAACAAACAAAAGCCCAGGACCAGATAGCTTCACAGGCGAATTCTATCAAACATTTAGAGAAGAGCTAACACCTATCCCTCTCAAACTCTTCCAAAGTATTGCAGAGGGAGGAACACTCCCAAACTCATTCTACGAGGCCACCATCACCCTGATACCAACACCAGACAAAGATGTCACAAAGAAAGAAAACTACAGGCCAATATCACTGATGAACATAGATGCAAAAATCCTCAACAAAATACTAGCAAACAGAATCCAACAGCACATTAAAAGGATCATACACCATGACCAAGTGGGGTTTATCCCAGGAATGCAAGGATTCTTCAATATACGGAAATCAATCAATGTGATACACCATATTAACAAATTGAAGGAGAAAAACCATATGATCATCTCAATAGATGCAGAGAAAGCTTTCGACACAATTCAACACCCATTTATGATAAAAGCCCTGCAGAATGTAGGCATAGAGGGAACTTTCCTCAACATAATAAAGGCCATATATGACAAACCCACAGACAACATTGTCCTCAATGGTGAAAAACTGAAACCATTTCCACTAAGATCAGGAACAAGACAAGGTTGCCCACTCTCACCACTATTATTCAACATAGTTTTGGAAGTTTTAGCCACAGCAATTAGAGAAGAAAAAGAAATAAAAGGAATCCAAATCGGAAAAGTAGAAATAAAGCTGTCACTGTTTGCAGATGACATGATACTAGACATAGAGAATCCTAAAGATGCTACCAGAAAACTCCTAGAGCTAATCAATGAATTTGGTAAAGTAGCAGGATACAAAATTAATGCACAGAAATCTCTTGCATTCCTATACACTAATGATGAAAAATCTGAAAGTGAAATTAAGAAAACACTCCTGTTTACCACTGCAACAAAAAAAATAAAATATCTAGGAATAAACCTACCTAAGGAGACAAAAGACCTGTATGCAGAAAATTATAAGACACTGATGAAAGAAATTAAAGATGATACAAATAGATGGAGAGATATACCATGTTCTTGGATTGGAAGAATCAACATTGTGAAAATGACTACTACCCGAAGCAATCTACAGATTCAATGCAATCCCTATCAAACTACCACAGGCATTTTTCACAGAACTAGAACAAAAAATTTCACAATTTGTATGGAAACACAAAAGACCCCGAATAGCCAAAGCAATCTTGAGAACGAAAAATGGAGCTGGAGGAATCAGGCTCCCTGACTTCAAACTATATTACAAAGCTACAGTAATCAAGACAGTTTGGTACTGGCACAAAAACAGAAACATAGTCAATGGAACAGGATAGAAAGCCCAGAGATAAACCCACGCACATATGGTCACCTTATCTTTGATAGAGGAGGCAAGCATATACAGTGGAGAAAAGACAGCCTCTTCAATAAGTGGTGCTGGGAAAACTGGACAGGTACATGTAAAAGTATGAAATTAGAACACTCCCTAACACCATACACAAAAATAAACTCAAAATGGATTAAAGACCTAAATGTAAGGCCAGACACTATCAAACTCTTAGAGGAAAACATAGGCAGAACACTCTATGACATAAATCACAGCAAGATCCTTTTTGACCCAACTCCTAGAGAAATGGAAATAAAAACACGAATAAACAAATGGGACCTAATGAAACTTAAAAGCTTTTGCACAGCAAAGGAAACCATAAACAAGACCAAAAGACAACCATCAGAATGGGAGAAAATATTTGCAAAGGAAGCAACTGACAAAGGATTAATCTCCAAGATTTACAAGCAGCTCATGCAGCTCAATAACAAAAAAACAAACAACCCAATCCAAAAATGGGCAGAAGACCTAAATAGACATTTCTCCAAAGAAGATATACAGATTGCCAACAGACACATGAAAGAATGCTCAACATCATTAATCATTAGAGAAATGCAAATCAAAACTACAATGAGATACCATCTCACACTGGTCAGAATGGCCATCATCAAAAAATCTAGAAACAATAAATGCTGGAGAGGGTGTGGAGAAAAGGGAACACTCTTGCACTGTTGGTGGGAATGTAAATTGATACAGCCTCTATGGAGAACAGGATGGAGGTTCCTTAAAAAACTAAAAATAGAACTACCATACGACCCAGCAATCCCACTATTGGGCATATACCCTGAGAAAACCATAGTTCAAAAAGAGTCATGTACCACAATGTTCATTGCAGCTCTATTTACAATAGCCAGGACATGGAAGCAACCAAAGTGTCCATCATCGGATGAATGGATAAAGAAGATGTGGCACATATATACAATGGAATATTACTCAGCCATAAAACGGAACGAAATGGAGGTATTTGTAGTGAGGTGGATGGAGTTAGAGTCTGTCATACAGAGTGAAGTAAGTCAGAAAGAGAAAAACAAATACAGTATGCTAACACATATATATGGAATCTAAGGAAAAGAAAAAAAAAAAGGTCCTAGTGGCAAAAAACCTAGTGGCAAGACGAGAATAAAGACACAGACCTACTAGAGAATGGACTTGAGGATATGGGGAGGGGGAGGGGTAAGATGTGACAGGGTGAGAGAGTGGCATGGATATATATACACTACCAAATGTAAAATAGATAGCTAGTGGGAAGCAACCGCATAGCACAGGGAGATCAGCTCAGTGCTTTGTGACCACCTAGAGGGGTGGGATAGGGAGGGTGGGAGGGAGGGAGATGCAAGAGGGAAGAGATATGGGAACATATGTATATGTATAACTGATTCACTTTGTTATAAAGCAGAAACGAACACACCATTGTAAAGCAATTATACTCCAATAAAGATGTTAAAAAAAGAAAATCTACAAACAACAAATGCTGGAGAGGATGTGGAGAATAGGGAACCCTCTTGCACTGTTGGTGGGAATGTAAATTGATACAGCCACTATGGAGAACGGTTTGGAGGTTCCTTAAAAAACTAAAAAATAGAATTACCATATGATCCAGCAATCCCACTACTGGGCATATACCCAGAGAAAACCATAATTCAAAAAGACACATGCACCCCAATGTTCATTGCAGCACTTACAATAGCCAGGTCATGGAAGCAACCTAAATGCCCATTGACAGACGAATGGATAAAGAAGTTGTGGTACATATATACAATGGAATATTACTCAGCCATAAAACGGAACGAAATTGAGTCATTTGTTGAGACGTGGATGGATCTAGAGACTGTCATACAGAGTGAAGTAAGTCAGAAAGAGAAAAACAAGTATCGTATATTAACGCATGTATGTGGAACCTAGAAAAATGGTACAGATGAACCGGTTTGCAGGGCAGAAGTTGAGACACAGATGTAGAGAACAAACGTATGGACACCAAGGGGGGAAAACCGCGGTGGGGTGGGGATGGTGGTGTACTGAATTGGGCGATTGGGATTGACATGTATACACTGATGTGTATAAAATTGATGACTAATAAGAACCTGCAGTATAAAAGAATAAGAAACAAAAAACAAACAAAAAAAACAACTAATACTAAACTTTCTTTGGGTTTTTGTATGGAAATATGTTAATATAAATGTTTCAGACATTACATGAAATTTCTAAAAATCTTGTATGTTCTGGTATAATGTTATGTCATAATTCTAGTTATTACTTTAAAATGTATATCTCAGAAATTAAATTTCCTTGTCAATTGCATTATTATGAACTTTCATCAAATCTTTAACCATGGTCATTTTTAAGTCTTTTGTCATTTACAGACAGTTCTGGGTGTACTCTGATGTTTTCGCAAAAATGTTCCTATAAAAGGGTTTCATCTTCAAGGAATTCATGGAAAAGACTCTGACAAGTACAGGTTTCTGGTAACTGACTATACTGCTGAACTGAATGAATAAGCATTTTCAGAACTCTAATGGAGTACTAACAAAAGATCAAGATAAAAAAAAATTAATTACATGGGACTGAGTGAACTGATGAGGATGATTGTAATTTTTGTGACTTTCTGTTTGAATAAGAAAAAAAAATCCCACAAGGACTCAGAGGCAAAAAATATACAAATCAATTTTCACTGCAAAGTAAAGGAGCTGTTACAGTGGAGGATTACTGGACTGAATGTCAATATTATGACATAGTAAAAAAAAAAAAAAAAAAAAAAAGAATATGATAGGCAAGACTAAGAAAAAATATTTGCATTACATATATCTGACAAAGGACTTATACCCAAAATATATAAAGAAATCTTACAATTCAGTAAGAAAACAACCCAATTTTTTTAAAATGAGCAAAACACTTGAATAGGCACTTCATGAAACATGTATGAATGACCAATAAGTACATGAAATGATGCTCAATGTCCTTAGCAATCAGGGGTATGCAAATTAAAATCATAATGAGATATTACTACATGCCTATTAGAATAGCTAAAATTAAAAAGACAATACCAAGTGTAATTAAGGAGGTGGAACAACTATTTGTGGAAATGTAAATGGTACAGTGACTACGGCAAATAGTTTGGAAGTTTCTTATAAAGTTAAACATGCACTTCCATATGACCCAGAAATCCTACTCTTAGCTATATTTACTCAAGTGAAATGAAAACTTATATTTGTATGCATTTATAGTGGCTTTATTTAATTGTCAAAAACTAGGGGGCAAAAACAAATGTCCTCCAATTGGTGAGATACAGCAATAAAAGAGAACCAACTACTGATACACGTGACAACAGGTATGAATCTGACATGCATTATGGCAGTAAAAGAAGCCAGACTCAAAAGAGTACAGAATATACGATTCTATCTATATGACATTCTCGAAAAGGCAAAATTGTGGGGACAGAAAACAGATTAGTGGGATATGAGGGAGAGATTGGAGAAAAGGGAGCATAAGGAAAATTTCTGTAGTGATGGATTGGCATGGTGATGATCCAAGTGTATGCATTTGTCAAAACTCAGAACTATATACTAAAAAGGGTAATTTTACTAAACTCAAAAACAAACAAACAAACAAACCACAGCTGCATACAACAACGTAAATGAATTCCAAAAACATAGTACTAGCAAGAGCAACAAAACATAACATTTAGGGATACATGTTTAGGTGATGTAACTAAGATGTAGAGCAAGAAAGTAAACTCCATAAGAGACAGGATCACTGTTAACTTTGAGGGGGAGTGAGAGGGTAGAGATTGAGAAGGGGTGTAAGGGTTGGGGAAACTTCCAGGGTACCAGCATTGTTCTAATTATTTCTCTGGTGGTTACATGAGTATTTGTTTTCTGATAATTCATTGTGCTATCATTTATATTTTATATCCTTTTAAAAGAAAGCAAGCCAAGCAACTCAGGGTAAATTATAAAACAATAAAATGATATATATATATTTTTAGAGGTAGGAAGCATTCCTGGATTCATATCTTGACTTCACCATTTGTTAGATGTGGACTTTAGGCAGGTTTCTTAACCTTTCTCAGCCTCACTTTACTCATCTATATAATGGGAAAATAACACCTGCCTCATAAAGCAATTATGTGAATTAAATGGGATTAGTGTAATTTTTCCTTGAGGGTATCTGCATAGTTCCCAAATTCCTTTTGGAGGGTTCCTCTTATCCACATGGGATGGGCCCCCCAGTAGCCATGATTTTGTGTTAAATGACCCCACTACTGCCCAGCTGGGTCAGTAGTCAAGCTGGGCTAATCAAGAAGCCCTCTGGGGAGCTTAAAATGGAGAATGAGAAAGTTAATTTTGTATCTGGGCTTTATCATGAACAGAACAGATATAAATCTCTGGAACAGATATAAATTTCCAGAAGAGTAGTGTGCACACATTCTATCCCCTACATTCAGAGCAGAAGAGAAAGAAAAGACTAGAACAGGGAGACAGAGGGAGTACTGCCCACATTTCTGACTGATTTCTGGTTCCTGATTCCAGTCCCTTACTGGGACCTGCCCTTGGGTTCCATAAAACACAGAATACCTATATAATAAATATCTTTAAGGAAACAATGCTAGCTTAGGTTGGATTCTACTATTTACAATTCAACCGTCCTAGATAATATGTTATATAAAGCATGAAGCACATGGAAAAGGCTCAAAATCTAATCTCTGTGACAACAACTGTCTGATCTTTGACCTCCTATATAATAAGGTGGGGACTTCTTTACCGAGCCCTTGAAAGAGTCCTACTGTGGTGTTCAAAACACAGACTGACCTTGTTAGCCCATTTTCACCCTTTTATCTATAAGAAATCTGTAAGAAAAGAGTCCAGCCTCAAATTTCCTGCTAGATTCAAAATTTTCAGTTGCTAAAGACTGCCTAAAGAGAGAAAGAAATTCTAGTATAACAGAATAAAACTACAACAAAAAAATTAATAGAAACAATCAAGTGCCTAAATTTAGAGCCTAAAGCAAAAGTCAGACTAGGTAAGATGTCATCTAACAACCAAGATAAAAGTTGAGCATTTACAGTTCATATTGTCCCAGATTCTGTTTTTTTCTTAGGCAATGCCTACAGAATTTACACTTCTACATTTTGGTGCCTGTATTTTTACATTCTCAAGCTAAAGGCTATTTTCCCTATATATCAATAGTTAGGGTACTCTGGTACTCTGAGTAACTCTGACATGGACTTATTACTATATTCCAGAAAGTCCAACTTTTTGAGGGCAGGCTGTTTGCATATTTATCAAAAGTCAACCTATATATACTCAGATAAAGCGGTTTAGAATTAAGTTATATAAGCCAAGCTTATCGCAATCAGTCCTTATTTTACGTCATTTGTTCTTGTAAATAAATTAAAAACACAATAAGTAAAACACACTCTGAAACAACTGTTGTTACTAAGGATATGACTGTAAGGATATGACCTTACTCAATATAAGTATATGACTGTACCTTACTCATATAATATGTATATGTTGGAAGACATACAAAAAACCAATTATTTCATACAGCTACTTCAGTCAATTTTATGTACTAATGTTCTCCATCATATCTGACTTTAGTTTAGTTTAATACACAAAATATGAAATATGGACAATCTGGACAAATGAGTTGTTATTTTCCTAATATATGTAGAAAGCAGTATTTTTAAAAGTTTAACTGCCAATTTTAATAACAGTAACTGTATTGATGTTTTTAACCTAAGATCTGAAAAAATACATATACATTCAAGCCCATAATTTCCTTAATAAAGTAGTTTTTTGTGATAGCTGATCTCTCAAGAATATATAATACTTTTCTCTAAACAAACATCCAATTGCCATTCATACCTGCATATAAATAGCACCTATATATAATGAGATAATATTTCTATCATCCATTCCTGGAACATGTTGGGAACTTAATCCTCCTAAATTAACTGGATAACAAGTATCAGTAATTATGAAACCATCTGTAAGCAATGTTCTAAATAAAATTTATTTATAAACACTAGAGGGTGCTCTAATTCAACAGTGTCTGCTCATTGCTGCACACCTGAAACTAACACAACATTGTTAATCGACTATACTCCAATATAAAATAATTTAAAAAACAAAACCAAAAAACAGTGCCTGGTATCTGGCTTTGATGCTTAATATAATTTTCTCCTTGATTAAAGATAAAGGAAGATAATTATCAGCACCAACAATTTTTGCTTTAGAACTAATACATGGAGATACTTTATGAGACAAAAATTTCATCTTTCCAGAATATATAATAAAACTTAGAAGAATTCCACTGAAATCATTTTTATTTTACAATTATTATATATTTAATATCGTGTTAAGTGGATAGAATAGAAAATAACACAGAAGAAGTATAAAGATAGTCCTTATCGCTAAAGGAAATTAATGCAATATTCAGACGATTAAGAGAAGGTGTATCTTGTATCTTACAGGCTTAAGTTCAAGGGAAATTACAAAATGAATTTGGTAAAAACCATATAGCAGCTCAATTTCAATTTCAGTTGCTAAGTATTAAGGTATAGTTTAGCTATTTTACGAAAGTAATTTTAAATTTTAAATAATAAATACAAGTGATATTGTTGTAGGGTATCACCTGCTGTCTCAAGAAAATATTTTTTAAGCCAACAGATACAGGAAATTGAAAAATAAAAAATCCAACGCTTTGAATATCCATAATAGGAAATAATAAATAATAATATCAATTTCAAATCTTCATAAGGAATAATTTAATGTTAGTTTTTTAACCTATTTCTAAAACATTCACAAGCTCAATTATAAATCTTTGAAATTTTCAAAATTAAAAGTAATTTATATGCCGCCATTTGACAATCCAGAAAAGTTCCCTGGAGTATGAGTTTCCAATAGACAGCATTAAACAATCCCAAATAACAAAGTTTAATGGCTAGGAAAATATACGTCTATATAGTTCAAGAAAGTGGCTATTAACTGAGACACTATTTAATCCCAACAAAGTATTGTGCCTTTAAAAATGTTTACAGAGAAGAAAACAAGCAGAACATTATAAATACTTCTAAATTCACATACCCCAAATCAACCAGTCTCTCGCAATCTCTCTCTCTCTCTCACACACACACACACACACACACACACACGTGCGCGCGCACATGCACACTCACTACTCACACACACACAGTCCACTCCCCAAGAGGGGAGTACTTGGCTTATACCTCTCTCTCTCATTCTCTTCCCTAATTAATAACTAAGAGCCCCCAAAGAAATCCTAAAGATAAACTTTTCAAGATTAATAGAATACAACACTAGGCAAAAGCGAGAGACAGGACTGAACCAGGCTCACAAACTACCCAGACTCTACGAACCAAAATACGTGGCAGAGAACTAATCAGATTGCTGGAGCCCAGAGAAATTCTGAAAATGCAAGCACTGTGTTATAGTTTGAAGTATATATTTGGCACCTATATTCTTTTGGCACTCACTTCCCCTTTATATGTTTATCTGCCTTGCATCTACCAGATTCCTAGTGCCCTACTATACTCTAAATGCACAGCTGCCAACTTCCCTATTCAGTGTCACATCATTTAACACCTTCTACTGCAATGGGTGACAACATACACATTGTTAGAGAGTATTAATAATGTTTGAAACATTCACATACCTGCCCCATCATGAAGGTCTTCTGAACCATCATATGTACCTCTACTGACAGAAAAGTATGGCTCTGAGATAGTCAGTTGTTGTGAAAGTTTTAGTCCTTTTTAAAGCAAGCCTGAACTCATACTTCTACAAACATATTTTGGAGCTACAACATAACCCTAATCAAGATCTTAGCTTCCCATTGATATTTACAGCTTTTGCCCATTAATCTGAAAAGCATAGGGGCTACATAAAGTAAAGAATGGATAGAAATGTGTGATTTTCTTTATAAATACTAATTTTCTTCTCTTAATATAATGTAACATAAAAATTTACAAATCATGAGACTAGAATACTCTATTCAAATAATAATTTAAGATGAATACCTGCTTTCCATGATTCCTGAATCTGGCTGCAAACTAATAGTCTCTGTTGTAATTTCCACTTTCCGTACACTTCCAAAGAAATCAGTTATCAGGACATTTTTAGGATCCCTCTGAAAAAGATCAGTGCGATGTCCAGGAGTAGACACACATAGACTTTTGGGGCATACCTGAAACTGAAAAAAATATGGACAACAATAATAAATACACATGCTTACATATTCATACAACTTTTATTAAATCCATTAATACAATATAGTAGACTGTAGTATATTTTCAAAGCTCTCCCAACCTAAAGAAACTACTGGTTCTAAAGATTAAAGTTTCATTGCTATCATAATGCTTGACACTTTAAGAAGCTTTACAGACATTAGAATAGGTTATCAATAAAACAGGAAGATGGCAAGGGAACGAAAAAACATTCACTTTTTTAAATCATATGTTACAAAGTTTATTTTGAACACTTATTTATGAGAACTCATAGGCAACACTATGACAAGAGAATTGCTTTTTTTCTGTATCTGTATCCATCTCAGTGGAATGCTCTACCAGAGCAGTTTTTTAAACATTTTGTAATCATGACCCTTCATTCAAACTTTAAATTCAAATAAAATATTACATAGTAGCTCAATATGTAAAAAAGATGAAACCAGAGCTGCTCTGGATTGCAGGAAGTTAAGCATAGCCTCCTCATTAGCTATCCCCCTCATCCTCCTGCTGTAAATCTACAAAAACCATTCTATAAATCAAGTAACTTTCTTAGTTTATCCATGATAAAAATAACAAACCCAAAGCACCTCAATACACTATAGTGCTCCAGAGAATAGTCTGAAAACTACAACTTCACCACTACACAGATCTCACAATATTTTTTATGTTTATCTTATTCCTAATATTCAACATCAGTGCATTACCAAGGACCTCTGCAGGACACTTGGTCCATGCCAAAAGGTCCTTGATATTTGGTCCTGTCCAAAACCATTTGGCATGAACCAAATATGCTCATGAACATTTGGACAAGACCAAATTTCAAGGACCTTTTGGCATGGGCCAAATGTCGTATGGACGTTTTGGACAGGACCAAGTGTCTGCTAACCCCAGACACATGTTCATTCACTCAGCAAAGCATAAAAAGTGTCTATTATACACACTTCATATGGTTACCTTCCATAGGGGATACAAAAATTGATGAGACTTGGGCCCTCTCCTCAAGGCTTTAAGTCTAGTCAGAGATGAATAAACATAACAAGGTAGAAAAAAAAGGGACAGGTTCTAATTCAGAAAAAGATAAACTTCTTAGTGTTTGAGGATAAGAAAAAAGAAGGAGTGGGGCTTTAGCTATTTTCTGAAGGAAAAGGAAGATTAGATTGGAAATAACATTCCTAATAAAGGAGCAGCTGCAGAGACATGTTAAGGCAAAGAACTCAATTTGGCAGAAGCCCAGGATATATGAAGGAAACCATTACAGGCCCACTAGTAAGGACCCAGAGCCCACAGCACTTGCCCACTTGTAGGGACAAGACTATCTGCGTAGGTAATCAGCAACACGACAGTAGAGGGATGGGGAAGGGCACAGCAACTATAATTTATGAAACAGTGTTCCAAGCATTGTGCTAAGCAGTTTGCAGATATTCTCATTTAAGCTTACCAATAACTTTGAGGTATACAAAAATTATTCTCTCTCCTTCAAACTAAGGCTCAAAGAGATTAATTGGTCTAACATCATACTGCCTTCCAGGTTCCGGAAAGCAATAACAGGAAATACAAAGAAGAGTTCAGGATATAAATTAAGAAGCAAAGAAGGAAAAAAGGGTGGGGGAAGATCAAGAAAGTTAAATGTCAAACAAGGACAAAACAGACAGAAGGCTGAATAAACAAAATAAAAGATAAAACAAAATAAACAAAATAAAATTAAAGTTCTAGGTACATCAAAGGCATTCCTGTATGAGCAACTTGGTCGGTTTTATTAGGTACTAGCAGAAGAAAGCAGGAAAAGAAAAGTAGTTGAATGAGCTTGGGAAACACTAAATAGGTATTATCTTCTTTGCTGCTAAAAAAAAAAAAACAAAAACAAACAAAAAGAAACTTCCACTTTAAAAAAAATTGAATTATAATTGAAACAATTATATTAGTTTCAGATGTACCACATAGTGATTTGATATTTTTATACATCACAAAATGATCACCATGACAAGTCTACTTACAATCTGTCACCATACAAAGTTATTACAATATTATTGGCTATATTCCCTATGCTGTACATTACGTTGCCATGACTTATTTACTTTTAACTGGAAGTTTGTACTTGTTAATCCTCTTTATCTATTTCACCCATGTCCCCACTCACCCACCACTCTGACAACCATCTGTTTGTTCTCTGTGTAAGTCTACTTCTGTTTTTTTCTTTATATTCCACATATAATTGATAGCATACAGTATTTGTCTTTCTCTGACTTATTTCACTAAGCATAATACCCTCTAGGTCCATCCATGTTGTTGCAAATGGCAGAATTTCATTCTTTTCTAAGGCTGAGTAATATTCCATTGTATATATAGCACAACTTTACACACTCATCTATTGATGGAGACTTATGGTTGCTTCCCTATCTTGGCTATTGTAAATAATGTTGCTATGAACACTGGGGTGCATGAGAGTGTTTTCCCCTATTTTATATTCTTACCTCCTTTGTCGTATATTAACTGACCATATAAGCAAGCATGGCTTTATTTCCAGGCTATCTATTCTGTTCCATTGTTCTATGTGTCTGTTTTTGTGCAGTACCATATGATTGTTATTATTATTTTTTTAATTTGAAAATCTAATTGGCTTTAACAGGCCAATTCATGAATCAGGCAGCATCCCATCTAGCAACTAGAAGGGTGCTCTGAGGGGTTGTACAAAATAGGTTTTATAGGAAGAAAGTCGGGGAGCTACTAGCAAAAGAAAAGACTTTTTTAGGCCAGGCTTCCTTTGGGGGGTGGAGGGGGGGAGGAAATGACAAGGGTTTTATCATGTAGATCGCCTCTAGGGGGATGGGGGATAGAGAGCGCCCAACACGTGTTTTTTGCTTAATTCCCGTAACATCCACAGATCATGGTTCCAGGTTCATAAATTTTAAGTTGGTCATTCTCTTCATTTCATTTCTGACCTTCCAGTCTTAGGAGATCATTTGCCTGGCAGTTAGCAGCTGTGAACATGAATCGAAAGCTTTTGAGAGAATACGATCCGCCAGGGGGATTATTATAAACAGGATAATCCCCAGTACTTGGAAGGCACTTCAGAGTCAGGTCCCCAATACCCAAACCAATCAAAGAAAGACCCAGTTTAAGGAGTCACCCTTTTAGCCAAGTGGTTCGCTCAGTGACTGAGCTTCACCTTCCCTAGAAATGTCAATCCTGTTGGTGGCATTGGCTGCAGTACAGACACCTCCTGGTTCAGCTAAAACATAATCAAGGACTATTCTATAATCAAGAACAACTCTAGCCACAGAGTCTAAGGATCTTTTCTGGGCAGCTAATGCTTTAGCAGTGGATTCTGCAATACTTTCAAGAGTTAAGAAGAGGCTTCTGATCATATTCTCATTTGTATTTACTCCTAATCAGGGAAATTGGCCCTGCCAAAGGAAGCGATTCTGAATTATGAATGCCTCCTGGTAGGTCCTTTCTAGAAGAGTTAGGGGCACAGTTAGATAACCTAATAGGTACTGCCTGGTTATATACCAGCCATCTAGGCATTCATAGGCCCAAGGAGAATAACCATCACTGACTAAGACAAATCCTGTCAGGGCACAACCTACTTCCACTTAGGTGGCACTGTTAATGGATTCATTTGCAAGCGTTGTTGCACTTGCCCATCCAAGCCAAGGGTCAGTCAGATTTTCTCCTAACCTGAAATAAAAAGTTGTTCTAAATTCGAGAGGTTACCCCTCTAAGTAATGGCCTGGGAGATACGGATGATGGCGTTATCTTTCCAGGTCAGATTCCAGAGTAAAGGAAAGAAAGCAAAGAGGAAAAGGTTTTAGTTAAAGTATGAAGTCTTAATCCGTCATCTTGGGCAGAAGCAGTCTACATCAATGTCAGCTACTTCTCTTCCTTGTCAGTTTGATTCAGGGGTCTCCAGCATTAGTACAGGACCAGATGCCAGGTGGAATCCTCCTTGGCTGTGAGATGTGCACCCAAGGCTCAAAACCTTTTAGTTTTGCAGCAGTGTCAGTGGTCAGGAACACTTGGTTAGGTCCCTTCCAATGGGGCTCAAGGGCTGCCTTTGTTCTTAGTGATACCAAATCAGAAGGGTGAGAGAAAGCTGGAAATGCTAATTGGGTAAGTCATAATCAGATATCTGAGGAAACTAGAGGAATCCTTGACCACAAAGACAATTAACAGGACTAGAATCTAATATCTACAAAGGTGCAAACATAATTTTTCTATGATTATCCCTTTTTTTTTTAACCAGAGATAATCACAGTAATACGAATTTGTCTGTATTAAACTTGGCCTGATTTTTATAGAAGTACAGCAAGAATAGTGACTGACCATATAAGTTCTTTTTTAAGATTGCTTTGCTGGAACTTTGTAAGCAAAGTACCAGCTTGATTTTTCCACGTGGTTTCTTGCAGCTGTCTGGTCATGTCTGAGTCTATGTACACATTCCAGTCAAAGCCTTGGTAATACAGCCCATGTTTCTAATTGTGTCCTGTTACAAGGAACATGAAAATAAGAATACTCACTGAAAGTTTCTGAATTCTGGGGATCAGATAGGGAGAAAAAGTAAATGTTTCATCTTTGTTCACAAAGGTATATATTACCAAATTGTTGATAGCTTAAGAGAAAAGATTTATTTAAATCTGGAAAAAACATTAAAGAACCCTCAATATTTTAAACACAGTCATAAAAATTATAATCATCCTTATCAGTTCATTCAGTCCCATGTTATTAATTCTTGTTCTGCTTGAATCCAGTTTTTTTCCGTTAGTTCTCTCAACCTTGCTTGATGTTTGAGGGTGATAGGGACAGTAATAATTCCAAGAAATTTGCAAGGTTTTCGTTCAAGACCGTATGATTTTCTCAGTGAAGTGTGTGCCTCAATCACTGGAGATTGTGGAAGGAATACCCCAGGTGGGAAACACATTTTCTAACAGTTTCTTTGCCACAGTGAGGGTACTAGCCTTGCAGCAGGGGAAGGCTTCAACCCATCCGGGAAACATACATACAATAACAAGAACATACCAATAACCCATACTAAGTGGCAAATGAATGAAGTCCAGTTGTAGGTGCTAAAGGAGTCCAGAGAGAGGAGGTCTGAGACCACCTCTAGGGACAAATTGTTATACTTAAATGCACTGGTGGGTGGGCAAAAGAATGCAAAAAAAGAAAAACGTTTGCCAGGAAGAACCAAACGCTGTCTAGGTTCTCCCATAGCCCTGACTGGTCATTCAGTTTACAGCCATTATTTACTCACCTTAATTTCTCTGATTCAGGAACAAACTGTTGCCATGTTACAAGGACATCAGGATGGCAAAAGTCTGGCAATGAGGGGGTCATGTTTTGCAGAAGCAGAATGGACTTCATCCACATGTGCCACCATCTTTATAAGCCTCTATTGCTGCTGCTTTTGCATGAAAGTCAGCTAGGGCAACTCCCTAATACTGAGGTTCAGTCCTTTGGTGTAAGCCTCAATTTTGATGACAGACAATATAATACACCCGGATATATCAGACTTCCAAGAATTTCATGCGATTTCTGGAACACTTATAATACATACCTATATAGACACAGCATAAAGAAGGCTTGTTCCTTCTTATTTGACAATGTTTCCCATGTAACTTAACATATGAAATAAGCCTAATCAGTTTAACATCTTCCTTTTTATAAGGAGAGGAAATACATCCTTTGAAATGTTCCAGGCACCCTCTGAAAAACTTGAAAGTTAATTGAGGTCAAAAGACTTCAGTTTTAGAATCTGATTTTGGGAAGTCTGTCAAAGATACCAAAAGGTTTGGACACTTGAAGAAACAGGATCATAGATCAATGTGAAACAATATTGTCTACTTAGCAGATGAAAAAACTTAAGTTCTAGTTTGAAGTACACTATTGATAATAAAGCTTAATTTTTAAAACCTTTATAAACAATTCAATTTCAGCCAGCTTGATTAGACAAGGTAAAATTCTCTCTCTCAACCTTTTATATACCTTTAGTTTGTCCTTCATAACCAAAAGTTCTAGTTCAGACAAAATTATCCTCATTTCCCTTAACACAAATGCATCTTTATTCCTCATACTTTTTCTTAGCCAAAAACACATCCTGCTTTTCCCTGCATATGGAGATGTCTCCCATATCGTTTCTAATAGCTTTACTTGCATAATTAGAATTTTTAACCTTTAAAAACCT
Organism: Eschrichtius robustus; assembly: GCF_028021215.1. Classification (NCBI taxonomy): domain Eukaryota; kingdom Metazoa; phylum Chordata; class Mammalia; order Artiodactyla; family Eschrichtiidae; genus Eschrichtius; species Eschrichtius robustus. The sequence continues at coordinate 67,524,081 of NC_090826.1, forward strand.
TAATTTCTAGTGAAAATTTAGGAAGTAAACAATCGTGGACTATCTCTTACACTAGCATTACAGCTTGGCAAACTTATAAATACTTTTTTATAATTTCTAGAAACATGTGCTTTCTCATAGAAGATTTCTCAGCATGGCACCAAACAAATGTGAACGAATAATGTTGCCTGCCATATCAGTAAACAAAGGATGTTGCAGCCATGGAGCCACTACAGCTGCCCCCAAAGGTGCACCCTGAAGGGACTCAGGATGGGAAAGCCCAGGATACTGGCCCTAGACAGCTATGGTGCATATCAAAGGAATGATTTCAATGAGTCCAGACTCTTGCATCTTCCCATACATAGAAAAGTGCTAAATTCATTAATTTGAGATGTCTGGTTTCATTTAATTAACAGTAATCTTTTGATGTTCTGACTACCTGGTCTTTGTTGCAAAAACTCCGATAAAATCTGGCTCCTCCCTTACCTCTTCATAACGGTCCCTCAGAGCTACCTGAGAGGCTACATCCTGGGCTTCAGTCCTCAATTTTGTCTGCCAAACAAAACATAATTCTCAATTTTTTGGTTGCGCATTTTTTTCAGTCGACACATGCTTATTAATAAAGCCAAATTTATCTTTGGTTTCTCTATAATAAGAAACCAAAAGTAAATAAACCTATGTTCAATAATTAATAGCTCAGTATTTTTTCTTATTTGGGGAGATCTAGATATTCAATAAATTTCTAGCACTTAACTTAATCTTAGCAAAACTTTAAGGTTTCAGGTTACTGAAAAGATTTGGGAAATTAATTTGAAAAGTTCAACTAAAAACTTTTTATCCTACTTATATTTATTTAATACTTGCTCTTAACAGTTGTTTAGATTATTTATGAAAACTTCATCATATCCAGTTATTTTTCTTGCAAGCCTAGGTAAAATAAAAGTATTACATTTAATGCTGATAACTCTAAAGACATCTCTGCTTTAATTAAACCAACAACCTTAAACTAGCTTTTATTTACAAAAGATATCTTAGATCACATAATTTTAAACAGCATTTCAGTTAGTTTCTGTTATATTTCTGACAACTTTGGAATGCCCAACTGTAACAGGGAAAAGCCAATTTTGACTCCACGTTGGATCTGTTTCTTTGACTTTAGCCTTTGCTTTTCCCTGCTTTTGTTATTATAATCATACATAATGGCCTGCCGCAGGGAACCCTACCCACCTGCAAATGACTGCAAGAAAGAAATTAACACATGCCCTCCTGGAGGCTGGCCATTCCAGGAGATGTTTTTCCAAGACTGATGGCCCTTTTTACTTTACTTCCTCCCCGCCTCTCCCTCTCTATTCTGCCTTCTTACTTTGCTTCCCTCTCTGATTCTATAAAAGAAACTGGCATCCAGACCCCGATAAGATGGTTTTTTGGGGGACCTTAGTCCACCACCTTCTCGGTCTGCTGCCTTTCTGAATAAAGTCATATTCCTTGCCTCAACACCTTGTCTCCCGGTTTATTGGCCTGTTGTGCGGCGAGCAGAGCGTGCTTGCACTCAGTAACACAATCGTTACAAGCTTGTCTTCAAACCAACTAAATAGAGCTCTTTTACAAAATAATTCTGCAGTACCATCTAGAGGTTAAAAAAAAAAAACAACACATATCTACAACATACATAAGGAGATACACACAGACGCAAAGGGAGATCTCATAGTTACCAATATTTGTGGAGAAGACACTTAAGATTTTTTTTTTATCTGCCAAATTTCCAAATATTTCTTCCCTTCTTTTTTTTTTCTTTTCTGATGAGAAACAATTGCATTTCAAAGAATGGCTCTTAAGTCTCAGAGAAGATGGCGATAGGAAATCTACATCACAAAGACACAGATTAAGTGCAGAACAATTCTATTTCCAAAGTCCCAATATCTACAAGTATTTTGAGATGAAGAGAGGAGGTTTGGGGATTGGCAAAAAGGAATGACACCCATATACCTATTGTTGGAATGTTTCTTTTCCTCTGGGTATATCTAGCTTAGGGTCTAAATTCTTACCAGACTCCGAATAATTTCAGTTCCCTAAGTGTGTAAGGGAATTATTCAGCAGTTTACCCAAAAAATCTGTTTCATCAACTCTGTGAGGGGCCCATATGGGAGTTTAAGTTGATGTTGAAGAATTTGCACAGGGCCTTGAGAACAATCTCTTTTCCAGTGTCCCAGCTGATTACAGCTGAAACATTGATCTCTGGGCAAGTGGTTTGATAATGAACCCCCAAGAAGGTGAAATGGGGAGGCCTAGGCATTGTTTTAGATATCTTTTGTATCTTTAATTTTTCATTGGCTTTTTGCAACGAATCTTTTAATGAAGTTATTTTGGAATTTTGAAAGCTTTTGGAGACTTCTGCATACTAATTAAAACAGGTATTCCATTTGGTTTGTTTAACTTGGGAGCCCTTGTTTTTAAGTGATCTTACCTATTTGGAACATTCCTCCTAATGGCCAATGTAATTCTAGGTTGATTTTAGTAAAACTTTGCCATTTTGTTAAATAACTGCAGCTTCCAGGATTCATAGTTCTTAAATATAAACTAAGCAGATGTGATGGAAGGCAGTATGCTCAACTATTTGGACATAAAGAATCACATGTCTTCTAGCTAGGCCTTTGGTTTTCTCAGTCAAACTAATACCTAAGAGGGACTTGCGGCAGGGTTGGGAATTATGCGGTGCTTTACAGTGTACATTGTTGCATGGAAGTTTTCTTGAGGTTGGTGGGTGACCTAGATGTCAGTCTAACCCATTCTGTGACCAACTTATCCTAACATGAGACTCTTTGGGTTAGGTGATGAGCGCTCTAATAACTTTTAAATGTCTGGTACCCACCAATCTTTGCAGCTTTTTGGCTTCTGAGATTCCCATTAGCAATGGGCTTTACTTCATGTGCACATTAACAGAAACCCATGGTAACTAAAAAAAAAAAAAAGAGAGAGACTGGGGAAAGGACTGAACGAGCAGACCTCAAAGAATGAGGACTGCGGACTGATTCCAAGCAAAAGGAGAACAGCAGCTATAACTAGTAGTTCTCAACAGGGAATCTGGGAAAGGATCCCAAACAAATGGGGAGGTGCATATTAAACCATCATAGTTCCAAATGTGGAGACAGAATCAAGGGACTGGAGCTTTCCACTCAAAACAATGAACTGTGGAAAGCTAATTAGATCAGGAGCCCAAACAAAAAAAGAACAGAGCTCAATCAAAAGGAACTTACCAATGGCCCTTGGAAACAGCAAGAAAGACAGTGAACTGAAAAGGGTTCACAGGGTGCCATGCCTGTGTTTCCTGCTCCTTGAAAGCCATCCCAAGTTCACTTCAAATCTCATCGCTGCCACCCATCCGTTAAAAAATAAAAGTCAACCAAGTAAATTCGAAGATGTATTTGGCTTTATTAGATGATTCATGAATTGGGCAGGCAGCATCCCATCTAGCAACTAGAAGGGTGCTCCCAGTACCACACTTGTTTTGATTACTATAGCTTAGTAGCATAGTTTGAAATCAGGGCATATGATAGCTCCAGCTTTGTTCTTCTTTCTCAAGATTGCTTTAGCTATTTGGGGTCTTCAGTGCTTCCATACAAAATTTAGGATTATTTGTTCTAGTTCTATTTTAAAAAATGTCTTTATTATTATGATATGGATTACATGAAATCTGTAGAATGCTTTGGAAAATATGGACATTTTAGCAATATTAATTCTTCTAAATCAGAAGCATGGATTTATTCTACTTATTTGTGTCATCTTCAGTTTCTTTCATCAATGCTTAGAGTTTTCAGAATACAGGTCTTTCACCTCCTTGGTTAAATTCATCTCTAGGTATTTTATTCTTTTTGATACAATTGTAAGAGGGATTGTTTTCATCACTTCTCTTTCTGATAGTTCATTATTAGTGTACAGAAATTCAGCCAATTTTTGTATATTAATTTTGTATCCTACAACTTAACTGAATTCATTATTAGTTCTAATAGTTTTTTTGGTAGAGTCTTAGGGATTTCTGTATTATGCCATCTGCAAATAGTGACAGTTTTGCTACTTCTTCCTTTCCAGTTTGGATGCCTTTTATTTCTTTTCCTGACTAATTTCTTTTTTTTTTTTTTAACATATTTATTGGCGTATAATTGCTTTACAGTGTTGTGTTAGTTTCTGCTGTATAACAAAGTGAATCAGCTATATGCATACGTATATCCCCTCCCTCTTGCATCTCCCTCCCCCACTCCTTATCCCACCCCTCTAGGTGGCCGCAAAGCACCGAGCTGATCTCCCTGTGCTATGCAGCTGCTTCCCACTAGCTATTTATTCTACATTTGGTAGTGTATATCTGTCAACGTTACTCTCTGTTCGTCCCATCTTACCCTTCCCCCTCCCCATGTCCTCAAGTCCATTCTCTACGTCTGTGTCTTTATTCCTGTCCTGCCCCTAGGTTCATCCTTTTTTTTTTAGATTCCATACATATGTGTTAGCATACAGTATTTGTTTTTCTCTTTCTGACTTACTTCACTCTGTATGACAGACTCTAGGTCCATCCACCTCACTACAAATAACTCAGTTTTGTTTCTTTCTTGACGAATTTCTGTGGCTAAGACTTCCAATACTATGGATAAAAGTGGCAAGAGTGGGCATCCCTGCATTGTTCCTAATCTTAGAGGAAAAAGCTTTCTCAGTTTTTCACTGCTGAGTATGATGTTAGCTGTGAGTTTGTCATATATGGCCTTTATTATATTGAGGTATATTCTCTCTACACCAACTTTGTAAGGAGTTTTTATCATAAATGGATGTTGAATTGTCAAATGCTTTTTTCTGCATCTCTTGAAATGATCATATGATTTAAATCAGTCATTTTGTTAATGTGGTGTATCACATTATTGATTTGCAGGTGTTAAACCAACCTTGCATCCCTGGAATGAATCCCACTTGATCATGCTGCATGATCCTTTTAATGTATTGTTGAATTCAGTTTGCTAATATTTTGTTGAGGATTTTTGCATCTATATTCATCAGGGATATTGGCCAGTAATTTTCTTTTTTTGTAGCATCAATTCTTTTGTTTTGGCGTCAGGGTAATGCTAGTCTCATAAAATGACTTTGGAAGTGTTCTTTCTTTCTTCTCAAACTGAATAAGTGGTGTGTATTATCCAAAGTGTGTATTATTTTATTTGGAATAATTTGACAAGGATGGGTATTAACTTCTTTAAATGTTTGGCAGAATCACCTATGAAGCCACCTAGACCTGGACTTTTGTTTGTTGGCATTTTTTTTTTTTTTGGATTACTGATTTAATTTCATTACTAGTAATTGGTCTATTCAGATTTTCTAATTCCTCATGATTTAGTCTTGGAAGACTGAATGTTTCTAGGAATTTATCCAATTCTAGATTGTCTAATTTGTTGGCATATAACTGTTCATAATAGTCTCTTATGATCTTTTGTATTTCTGTGATATTGACTGTAATTTCTCCTCCTTCATTTCTGATTTTATTTATTTGGGCTCTTTTTTCCTTGATGAGTCTGTCTGGCTAAAGATTTGCCAATTTTGTTTATCTTTCAAAGAACCAGCTCTTAGTTTCATTGATTGTTCTATTGTCTCTTTAGCTGTTATTTCATTTATTTCTGCTCTGATCTTTATTATTTCCTTCCTTCTACTAACTTCGGGCTTTGTTTGTTCTTCTTTTTCTAGTTCCTTTAAATGAGTTAGATGGTTAAGAGTTTTCTTGTTTCTTGAGGTAGGTCAGATTAATATGAACTTCCCTCTTAGAAACTGCTTTCGCTAGCAGCATCCCAAAGATTTCGGAATGTTGTGTTTCCATTTGCATTTGTCTCAAGGTATTTTTTGATTTCTTTGATAACCCACTGATTGTTTAACAGCATGTTGTTTAGTCTCTACATGTTTTGTTTTTTTTCCAGTTTTCTTTTTATAATTGATTTCTGGTTTCATACTGTTGTGATCAGAAAAGATGCTCAAACTTATTAAGACTTCTTAAATTTACTGAGACTTGGTCCATAGCCTAACATGTGATCTATCCTGCAGAATGTTCCATGTGCACTTGAATGTGTATTTTGCTGTTTTTGTTTTGGATGGAATGTTCTGTATGTATCTATTTAGTCAATCTGATATAAGGTGTCTTTTAAGGTCAATGTTTCCTTGTTGATTTTCTGTCTGGATGATCTATCCATTGATATTAAGTGGGGTATTAAGTCCTCTACTATTATTGTATTGCTGTCTATTTCTCCCTTTATTTCTGTTACTATTTGATTTATATATTTAAGTGGTCCCATGTTGGGTGCACAAATGTTTACAAATGTTATATCCTCTTGTTGGACTGACCCCTTTATATTATGCAATGCCCTTCTTCATCTTTTGTTACAGTATTTGTTTGGAAGTCTATTACTACCCCAGTTTCCTTTTCATTTTCATTTTCATGGTATATCTTTTTCCATCTGTTCACTTTCAGACTGTGAGTGTCTTAAGGTTGGAAGTGAGTGTCTTGTAAGGAGCATTGAGAAGGGTCTTGTTTTTTTTAATCCATTCAGCCACCCTATGTCTTTTGATTGGAGAATTTAGTCCATTTACATTTATAGTAATTATTGATAGGTATTTACTTACTGCCATTTTGTTAATTGTTTTCTCACTGTTTCTGTAGGTCATCTCTGTTCCTTTATTCTTCTCTTTCTTTCTTCCCTTGTTGTTTGACTGTTTTCTTTATAGTTATTTTAAATTCCTTTTTCATTTACTTTTGTGTATTTACTATAAGTTTTTTGTTTGTGGTTACCATAGGTCACACATAACATCCTACATATATAACGGTCTCCTTTGACAGTAACTTAATTTTAAACACATTCCAAAGCTTTATATTTTACTTCCCCAACACATTTTTGATGACATATTTTACATCTTTTCATTTTATATATCACTTAACTAAGTATTGTATTTTTAATTAATTTTATGACTTTTGTCTTTTACCCTTTGTACTGACTTTATAAATGATTAATCCACTACCTTTTTATTTACCTTTTTCAGTGAGATTTTTAATTTATTATGTTATCTTATTATTGATTAGTAGCTTTCTTTCTAGCTTAGAGAAGTCCCTTTAACATTTCTTGTAAAATGGTGATGAACTCTTTTAGTTTTGCTTATCTGGAAAACTCCTAATCGCTCCTTCAATTCTGAATGATAACCTTGCAGGTTACAGAATTCTTAGTTGGCAGTTATTCCCTTTCAAAACTTCAAAATGTAGTAAGTAGTTTGATGTTATCAAATCTGATAGCTTAAAGCAGTGGTTTTCAGAATTTTAGAGTTGAACCTCTTTAATAAATAGAAATCTACCTGAAAGGTTTCTATATAATAAAAGAGATCAATACAAAGCTGCTTGGTTTATGAAATACTAGAGTCCAGAACCTTATCTACTCAGCCTCCCATTCATTCCAAAGCTCCATGAAAGCAGGGACAGTATCTGGCTCTATCTCTAGAGTACAGCCAGTGCCTGTCACTTAGCAAAAACTCAAGAAACATTTGTGAATGAATTAAGATATAAATTAATGAAAAAAGAATGAAAGTCATTAATTCACAGTAACTATCCAGTCTAGAACTGCTATTTCAAGCTTTTTATTATGCTTACTTTTGATAGCAACTTCAAAGTAGATTTATTTTAAAAGAGACAATCAGTGCAGAAAATTCAGGAAAAAAAGTAGACCTAAATTCAACAGGCCACATCAAAACATGGTACTAGAAGTTGTAGGGTGCACAAAAATATGTAAGAGGAGGTCTCTCTCCTTCAAGAACTTCCCATTAAGTGAGAAAAACATTTAAACTCAATTAGTAAGTCCAAAAAAAGACAGACTGCGACAAATGGCACAAAAAAAAAAAAAAGAAATAAAGCTCTGAGTAGCTTTACTTATTTTACATAAATTCCAACAAGAAGGCTATGGGAAGATCTCCTGGAGGAGGTAGGATCTGATTTGACTCCCAAAGAATAGGTAGGATTTCAATATGTGAATCTAAAAAAGGACATTTCTGGTAGGGAAAAAAAACATGAGCAAATGAATGAGAATAGAAAAATACCTCAAGGAATAGCAAGTTAACTAGGCTAAGGTTTTAGACCTCTTGTAGTAAAGAAAGAGATACTACTGTAACGGGAGATTCAAAACACTTTAAAAGGCCACCATTCAGCATATGGAAGAGTACCCTAGAAGTCAAGGAATAACAGACTTCACTTATCACATTAAGGTTAGCATAGCTATTGTGCTATAATCAAATCAAGCAAATACTTACAAGATCATTCATATTAGTTTGGCTAGCTGGATTAATTTCCTCCAAAAATTCTAAGACATAAAATGTGTATCTATCCATAAGATGGACTCCAATTGCAGGATCAGGTTGATGCTATAAAAAAGCAAAGGAAAAAAAAGTGTATGTCTAATAGATAGGATCATTACATTACAACAAAATATTTTAAATGTAATCAAAATTTCCTTCTAAGATATACAGAAGTCTAAGAATAAGAAATAACAGATATATTTATAAAGCATATAAGTGATTCTAGAAATAGCTACACATTCCAAAGACAATCCCATTTACAAATGGGAAAGAAAAAATGTACTTACCGAGAGTGAATCTTCTCCCACTTGGCTACTAGCTAAAGCCATTATGTTAGGAGAATAAAATCTCTCATACATGGATGCTCCTTGACAAGTATCAATAATAAACAATAGCTCATTGTAGCTGAAAGAAAAGTGATAATATCTTTGACATGAATCATGCTGTTAAACATACATTAACATTTTACAATACTTCCCTAAGATGTTTAAGTCATATCTTAGTCATTTCATTAGCTAAAAATTTGAGATTTTTTGATAGAATTCCCAATACAAATTTAATATCAGAAATATTAAAGGTATAACCTGTCCAAGGAAACCACCTCAATAGAGTGCAGTAGTTGTGCCATAAAGTGGCTGCCCCAACTTCTTCCCCCTCCCTTATCTATGCCACAAGATGCAGAATCCAAACAAAGGTTCAATTCAAAAAACATTTATCTGGCACCCACACAGTCCTAGAAACTGAGCTAGATTCAGAAAAAATATATATATGACTTAGTCACCATACTCAAAGATCTTAAAATCTAACTGGAAGACAGACATATAAACATATAACTAAATCAGAATGTGATGAGTGTTACAAATTTTACTGAAGGCCTACAATGTGCCTGACACTAAGCTGGGGATACAGTAGTCCTTGCCCTCACAGAGCTTAGAGTCTAACAAAGTCAAAGTGCTCCAAGAGCAAGAGAAAGAAACAGAGGAAACTGTAAGGAAAGGCAGGTCAGGGAAAGGTGATGTCTGACAAGGGCAGTGAGGGGTGAGTGTTATATTATTTAACAAAGAAAGGAACAGCACATTCCAGCAGAGGAAAAGCCTGTATTAAGGCAACTAAATGTAAAAAAGTATAAATGTTTAGGAAAAAGGAATTGTATCGTGTAGCTTGGATTTAGAGTTAATTTGGTAAAATGGAGAGAAATTCGTTTCAAAAAGGTAAGGCAGGGTCAATCTGTAAAGTATCCTGTACAAAGTTTGGATCTTATCCTATAAGTTTGAAGAAGGCATCAAAGGCTTTTTTAAAGTAAAAGAATAACATAATCAGCTCTATATTTTAGCTGCCTAGTTGGTGAAGGTGAAAACAGGGAGCAAATAACATTTTCTCAGAGGTTTCTCTCAGACATTGGATCTAAGTAAACAGCTAACACTGCACCTAAAAAGAAAGCATGGAATCTTAATATTATCTAAGCAAGGGACAGAAGGCACAATTAATACGACACATTTGTTCTGAGACAAAAATCTGTGGATACCCTTGGGGATCATAAACATCTAAGGTTATGACAGGCAGTACAGTAAAACAATTAAGAGAGTAAGCTCTGGGACAGGACCACTTGGATGTGAACTCTAGTACTGGCACTTATGAGCTGTATAAAGTTTGGCAAGTTATTTAATCTATCTGTGCCTCAATTTACACATTTGTAAAAATGGGAATAACAACAATATCTGCCTCATGGAGTTATTAAAATTAAACAAAACAACACATTATATAACATAGTGCCCAGCACCTAGTATACCTTCAATAAATATAAGCTATGAATAAGATAAAACCAGTACCAAGCAAAAGCTTCCTCTTCAACACTTCTACACATTCTCCTTATGCCTATAATTCAGTATTTAGAATATTTAATTCGTAGCAGAGTCGTATACACATTTCTCTTTTCTACTAGATTTTAAAAACTTTGAAGGCATAATAAGCATCATATTCCCCTCTGTGCCACATGTTTAGAAGGTAAGCAATAAGTATTTATTGAGGGTAATTAATTTAAAAGCAGTTCAATTGCTACTTTAAATTCACTTAAGTTCATATGACAACTTTCAACTAAAAGGGTGCTTACCACGGATTACTAACAATATATCACCCTTAATGTGAGTTGCTACAAATTTTATACTAATCCTAATTTCAGCATATTTTATCCCAAAGAAGAAATAATGTATTCCTATCACATGGAGGGCCCGAGATTGTGCAAAAAGAATAAGTACAAGATGAAAAATAAATATATGTTACAATCCCCCTAAATAATGGGGAACTTGGTTGGTGGGACTTTTATTTCCTCCAAACAGGATGAGAAATAACAAGAGATATGATCTTAACAGGTGAATTTCTTTCCATGCTCTTTAAGAAACCCAAATTTTTCTTCTAAAAAGAATTCAGTTCATACTTCCGTAAAATATAATAAAACTACTGCTGTAATGTACAATTGCTAAAAAAATAAAAAATAGTTCAGTTCAATAGAAATAACAAACATAAATCTAGAGTAGAAGAAATAACTTATTAAAATAAGTTTAGATCTCATAAGATTTATAAATCTACTAACCATGGAAAAATTAGGTACTAATTTATCTTATGAAAAGTAGTCATTTGTCAATTACCGTCTTTTTTGCCACATTTGTTCAAAAGCATCTGCAAGTTCTATGTTGGTAATTTCTTCAGAATCTTGAAATTTCAAGAAACCATTTCCACCATGTCCTTATAGGAAGAGTCAGAAAGATCAAACAGACACTTTTTTAATGCAAACTGCACACATCCAGATATAAACATTCACTTCATTCATGGCAATATTTTAATATCACTTGTTATTTTATACTCTAAAATAAAAAGTACTGTAAAAACAAATAAATTTAATTTTCTGCTATACCAATTAAAGAGAATAATGATAGACTATGTAAAAAATAGTAGATATAATATATATTTAAGAGATTTTCTATTATTCAGTTTTAGAAAAGCACATTTATACTTTTTTCACTGGCTCCATTATTATATCAGAAATGAGTTCCCATAGATAAAAATTTCTCAAATACCAGGCAAACATTTTTGGTGAGAAAGGAGTTGAAGACACTAGCTAGTCCCATGGTAAGCTAGCACTATTCACAGTATATACTTGAAATGCTATATCAATAGGAAGTGTAGTTCTCACCTAAAACTTGATGTGTTCACAATCATCAACCACTGTCCCATGAGAGTTGACCAGAAGATTATGACATTTAGAATGCATGATAGAGCCAATCTGCCTGGATACAAACGCTAGCTTTACTACTTAATGACTGTGTTATTTTAGGCAAGTAACTTAACCTTTCTATGCCTCAGTTTCCTCAGATATAAAGTAAGAAATGTATCAGTAAGGCCATCATTAGCATGCCTATATAGGTCCTTTGTGCAGATTTTAAAAAGGTACTTCCCGCTGGGTAACAAAGTAGAAAAATCTGTGTATATCAGTGCTCCCACTGAATATAAGCAGTCCTGTAAGCTCAAAAGTGGTTAGTGGTTATGCCTTAGGGTGGGTTAAGGGAAGAGGAATATTTCTCTCTCCCATTAGACACAACTTTATAGCAGGGCACACAGCTGAGTAAGTGTAAGCATATACTAGATCTCAGCTCCCGCTCACCACCCAAGCCAGACACTTATGTGCAGTGCACAACCCACACAACCATATATGACAGCCCTGAAAATCGGCACCTAAATCTTTAGATTGTTGTGAGGATGAAATGAACTAATATACACAATGATTAAGAATACTGTGTGATGTATAGTAAGTCTCAATAAATATTAGCTATTACCATTTTTATTATCATATTATCATAATTATCAACCTTCCCGTTCTCTTACACGGGTTGGCAAACTTTTTCTGTAAAGGGCCAGGTGGTAAATGTTTTAGACTTGTGAGCCATATGGTCTCTGTTGCAACTCCTGGACTCTGCCACTGTAATGTAAAAGCAGCCACAGACAATACATAAAACAAATGGTTACAACTGTGTTCTAATAAAACTTTACTTCCAAAACAGTAGCCCTTCCACGGGCCATGGTTTGCCAGTTCCATCTTAGATACTGGAATTTCTCCCATACCTGGAGCTATCCTGAAATAGGACCAACAGACTCAGAAAAAAATGTTGTAAAACCTTTTGTTTAGTACATCAAATAAAGCCAAGCTACAAGACTGTACTTCATCCTATTTGCCACAAAAGCTTGAAAATTTCTTGTAAATGTCAGATAAACTAAAATGAAAATTTTCCTGACTTCATTAACTCTGCTGGCTTAATTTAGAAAGTTTATAAATTGATTGTATTTTAAAAGCTGTAAATAAATGCAACATGATAAAGAAAAGAAGACCACTAAGTAGGGGTCACTGTCATGCTGTATGACATCTAAGAATCATTCTGCACCTGTTTTATCATCAGTTGATGAGTAATACACTGTTTTCAAATATCATTTCAAGTTGTTATACATTATGAGAAAAGAGAACTTCATAACAAACTATCAAACTACTTGAACCAAAAATAATTTAAGATGTTTAAATTTCTTTCCATGCAAATTCCTTTTTGAAAAGAGTTGCAACATATGCTATCATTAAATATCTAAATTATGAAATTACCTGTCATATAAATAAGAATATTACTCCTATCATCAGAAAGAAGACGTTTTGACCGAGGCGTACTAGATGGAATCCTCCCAGTTAATACCCGTAAAAAATTTTCCACAGTTACCTGAAAAAAAAGTGAAAAATCAGATGAAATAGAATTGAGGGAAACCTGATAATTGTTTTTTACTTTCAAAAACATTCCTTCTTCTTTCTCTATGTATTACTCAGCATAAACTGAAAATAAAACCTAAAGAGAAATATAACTCAATTAAAATATATTTATTTAAATGTATACCTCAAACTAACTTTGTTTCCATTTTTTAAAAAATACTAAAAACTAACAAATAAAAACTACCTTGGGGAAAAATAGGTTAATTATACATTTAAAAGTTCAAATACTATACAAAGTATTGTCGTCACAGGCATTTCTTTGGGAAGATACAAAATATAGAAACATAAATAAATTCAACAACATTATAACTATTGCAATTAATATGTGCAACTACTCAGTCAATTCTAGATTAACAATGAAAGATAGGTCCATAATAAATTATAAAAATAAAATCATAAGGATAGATCCATAAATAATTCCCAAATTATGCATCTTTGATTTTTTAATGCATTTTGTTACTTAAATTTCATTAGGGGTATCTTTAACATGTGAAAAATTCATAACACTGTAAACCAGATTTCCCAACCAGGAATTTCTGGACATCTGGGATCCTTTGAAAGGTATTTAGGGTCTTGGGAGTATAATGCTAATTTGAAGTTATACTATACAGATCTAAATTTAAAAAGCAGAAAATCAATCCAGCTTTCTTGTTCGACTTTTCCCTAGATCATGAGTATGTAAGTGTGTGTGTGTGTAAGCTATTTGGTTTACATTTTTCCCGGAAGACAGCAAAATGCTAAGTGTTTTTCTTTAACAGGACTTCTTGTTGGCTAACAAGAAAGGGAAGTATTTGGTCTACATTTTACAATGACTAAATAAACAAGAAAAAGTCCAACATTCATAAACATTTAACTGTTGAACAAACATTTTTGAGTGCCTTCAGAGGGCTACAGGAACTCTCTAGGTGTAAGATACATAAGATACAGACCATGTCCTCAAGCAGCGTACAGCCTGGGAAAAGATATTCTTTTTAAATTGCTTCAAAACAGGTCTGGGAACATGGGAAATTGTGTCTTACTTTTGGTAGACTTGGTAAAAGGGGAAGGATTATTGAGGAAGACTTCATCAAGGAAGACTTCAAATTTTAAACATACAATCTATTAAATTTAAAATGAAGTTTCAAAGGGAGAAAATATAGTATAATGCCATTTTTTCAAATTTACATTTTTATTTTTAATCATGCATGCTAAAAACACTGGAAGCATATTAAAAGTGATTACCTCTAAGTAGTGTTAGTCACTTTAATATTTTCACAATATACTTACTAAAAATATAAAACTTGAAATTTTAGAGCAAATATGAAAAACAAAGAATACACTTACTATAAAAGAATGTTGATATATTAAACCTTAATAAAATACTCTAATATAGAAGCCAAGATAAAGTTGCTCTATCCTAGATACATATATGAAATATTCATGCTGTGATAGTTTTACTCATATATTGTTTCCTTAATATGAACTCCAGAAACAGAATTATAGCAAGGTTTCAGTGACAATCATATACAAAGTTTAAAGAAAAAGAATAAGATTATTTTATTCTACCACTATTTTAGAGCTTAAAAGTGAAAACATTTCAAAAATGTTGCTCAACTAAACAATTTACCTCATAACTTCTATAATCCACTTCCACATCATCACCATACACATTTAATTCCATATTCTTGTGACTAAACACTGTAGCTGGTTTAGGATTTCTAGGGTTGCATGCCATATCATCTGCAAGCATCAGAACAATGTGACTAGGAAAAAAATATTTCAGTAAATATAGTGTACTATTTAAATAAAACCAGAAAGGTAAAAACAAATATATTCTATTTATATAATATGGTAATTATCTTCATTCTTTCTTTCTTTATTAAAAATAACTCAAAATAATTATTGAGGACATATTTAAAAGAGCTTTAATTATTTTTTTCATATCTTTATGTAGTATAAGTTTTAAAGTAGAGAAATTAGAACAATCTGTCATGAACTTATCCGCAGAACTTGAAAGTAACCAGCTTAAATTTTTTTCCCAACAGAGTATATATACTTTATGCCATATAGCAAAAGCAAGCTAAGATGAAGGAGCTACACTGTCCTCCCAAGACATTTTTTTTTAATTTTAGTAACATTTGAAACTCTCAAGACTTACTGAGTTAAACTATGATATTCCAAAGAATCTACTTTTCAGAATCTCATATGCTTAAGTAAGAAAACATGCAATCCACCAGCAAGTGCAATCACTGTACCACAGGAACACATCTCCAATGCAGTCATTCTTCACTGGCTCCACTCCATCTCCCTGACACCAGCAACCATCATCTCTAGATGATGCTGGACTAGGTGCTGGATTAGCTCCCACCTGGCTTCCCACTTCCACTCTCACCCTCCCATGGTTCATTCCCCTTAGAGCCACCAGAGTGACCTTCCTTAAACAAGTCAAATCACTAAACTTTCTCACTTAAAACCGTTCAAGAACTCCCCATTGTAATTAGAGGAAAACAGAAACTCCTTACATGGTCTAAAAGGCTCAATGTGGTCTCTGTCTGTCTCTCTAACTTCAGACCCTAGCACCCATGTTCACTATGCTATTTCCATACTGTTCCAGGAATATGCCAAGCCTTTCCCAATTCAGGGGCTACTGACCAAATTTAGACTTCTCTCCTCCCAAATCTTCATATCATTCAAATCTCAGCTAAGGTACTCTATTCTCACTTCAAGTTTGTTTTTCTATAGGTCATTTACGAATCTGAAATCCCCATCTTCTCCCACCCCCCCCCCATTAGAATATGAGCATTTCTCTGAGGGCAGGGACTTTTATCTGTCCTGTTCACCACTGTATCACTCAGGCTTAGTAATAGAGCCTGGCATATAGTAGGTATTCAATAAACATTCATTGAGTGAATGAAACATTTTCATTTTTGCTTTTATTTTCTTTGAGAGAAAATTACAAAGTCTCTCTTAAATGCTTCTCATCTTGATCTTTCCATTAAAACTGGTGAACATGAATCAGGCAATTCTTTATTCTACCATATACTTGAGCTTCCCAAACATAAGGGAAAAATTAATGTGGCATATGTAATTAGTTTGGCAAGAGATAGCAAGAAGAAAATGTTCTGCTGCATATCGTCCAAATACATTAAAGTTCAGAACTGAAACACTGTGATTTTTCTTGAAAATTGGCTAGGTTTCTATTTTGAAAGGGTTCCAACCCTGCCACATTCAAAGATCAGATCTTCAGCTGTTACTGATTCATACCCACAGAATGGTGAAAGTTATTCCTCTTAAAATGGAAAATATATCTTCTCATTTTAATAACTTAAAATGATTTATATTAAGTTATTATCAATCATATCTTTTCTGTTATAAGCCACCATTAAACAAGAATGAACTGACCTATAAATCTCAATATAAAAATAAAAATATTCCTTTAGGTCATGTTTTTGGTTGGTTAATTTCGTTCCTTGAAATGAAATGATTACTTAATATCTATACAATGTCAATTTCATAAAGAAGTAGTCACTTCAGCTTAAAATTATAAATTCAATCAATACTTTCCTATGGATAATTTTGAGTTTCAATATAAGTACTATAACCTTTGGTTAACATAATCAATATATCATAAAAAATATTCATTATATCTGTAGATAATAAATAAAAAACAAGACAGAAAACAGACTGAATTTTCAAAGGTTTAGAAATTCAACCACATATTCTAATGCACTGTTTCTGAAAGTTAAGAAATGTTCAGAACTCTTTTCTGGAGAAAAAAAAACTCTCACCTGGCCCAAGCATAAAATTATTTGTAAAATGATACTTAAATATATACATGAAAATAAACTCCTTAGGCTTATATTTCTTACAAAACTAAAAATAAATACAAAATTATAAATAGATTCTAATAAAGCTACTAAACTAATAATATTCTAAGAACATTAATTCCATTTGAAGGATGATGTTATTTTGCTGAAATTAAATGACTGCTCTTGTATTTAACAGGAGAAAGAGGTTAACTTCAGGCCTGGTTCTACACTTCATTTTTTTCTATATTTTGACATCCATACTACAATATAATTTGATGATATAGAATACATCTGTTCACAAAAGTATGTTGCACAAAATGCCATTCATAATTTCCATGCTCTCTTTACTGTTCAGGATAATCAGATCTTATATTTAACTAAGACTTTTGCCAACAAACACTCTTTGAACACCAGTTATCATGAGATCTAACTTGTTATCTCCTTAAAGTGCCTTTTTCACCTGAATATCAGGTTAGCATCACAGCAGTTATTTAAGTCTTCACTGAGTGGGTATCAAAACAATCACTGCTAGAATCAAGACAAAAAAAAAATCTACATTGAAGACACACTACTACATTCCTATAAATAACGATCGCAAGTTGCTTTGTTACCTTATTAAAATTAAGACAAAAATCCCTCAAATATATCCAATTGATAGAAGAATATGATATTCTTACAGTTTGGCAATCCTATAGTACCATGTGTGATGACTCAACTCTCACACTTTATTCAAGGCCCAGCAAAACCTACATCGCACAACAAAGCATATGGTATGGCCTTCTCTCAGCACAAAACCAAAAGGTGACCACTAAAATTGTATAAAGTTCAAACTGGGTTTGAAACAAATACAGTGGTTATTTATATAAGTAGTTTCCACATTGTTTAAATCATACACTCACTCCTGTTAGTTAAAAAAAATGTGAGGACACACATGTATATATATATCTACTAATTTGAAAGTCATATGTATTTGCTATTTCAAATATATATAATAAATATTAGTGAAGCACAACTTCATTCTTTTATAGGTTAAAAAAAAGAAACATAAAGAAACTGCTAATATTTTCTTCCCTTACCACTATTTGGTGTCTGATCTAATAGAATACCTTAAATAGATCATGCTTAAATAGATTTTAAAGATCATCAAAATGAAAAAGAAATTTTAAAACCTCTCAAAAAAGAAGGCATGAAACCCAATTCTAGAAACATATGTGAGTGGAAAATGGTCTGAAATAAATACTTTCCCATTCTTATGTTTGTCTAACATTGAAGGAACAGGTAAGCCCTGTATCAGGGCTGCTCGGCCATTCTTTACCCTCCTCCCTGAAATTCTTCCTTGGCCCAGTCAGGAACCAGTAACCAATGGGTAAAAAAAAAAAAAAAAATTTTAAATAGATAAATAATCTTTCACTGCTCTAGACCATTAGAGTATGACATTTCAAAAAGCATAACTTTTCATTTATAACAGGCTGGTATTACCATAATAAAAATTTTTCACTAAATGAAATTTAAATAAATTACTGTATTGGTGAAAACATTTTTAAACCATTCACTTAAAATTGCTGTACATTCTTTAACCACGCTACCTATCAGATAATACTACCTTAGAGCATCTTTAGCAACCTACACCAAGCTTATCTTCAATAATATCATCATCCCAATCTAGAATAGTAGTTGAAATTAAAGCAACTGGGGATTTGAGGATCACAGAGATCTTTGATGCTCTCTTAAATCTCTGAGTTTCTGCTCATAAGTGTTACTTTTTTTTCCTGACATAAATTATTCAGAATGCTCTGTGGGTTACCTCTTCTGCAGCAATCTAATGACTACTGGACCAAGCAAATTCAACAAATTTTGTTATATAATTGTTAGCTTGATGGCAGAGTAATTTACTTTTGGCTTTTCTTCTTCCTTTTCTTCCATGTCTTGAGGAATTGCCAAGTTAACAAATCTCGCCACCAATGCTCTACAAAACTAATCATAATAAATATGCTAGCCACAGGTGTTGGACCATCAAGACTTTCTGAATTACTTTCAATTTGCCAAATTTTAAATATTTGGCATTATAAGACTATATGATACCAGGTATTCTGCCCTTGTATTATTAGAAATAAAACTCAAAAAACTGCACTGCAGAGACAGGAACTCAACAGCAACAGACATGTTACATAAGGGTTGAGCTAGGTAGCTCATATATGTAAGTCACATGGGGTTTAGTATAATACAATAATAAATAACATTTATTGAGCACTTGGTATATCTCTAGCACTGCACTAATAAAATAAGCACATTACAGGCATTATCTCATACATTATTTCCAAGATACATACTATTATCATACCTGTTTTACAGGTTATGAAACTGAGGCACAAAGAAGTTAAGTAACATGTCCCAGGTCACACAGCTAGTAAGTAGTGGAGTTTGAAGTCAAGCCCAATTGGTGTGACATGAACCTTTGCTTTTAATAATTCTGCATTACCCTGAAACTATGTGAACTGGCATTTGAAAGAATTTAATGGTGTGTTTTGTTTTATATTGATAATTTAATCAACTCAGATAATTAAGTTAAATGCATGCACTCATTATTGCTGTTCAATATTTATGGCAAATAACTAACATAAAATAGGCCCTTGAAATTCTAAATGGAACCACCCAGAGACCATAGCAAACTCTTAAACTGAAGAACAGCGCTAGGGTATGTAATTTCTCCTTTAAACGTAGTAAGGTTTAACTGAAAAATTTAAATGTCCACTTAAATGCAAAAATCAGAGAACAGAACATCAAAGAGATACAGAGGCTAATGTTCTAGACATTCTCCAATCAATTCTCTAAAGCCCCTGACTCTCTTCTTACAGAAAGGCATTGGATTACATCCTGCTACTGGCCCTTCTCTCACCAAGGTCTTTTCAGCCACCAAGCCTGCCATTTTCACTCTCAGTCATCTGCACCTGAACCTATAGCCTACACCTAAGTCTTGACTGCTTTAATCTCTGCTTCCAAACACTACCCAATATTAAGCACTCTTCCTATAATGGAGCAGGAGGTGAGCAGCAGAGATGCCCCATCCACTCCTTCCCTTTTCTTGTCAGAGCTAAAATTAGTATTGTGTAGACAAGTTTTCCATCTCTTTCTTCCTGTTTTCCATTGCTCACCTTCCCACTAACTATTTAGTTTACTGACTTAGTCAAGCACACCAGCTTCAAGGCTTGAAATTCAAATCTGTGCATTATATTAGCAAAACTACAAGTTATTATATTTCTCTAACATTTTGGATGGCTCACAGAAATGGTCAAAATAACAAATGTTGCTGTGGGGAATGTGCCTCCACTAACTCAACAGTCAAGTCGCAGAATTGCCTGGGTCCGTCTCTCTGTTCAACCAGCCATTATGTCCTCTCCATGACCTCCTCCAGCTGGATTTTAGCTTGGACAAACCACTCTCCCTGTCTCACTGTTGGTCCACCACTGGAAAGAATGATTACCATGTGGCTGACAGGGTATTGGTGTTTCGGCCTGGGATCAGGCCTGAGCTTCTGAGGTGGGAGAGCAGAATTCAGGACACTGGACCACCAGAGACCTCTCAGCCCCACATAATATCAATCGGTGAGAGCTCTCCCAGACATCCCTGTCTCAAAGCTAAGACCCAGCTCCACCCAATGCCAGCAAGCTCCAGTGCTGGACACCCCGTGCCAAACAACTAGCAAGACAGGAACACAACCCCACCCATCAGCAGACAGGCTGCCTTAAATTATAATAAGGTCACAGACACTCCAAAACACACAACTGGACACGGCCCTGCCCATCAGTAAGACAAGATCCAGCCCCACCCACAGGAACACAGGCACCAGTCCCCTCCACCAGGAAGCCTACACAAACCACTGAACCAACCTCAGCCACTGGGTGCAGACACGAAAACAACAGGAACTACGAACATGCAGCCTGCGAAAAACAGACCCCCAAACAATAAGTTAAGCAAAATGAGAAGACAGAGAAACACACAGCAGATGAAGGAGCAAGGTAAAAACCCACCAGACCAAACAAATGAAGAGGAAATAGGCAGTCTACCTGAAAAAGAATTCAGAGTAATGATAGTAAAGATGATCCAAAATGTTGGAAATAGAATGCAGAAAATACAAGAAACGTTTAAAAGGACCTAGAAGAACTAAAGAGCCGACAAACAATGATGAACAACACAATAAATGAAATTAAAACTTCTCTAGAAGGAATCAGTAGCAGAATAACTGAGGCAGAAGAACAGATAAGTGACCTAGAAGATAAAATAGTGGAAATAACTACCGCAGAGCAGAATAAAGAAAAAAGAATGAAAAGAATTGAGGACAGTCTCTGGGACAACATTAAACACAGCAACACTCGAATTATGGGGGTCCCAGAAGAAGAAGAGAAAAAGAAAGGGTCTGAGGAAATATTTGAAGAGATTATAGTCGAAAACTTCCCTAACATGGAAAAGGAAATAGTCAATCAAGTCCAGGAAGCACAGAGAGTCCCATACAGGATAAATCCAAGAAAAAACACTCCAAGACACATATTAATCAAACTATCAAAAATTAAATACAAAGAAAAAATATCAAAGGCAGCAAGGGAAAAGCAACAAATAACATACAAGGGAATCCCCATAAGGTTAACAGCTGATTTCTCAGCAGAAACTCTGCAAACCAGAAGGGAGTGGCAGGACATATTTAAAGTGATGAAAGGGAAAAACCTACAACCAAGATTACTCTACCCAGCAAGGATCTCATTCAGATTTGACGGAGAAATTAAAACCTTTACAGACAAGCAAAAGTTAAGAGAATTCAGCACCACCAAACCAACTTTATAATAAATGCTAAAGGAACTTCTCTGGGCAGGAAACACAAGAGAAGGAAAAGACCTACAAAAACAAACCCAAAACGATTAAGATAATGGTAATAGGAACATACATATCGATAGTTACCTTAAATATAAATGGATTAAATGTTCCACCCAAAAGACACAGACTGGCTGAATGGATACAAAAACAAGACCCATATATATGCTGTCTACAAAAGACCCACTTTAGACCTAGGGACACATACAGAGTGAAAGTGAGGGGATGGAAAAAGATACTCCATGCAAGTGGAAATCAAATGAAAGCTGGAGTAGCAATTCTCATATCAGACAAAATAGACTTTAAAATAAAGACTATTACAAGAGACAAAGAAGGACACTACATAATGATCAAGGATCAATCCAAGAGGAAGATATAACAATTGTAAATATTTATGCAACCAACAGAGGAGCACCTCAATACATAAGGCAAATGCCAATAACCATAAAAGCAGAAATTGACAGTAACACAGTAATAATACGGGACTTTAATACCCCACTTTCACCAATGGACAGATCATCCAAAATGAAAATAAATAAGGAAACACAAGCTTTAAATGACACATTAAACAAGATGGAAGACTACAGGCCAATATCACTGATGAACATAGATGCAGTATCCTCAACAAAAGACTAGCAAACAGAATCCAACAGCACATTAAAAGGATCATACACCATGATCAAGTGGGGTTTATCCCAGGAATGCAAGGAATCTTCAATATACGCAAATCAATCAATGGGATACACCACATTACCAAATTAAGGAATAAAAACCATATAATCATCTCAATAGATGCAGAAAAAGCTTTTGACAAAATTCAACACCCATTTATTATAAAAACTCTCCAGAAAGTAGGCATAGAGGGAACCTACCTCAACATAATAAAGGCTATATATGACAAACCCACAGCGAACATCGTTCTCAATGGTGAAAAACCAAAACCATTTCCTCTAAGATCAGGAACAAGACAAGGTTACCCACTCTCACCACTATTATTCAACACGGTTTTGGAAGTTTTAGGCACAGCAATCAGGGAAGAAAAAGAAATAAAAGGAATCAAATTGGAAAACAAGTAAGCTGTCACTGTTTGCAGATGACATGATACTATACATAGAGAAGCTTAAAGATGCTACCAGAAAACTACTAGAGCTAATCAATGAATCTGCTAAAGTAGCAGGATACAAAATTAATGCACAGAAATCTCTTGCATTCCAGTACACTAACAATGAAAAATCTGAAAGAGAAATTAAGGAAAACTCCCATTTACCACTGCAACAAAAAGAATAAAATACTTAGGAATAAACCTACCTAAGGAGACAAAAGACCTGTATGCAGAAAACTATAAGACACTGATGAAAGAAATTAAAGATGATACAAACAGATGGAGAGATATACCATGTTCTTGGATTGGAAGAATCAACATTATGAAAATGACTATACTACCCAAAGCAATCTACAGATTCAATGCAATCCCTATCAAACTACCAATGGCATTTTTCACAGAACTAGAACAAAAAGTTTCACAATTTGTATGGAAACACAAAAGATCCCAAATAGCCAAAGCAATCTTGAGAAGGAAAAATGGAGCTGGAGGAATCAGGCTCCTTGACTTCAGACTATACTACAAGCTACAGTAATCAAGACAATATGGTACTGGCACAAAAACAGAAATATAGATCAATGGAACAGGAGAGAAAGCCCAGAGATAAACCCACGCACATATGGTCACCGTATTTTTGATAAAGGAGGCAAGAATATACAATGGAGAAAAGACAGCCTCTTCAATAAGTGGTGCTGGGAAAACTGGACAGCTACATGTAAAAGAATGAAATTAGAACACTCCCTAATGCCATACACAAAAATAAACTCAAAATGGATTAAAGACCTAAATGTAAGGCCAGACACTCTAAAACTCTTAGAGCAAAACATAGGCACAACACTCTATGACATACATCACAGAAAGATCCTTTTTGACCCACCTCCTAGAGAAATGGAAATAAAAACAAAAATAAACAAATGGGACCTAATGAAACTTAAAAACTTTTGCACAGCAAAGGAAACCATAAACAAGACCAAAAGACAACCCTCAGAATGGGAGAAAATATTTGCAAATGAAGCAACTGACAAAGGATTAATCTCCAAAATTTACAAGCAGCTCGTGCAGCTCAATATCAAATAAAACAAACAACCCAATCCAAAAATGGGCAGAAGACCTAAATAGACATTTCTCCAAAGGAGATATACAGATTGCCAACAAACACATGAAAGAATGCTCAACATCACTAACCATTAGTGAAATGCAAATCAAAACTACAATCAGGTATCACCTCACACCAGTCAGAATGGCCACCATCAAAAAATCTAGAAACAATAAATGCTGGAGAGGGTGTGGAGAAAAGGGAACCCTCTTGCACTGTTGGTGGGAATGTAAATTGATACAGCCACTATGGAGAACAGTATGGAGGTTCCTTAAAAAACTCAAAATAGAACTACCATATGACCCAGCAATCCCACCACTGGGCATATACCCTAAGAAAACCATAATTCAAAAAGAGTCATTACCACAATGTTCATTGCAGCTCTTTTTACAATAGCCAGGACATGGAGGCAACCTAAGTGTCCATCAACAGATGAATGGATAAAGAAGATGTGGCACATATATACAATGGAATGTTACTCAGCCATAAAAAGAAACGAAATTCAGTTATTTGTAGTGAGGTGTGTGGACCTAGAGACTCTCATACAGAGTGAAGTAAGACAGAAAGGGAAAAACAAATATTGTATGCTAACACATATATCTGGAATCTAAAAAAAAAAAATGGTTCTGAAGAACCTAGGGGCAGGACAGGAATAAAGATGCAGACATAGAGAATGGACTTGAGGACTCAAGGAGGGGGAAGGGTAAGCTGTGATGAAGTGAGAGAGTAGCACTGACATATATACACTACCGAATGTAAAACAGATAGCTAGTGGGAAGCAGCTGCATAGCACAGGGAGATCAGCTCAGTGTTTTGTGACCACCTAGAGGGGTGGGATAGGGAGGGTGGGAGGGAGACGCAAGAGGGAGGGGATATGGGGATATATGTATACATATAGCTGATTCACTCTGTTATACAGCAGAAACTAACACAACATTGTAAAGCAATTATACACCAATAAAGATGTTAATTTAAAAAAAGGAAGAAAGAAAATAAGCTCTAGATAGGGGAAAATAACTGGCAAAATATTTTAAAAGGCATATATGTAGGAAACTGGGGGTAGATGGTGTTCCAAATTTTAAAAGAGAAAACTAAAAGGCTTTTTTTACAAATTTATAAAATTGGTGTATTTGAAAAGGTGTACTAATATTACTATTGCTAATAACAATAACAATGAGTTAGTAATAAGGAAAAGCTAAAAAACTGCTTGTACTCAGAAGTTTCCATTTTGGTTTCCTAGTGAATGGTTAAATTCAGTGTAAAATGTGCGTAATAATAAGATTGGCATGACCCAAAGGTGCATTTATTGGGGTCCACTAAATTTGTTTTTAAATTCTAGCTGTAATAGCATTAGATGCTAATGGTTTCCTAGAAAAATAGGTCATCAATATTAGATAAAACTTTCTTACCTTACCTTTCCCTCTAGAAATTATTTTTCTGTTTTTATCAGAGGAATGTGTGGTAAATAAATAAAGCATAATATTAAGCTTTGTGCAATAAGTGACATACTAATGAAACAGAAATAACCTGAGTAGAGTGTTATGAAGTAGTTTGTAAAAGTTAAAGTACTGGATCAAATCCAGTTAATTTGAAGAACAATTAAAGGTACTGAGTTCTGTATTTAGTTGTTCAGAAAAAATAACATTTTAAATTCACTGGCAACATTCAGTTAATAAAGTTAATAAAAGAAAAAAAAAGAATGTTGCATCCACTGATCTAGTATAACCTACTTTTGTCAAAAGACATAGGATACAATTTTTAAAATCTTGATATATTGTATACAATCCATCACAATGTAAATCAATATACGCAATCTTTCACGTATTCTCATGTTTAACAAAAATTTTACTTTTGTTATTTTTCCAGTAATGATCTGTACTGACTTAATCAGTCTCCCCAACTCATCTACTTTTATGACAAGTATCTTGGAATCTTGCTTAACATCAGTAGAAGATTTTAGCAGTCTATATATAACCTCACTAGGATGCTATAAACAGTTTCCTAGGACTAGACCACAATGCCTGAACTGCACATTTTGCATGAAAAATATATGTAAACATCATTAATAAGCCTTTTCTGGTACATTTCTAATCTCGAATAGCAAGTAAATGAAAAGGTCCTCTTATTTTCTCTGGGCAATAAGAAAGATATTCTTAAGAATTAAGTTTAGATATTCTTTTCTTTAAGAAGACTTGGATGGCTGTGCTTCTGAGGTATCACTTATACCAGTTTTTAAAAATCTATTTGGCAAAGAATAAAATACAGAGACACAACACGGATAGTGAAGAGTATTTTACTACCACTTCTGTTCTTCAATTCGATCAAAAAGTCAACTAAGACAAAAATTAAAGAGTAGAACACTCCCTGACACCATGCACAAAAATAAACTCAAAATGGATTAAAGACCTAAGTGTAAGGGCAGACACTATCAAACTCTTAGAGGAAAACATAGGCAGAACACTCTATGACATACATCACAGCAAGATTCTTTTTGACCCAGCTCCCAGAGAAATGGAAATAAGAACACAAATAAACAAATGGGACCTAATGAAACTTAAAAGCTTTTGCACAGCAAAGGAAACCATAAACAAGACCAAAAGACAACCATCAGAATGGGAGAAAATATTTGCAAATGAAGCAACTGACAAAGGATTAATCTCCAAGATTTACAAGCAGCTCATGCAGCTCAATAACAAAAAAACAAACAACCCAATCCAAAAATGGGCAGAAGACCTAAATAGACATTTCTCCAAAGAAGATATACAGATGGCCTACAGACACATGAAAGAATGCTCAACATCATTAATCATTAGAGAAATGCAAATCAAAACTACAATGAGATATCATCTCACACCGGTCAGAATGGCCATCATCAAAAAATCTAGAAACAATAAATGCTGGAGAGGGTGTGGAGGAAAGGGAACACTCTTGCACTGTTGGTGGGAATGTAAATTGATACAGCCACTATGGAGAACAGTATGGAGGTTCCTGAAAAAACTACAAATAGAACTACCATACGACCCAGCAATCCCAATACTGGGCATATACCCTGAGAAAACCATAGGTCAAAAAGAGTCATGTACCAAAATGTTCATTGCAGCTCTATTTACAATAGCCAGGACATGGAAGCAACCTAAATGTCCATCGACAGATGAATGGATAAAGAAGATGTGGCACATATATACAATGGAATATTACTCAGCCATAAAAAGAAATGAAATGGAGGTATTTGTAGTGAGGTGGATGGAGTTAGAGTCTGTCATACAGAGTGAAGTAAGTCAGAAAGAGAAAAACAAATACAGTATGCTAACACATATATACGGAATCTAAGGGAAAAAAAAAAAAAAAGGCCATGAAGAACCTAGTGGCAAGACAGGAATAAAGACACAGACCTACTAGAGAATGGACTTGAGGATATGGGGAGGGGGTGGGGTGAGATGTGACAGGGTAAGAGAGTGTCATGGACATATATACACTACCAAATGTAAAATAGATAACTAGTGGGAAGCAGCCGCATAGCACAGGGAGATCAGCTCAGTGCTTTGTGACCACCTAGAGGGGTGGGATGGGGAGGGTGGGAGGGAGGGAGATGCAAGAGGGAAGAGAAATGGGAACATACTGTATATGTATAACTGATTCACTTTGTTATAAAGCAGAAGCTAACACACCATTGTAAGGCAATTATACTTCAATAAAGATGTTTAAAAAAAAAAAAAATTAAAGAGGAAAAATATTAATGGAGACTATGACAGACAAAATAAAAGGATAATTAACTGGAAGATAATAATAAATCTCAATTAAATATAATTCAACAATTTTTAAAGCATTATAATGGTGTTAAATTGACATGAATTTGATTTAACCATTCCATATTAAATTGTACACCTACTATTTTACCCAAATTATCAAATTTGGATTTCATATTTCAATAAGATTATAAAAAAATAAGATTAGAAGTTATGGAAAAATGGAAACAAGGTAAGACGACAAGATGATGGAAGCAAATATTTGTTGAGTTTACTGTGTGACAGGCATTGTGCTGCAGTCTTTTCAGATACTTAATTTTCACTAAATCACAACAATCCCGTGAAGACTATTATTGTCTCCATTCTAAAGATAAGGAAATTCAGTGAGGGCAGATCACTTGCCCAAAGCTGCATGACTAGTTAGCAGAAGAGATGAGATTTGATTTCAAAGCCCACACACTTTCCATCCACTACTACATTCTTTGGCAGAATGGAATACATTGCCTTTCACTCCACTTTCACTCCCAAATAAATAGTGAGCAGAGCTAAAAGAAAATCTGTAATAATTTCTATACTCGCATCAACAAATATTAAGGGGACATCACTTTCCTCATAAGAATCTCATTTCAGTATTTCCATTTTTCATGACTCAATGAAATTTATCCTTTAAACTTCATTACAAATATTTTTAAAACTTTAAATAAGCAAATCATTTAATTTTAGAGCTACAGATTTTAAGTCTGTTTTCACCTTTAAAAAACCTGAAAAATATTCCCGAAGTCTTCTTTTAATTACAATAAAATTAGACGAAGAATGCTTGGGGAATGGAACATTCTGATTTCAACTATTTTTCAAAACCCAATACCTGCCTGCTGCCTCTGTCAACACCTGCACTGTCTCCACCCTGCAACCAATCACCACGGAGCCCCGCCCTTCAGCTGCAGCCGCAGCTGCCTGTGTTGCTGCCACTTTGGTATCCACTGCATGATTAGGCCACAGTTTTCAATGAGTAAAGATAATCCTTTCTGTCATCACACATTTACGGAGTTTCTGAAGGTCAGTGAAGATTACTGCCAAGCACATTATGACCTTTATGAGGACATGAGAGCTGTAGAAATTCACTACCACCTCCACCAAGAAGCCGCATAAGAGCAGTTACCTGGACACAGAAGTGTTGAACTGAAATCCACAGAGCATTTTCCAGTTCTGACCTAGACAGGGTGAGCCTCAAAGCACTTCCTCTCTGTTGCTCAGTATTACAGGATTGAAGACTTTCTTCTTCTTAGGAGGTTCATCTCATTCCCCATTATTCCCAACTTCATACTCAAAGCACTGAGAATTTCAAGTGGAATAAGCTGAAGTTTCTTTACATCATTTCTGTATTCAATTTGTTTAATTCTTTCACAGCCCTAATAAGTATTTTCTGACTAAAATGTCTTGCATGAACTGCCCAACTCCCATTGAAGGCACATACAAAAACATGATTTTTATTATTATACACAATCCAACCAAAGAGACCTTGAACAAAGTTATTGAGAAACTTAAGAAATATGGAATACCACAATAGTAAGAGTATGTAAAGCAATGTACGACACTGCTCTTATGGAAAAAGAAGGCATCCATGTTCTTGACTGGTCTTTTCATGAAGGTGCACCACCATCCAACCTTACTGTTGATGGCTAGTTATGTCTTGTGAAATCAAGTTTTATGAAGAACCTGGTTACTATACTGCTGTTCACCATGTTGCAAGCCTTGGAACAGCTCCACTGCTTGTTGCCCTAGCATTAATAGAAGGCGGAATGAAACAGGAAGATGCAGTACAGATCAGAAAACAAAAGCAGCATGGAGATTTTAACATCAAGCAACTTTTGTACTTAGAGAAGTATCATTCTCAAATACGTTTGTGCTGCAAAGACTTCAACGGTCAATAAAACTGAGGTGTCTGATGCTGTCGTCTTGGAAGTAGAACTTCAAACAGGACCTAATTTGTTGCACATATTAGCCAAGAAGTTGGCTCAGTGAACAAGTCTAATGAAGCTTTTACAGGGGTATTGAAAAGCAATTTTACCAGTTTACCTGCTTGACAGAACTTCTATGTTTAGGTTACGATCAACATATTTGGACACTTAGCAAAAGATTCTTGCTGTTCAGCATTTCAAATTTGTTTATCATTTGTTCCAATTCCTGAACTCATGCAGTACTGAGTTATGTCTTAAAATCTATTCCCATGCTAGAATCTTTTCAATGCATAAGAAACTTAGAAAGATTAGGTACCAAAATATCCAGTGTAACACTTGTATATTTTTTAGTATCATATAGAACTAAAACCCTAGGAACTAAGAATACTCTAGATCTTATGTGGTTTACTGCTTCAGTCATTTCTTACATTGAAAGCAGGGCCTATACAGTTATTTCCTTGCTCACTTTACATTTACATTTGCCCACATTCATACCAGTATACATCAGGTTTGCATAACCATTGATTTTTGTTAAATTTTTTACCAAGTCATATGGTGTTATTTAATATCTTTCCATAAATCTCATTTCTGCTGTTATGGAAAATCTGCATTTTGAAAATCTACATTGTATATAGAAGTATATCTTTAACATCTCCAAGCAAAAAAGCTTTACAATTATTCTAATGTTTGCACTTTTGTGTGCCACTTAACAGGAAGAGCCTAAAAAGGAACAGGAGAGGGCTATTAAATATTTCTAGTAAGATACTGCCTTTATCTTGTATAGAATATGTAGAATATGCTCTTTAATTTAGTAAATATTTTTTAAAGATAAAGATGTTTTGTTATTGTAGCTAATTCTTAGTCATAAAATTTTTGAAATTCTTGTTATTTTTCCATACCTACTGGAAGTTGTTTACCAGCTATTATTTTTGTTGGACATGTGCTTTTATGTCTTCTCTTCCCAACCTCCCTTTCAAAAAAAAAAAGTGGGGACGTCACTGGTGGCACAGTGGTTAAGAGTCTGCCTGCCAATGCAGGGGACACAGGTTCAATCCCTGGGAAGATCCCACATGCCACGGAGCAACTAAGCCCATGCGCCACAAATACTGAGCCCGTGAGGCACAACTACTGAGCCCATGCTCCGCAACGAGAAGCCACCGCAATGAGAAGCCCAAGCACTGCAACGAAGAGTAGTCCCCGCTCGCCGCAACTAGATAAAGCCTGTGCACAGCAGTGAAGACCCAACTCAGCCAAAAATAAATAAATTAATAAATTAATTTTAAAAAAAAAGAAGTGGGTTTCTGCTAGTGAACTGAGCAGACATCTAATTTTTATATGCCTTTTGAGCTGTGTAACTAAATACTTGGATACTTGATAGTTTATTATGAAATTGACCAAATGGTGATGTATATTAATGTTAGTTTGACCATATACTTATATTATCTTGTAATATGTGGTTATAGTTCTGTGAGACAAATAATTTGTCAGTGTTCACCAGTTTGTAAAAACCTAGTGCGAGAGCTAAACATCTAAATAAATAATGAAATGAAAAAAAAAAGACAATATCTAAACTACTTTCTTGAATAAGTACAATCAATCTACTAAATAAAAATCTTTACCAGTATATCAAAGCTAACATTTGAATATCTATTTTTATTAAATATAACAAAATAGATAGAAAAAGTACAGAATATTAAGTTAGCTTTTACTTGCCCAGAATAAATCTGAAAATATGTTTGTAGAACAAGCTCCCTAATATGATTTTATTTGATTGTCCTTTGCTTCCAGTATGGTAGAAAAAAACTGACAGTTTAGGTAAATTAAGTTCTGATTAATAGGGGTTTTACTTTCTGAAATAACATATCTGAGTTTCATGATTTGAAGCCTCGGAGATGGATATAATTAAATATAAGTTAATGGGTAGGTATAAGGATTTAATGTCAGGGTACCTTTTACTGAATTGAGTAATCTCCCACTCATGCTGAGGTCAAATTCTTAGAAACCATTAATATAAAACTCTGTGAAATATCTTTTCTCCAAAGAAATCAAATTATGTTCACAAATGTTAATTTCACTTATCCTTTTAACATCCCTGAGTCAGATAATAACATGACAGAGAATTACAACATTGTTTCTATCAATTCTCCACTAGAAGTCCTCAGAAATTTCTTAGAAATACTTATTACCACTTTCCATAGTGAAATGTCAAGTTGATCTGACTTACTTTGAGGTCACTCCCACTGCCACCAGCCAAGCACTTAGGTTTTTCATGGAATTTATAGTTCACTCTTCTGCCCTTTTCTCTTCCTTGTATCCCCACATCAGTTGAAATTACAAAAATTGGCGAGTGTATTCTAAACACCATATGCTCTCAATACGTATTTGTTGGTTGGAAAAGGGAAGGAGGAAGAAGGAAAGGAGAAAAGAAAGAAGAAAGGAAAAGAAGTAAATTAAATTAGTGTGTATCCCACCCCCACCAATTGTCTTTCTTCCTTCCTATTTCTCAGACCAACCTAGCACCTACCTAAAGTTATATGACATCAAACGTATCAGGCTCCTTTTATTGGTCCCCCAATACAGTTGTTCCTGGGTATCTGCAGGGGGTTGGTTCCAGGAATCCCTATGATTACTAAAATCCACAGATGTTCAAGTTCTTTATATAAAATGACTTGGTATTTGCATGTTAACCTACACAGCAATATCCTCCCTGTACTTTAAATCATCTCTAGACTATTTACAATAATATCTCATTGTGGTTTTCTTTGCATTTCCCTGACGCTTAGTGATGTTAAGCACCTTTTCATGTACTTATTGGCCATCTGTATGTCTTCTTTGGAAAATGTCTATTCAGATCCTCTGCTCATTTTTTGATTGGATTGTTTGGTTTTTTGCTATTGAGTTTACGAGTTCTTTATATATTTTGACCACTAACCCCTTATCAGACATATGATTTGCAAATATTTTCTCCTATTCAGTAGATTGCCTTTTCATTTTGTGGATGGTTTCCTTTTGTACAGAAGTTTTTTAGTTTGATGTAGTCCCACTTGTTGATTTTTGCTTTTGTTGCTTTTGGTTTTGATGTCAAATCCAAAAAATCATCACCAAGACCAACATCAAACAGCTTACTGCCAGTGTTTTCCTCTAGGAATTTTATAGTTTCAGGTCTTACGTTGAAGTCTTTAATCCATTTTAAGTTTATTTTTATATATGGTGTGAGAAAATGTTCTAATTTCAGTCTTTTACATGTAGCTGTTTAGTTTTCCCAGCACCATTTATTGAAGAGACTGTCCTTTCCCCATTGTATATTTTTAGCTCCTCTGTCGTAAATTAACTGATCATATATGTGTGGATTTATTTCTGGGCTCTCTATTCTGTTCCACTGGTCTATGCATCTGTTTTTATGCAATACTATACTGCTTTGATTACTATGGCTTTTTAATATAGTTTGAAATCAGGGAGTTTGATGCCCCCAGCTTTGTTCCTCTTTCTCAAGACTGCTTTGGCTATTTGGGGTCTTTTGTGGTTTTATACAAACTTTAGGGTTGTTTTTTCTCTTTCTGTGAAAAATGCCATTGGAATTTTGATATGGATTGCACTCGGTAGTACAGACATTTGGGTAGTACACACTGCTTTGGGTAGTACAGACATTTTAACAGTATTAATTCTTCCAGTCCACAAAACACAGACTATCTTTCCACTTATTTGTGTATTCTTCAATTTCTTTCATTAATGTATTATAGTTTTCAGCATACAGGTCTTTTACCTCCTTGGTTAAATTTATTACTAGGTATTTTATTGTTCTTGATGGAACTGTTTTCTTAATTTCTCTTTCTGATAGTTCGTTATTAGTAGAGGCATAAGAGATTTTCATATATTGATTTTGTATCCTGCAATTTTACTGATTTTTTTGTTTATTAGTTCTACCAATTTTTTGGTGGAGTCTCTTTAGGGTTTTCTATACATAATAGTATGTCATCAACAAATAGAGACAGTTTAAGAGCTTGAACTCTTAAACACTATGCTAAATGCCTCCAATCTAAATTGTGATTTCTTTACATTTACAACACGATCCTTGGAAGCCACTGAATCTTAAATTGGTTTATAATTGATTTTAAAATAATCATTCAGCAAGACTATTTAACAAGGCCATCACAAATACTTAGGAAATCAAGTTATTGCACATTCTGACATAAAAACCTGACATAAGACGCCCACAGGTGCACTCTATTGGAGGGCCAAAATGAAAATAAAAATAATTTTCTGAGTTATTTTCAAACTAAAATAGATAGACAGCTCTAGAGAAAGCTTATTATAGGAGGAAGCTCTGAAGACAAGCTACTGTAATTTTGGTAAGGTTATTAGATTATTGTTTACAATAGTAAATCCAGTATACTGAGTTATCATGCAAACATCAACTTCCTAAGATGTATCAACAGTTATACTTATTTTTAATTAATTGCTTTCATTTATCTTTCTTCTTCAATATTTCACTTATTTATTCTGATGAATTGGGCAACACAATATAATATAATCATTATACAAGGATTCTAGCATTAGGTCTGCCACCACACAGTTGTTGACCTTAAACGTCACTTTACCTCTCAAGAACACATTTTTCTCATGTGTAAAATAAAGGATTTCCCTGGACTACTAATTCTGAGGTCTTTAAAGACAACTTTTATCCCCAAATTTTCAAATATGAAAAGCTTTTGAAGAATAAAAAAAATGTTTATGGTACAAAGATTTTAAAGTAAGAAAACTGTCATTTAGATTTTATGGCTACCAAAAGAGAATTTACAGTCAAATTATTAAAATTAATAAGAGTTCAGTGAGTTGCTAGAACAAAAACCAACTGCATGCGCATCAGAAGTAAGAAAATGTATTTTTAAAGGGTACCACTTACAGTATCAACCAAAAAAATATGACAACTAAAAATTCTACCAAAAACTAAAAATTCAAAATTATAAAGCTTGGACTTCCCTGGTGGTGCAGTGGTTAAGAATCCGCCTGCCAATGCAGGCGACACGGGTTCAAGACCTGTTCCAGGAAGATCCCACATGCCGCAGAGCAACTAAGCCCGTGCACCACAACTACTGAGCCTGTGCTCTAGAGCCCGCAAGCCACAACTACTGAGCCTGTGTGCCACAACTACTGAAGCCTGCGTGCCTACAGCCCATGCTCCGCAACAAGAGAAGCCACCCCAATGAGAAGCCCGCACACTGCAACAAAGAGTAGCTCCCGCTCGCCGCAACTAGAGAAAGCCCGCATGCAGCAATGAAGACCCAACGTGGCCAAAAATAAATAAGTAAATAAATAAATAAATTTATTTTTTTAAAAAGGCAATATGTTTTAAAAAAACAAAAACAAAATTATAAAGCTTAGTTGAAAGATGTTAAACACATAATTAAATGTACATATACCTTATTCATAAATTGAATGATAAAATACCATAAAGAAGCCCATTCTCTCTAAATTAATCTAAAACTCACTGCATTGCAAATCAAAATCCCAAAAGGATTTTAAGAACTTGACAAGCTGACTGCAAGCTTAATATGGAAGAACATGACCCGAAGACAATTCAAAAGAAGACCAAAGTCGAGGAAATCAAATTCCCAGATATGAAGATAGTGTCAGGAATGAAGACATTGTGGTATTGATGAAAAATAAGCATCTCTCACTTCTTCAACAGCCCAAAACCCTTCTATCTATTTACAAATCAATAAAGAAATTTCCCCTTTGCTCCATAAAACCCTTAATGGCCTCCTTAGTCTTGAATATGGATCTTATTATCTAAACATAAGAGCATGATAGCAGTGGCCAAAATGCTCCTTTTAGCATTGTCACTATTCTCCTCAGAGAACATTTCAGCTTCTTAACTATTCTAAACGTTCACCTATTCAAGATATTATGCACTTCACCAAGAACATCACGTGGAGTGGCAGACAAATCAGCTGCCAACGTGAGAATAAAATGACAGACTGCTCAGAATACGTAAGTATCTATATTCAAACACTATTATTTGTATTTTTACAAAGTATATGAGAAAAAATACTGTTGGGAAATGACAGAAGACAAGAAGCAGAATACTCAAAGGCATGAGTTAATATTATCTTGACAATAACTACGATAATATATTACAAATTATTTACAAAGCATATTTACTACAGTTCTAGTCCTTTTGTTCACAAAAAAGGAGGTAAAATCATAAAATAAAAATAGTAATAAAGTTTTAACTGTATATTTAATTATTGAGAAAATTTTATAAATTAACTAATGGTTTAAAAAATATCACTCAGTAACCTCCCTGTACAGGGTACTCTACAAAGTTCTACATAGTGACACAAAGGAAAGAAAGCTATATGGGTAGGAAAGGACAGCACAGAGGATATTCTAAGTGCTCTAAGTGGGATGAATGGTTAAAAAAAAAATAGAAATAGGAGTGAATCAATATTATGTAGTAGACATCGTAACAAATCAACAAATGAACATAGTAAGTTGTAATTAACAAAGCAGTAAAGACTGAACACTGGTTGAAATTTTTGGATTTTTTTTAGAGAAACAGCAGTCACTGCAGGTTCTTAATCGTGGGATTTAAAAGGTAAAAGCAGTGTCTGAGAAAGACAATTCTAACAGCTGTGTGTAGGATGGGCTGGAGGGGGAAAGAGACCAGAGACAGGGAATAAACAGCTACAAAGCTGCTGAAGTACAGAAGCATGAAGTACATGAAGCATGAAATCATGAAGACTTAGACAATAGTAAAAACTATAGAAAAAATAGGAAAATGGGAAGGTGCTCCTTATATTATTCAATTAATATGAATGATTTTCATAAGCACCACATTCAACATGTAGATATACATTTTTTAATTAAATAAGGTATAAATGATCAGTGCGCATTTTACCAACCTCTATAGGACTGTCATAAGAATAACATGAGATCATGTTATTAAAAGAATTCTCTTGTTGTAAATATTACATAAATATTATCTGTTATAATTTCCTAGGGAGGAGATAGCTGTGAAATAATAGAAAGTCCAAACACCTGAACTCAAATTCTGGTTCTATTATTTAACAGTGCCTTTAATGTACCTTAAGCAAGTCATTTAACCACTCTCAGTAACCCTTTTTAATATGCAAAAAGGGGGGGAGGGGATTCTCTCATAAAAGTTCAAGGAATAAATAATTCTTTATAAAATCCCTAACACAGTATCTGAATCATGGTGGACAGTGGAGAGTGAATGTGTGTTGCAGGGGGGATGGAGGAGGAGGCCAAAAATAGGGGTCCATTTTGGCTGACCTTATCGGAAAGTCACAAGCATCTCCAATGAACCGTAATAACCATGCCTTTCTCCATATTATTTTAATGAGAAATTATACAGGAAAATTCCTGAAGTATCTTATTAATGTTCCACCGTACACAATATCTTCTTATGTATAAGATCAAATCCGCAGCAGAATAAAAAATAACTGTCAAAAGCTATATTACCAATCTGATTTTTAAAACAACAATAACAGGCAGTTAGTGATTTTTTTTCTTTTTTAATTTACAACATTACCAGAATTCACATTTCTAATTCTAATATTTATTACTTGAGAAAGAAGTTAAAAAGAATAAGAGACCAAAAACTCAAAAGTGCATTCTGAGGGAACTTAAACAGTAGGAAGATAGGGAATAACTTGTCTTCGGCAAGACTCTATAGACTTCTCATAGAAAGAAATGAATCTGAAGTTCCCTGGTGAGATCACCCCCACCCATGGATCCCAAAAGTAGGAGTCAGGGAATAGTTTATAAAATCTACTATAGAGCACTTTTAGCTCAGTGCAGTTTAAGAATAAAGATCTAAAGAGACTATAAATAAGCAATATTCATATATATTTCCTTTCTAACCTAGACCAATTAGGTTCCACTTAACTAGGGATCTTTAGCATACTATTCATTCATTCATTCATTCAACTCTGCACAATATATTAAAGAACGTACTGGGAGGAATACAAATATAGTATCAGAACCTACCTTGAAGAAATAAGATCAATACATACAAAAAAGTGCCATGATAGAAGTACAAATAAAATATTTATGCAAGAAGGACTGAGAAAGCTTTAGGGAATGTATGAAGTGAATTTGGGCACAGGAAAACTAGAAAGGAGGGTGGAAGGAAAAAACTGTAGACAAGAAGGACCAGTCTAAGGCAATGACAGAGGCCAAAACAGAGACTTATAAGAAGGTATTGGCTAGAGCATAAGGAATTGAAATTAAATGATCAGAATATTAGATATGGACAGATTGCAAAAGCCTTGAGTTCCAGCATAAGGGATTTGAACTTTATTTTGCATACCCTAAGAGTTTATGAGTAAGGGGAGATGAATAAAGATTTAAATTAAGAATATTAATCTCACATAATGATTAAAATACAGAGTAAGGGAAAAAATAGTGTCAGAAAAGCTACTGGACCATCACTGAGTCGCTTTGCTGTACAGGAGAAATTAACACAACATTGTAAATCAACTCTACTTCAATAAAAAAAATTAAAAAAAAAAAAGAAAAGCTACTGGATTTAACTATAGAAATAGTTTATCAGATAGGGATCGTTACAAAAACTCACATCCACCCAACTCGTAGCAGAGCTAAATCATATTTTAAGAAAAATTATATACACATTTAACTCCATAAACTTAATTCTTATGCATTGAGCCAAAAAAAATAAAAGGAAAGACAGACTTCATCCACCCTATTACTCAATGCATTTATTCCCCAAAGTAAACATGAGATGAGATGGGAGCTACAATTCTACATTCCCTCAGTCTCAATTCCCATGTGCCTCTCACAGCATGAGCGTCACGATTCTAGTGTTAAAGATACGGCTATTTTTCATATAACATGTCCCTTAATCGTAAGTGAACCACTTCATCAAATGTTCCACCAAAGAAAAAGAAAACAGTAATTTGCTCTAGCACTGCTCTAAAACTGCTATGTTAGACTTGATGAAAGATAATACTATATTGTGCTTTATGTGCTATTTAAGAAACTTCACAAGAAAAATTTTAGCTCAATTTTTGCTTCACATACTGACTTTAGAACCTAAGCCCTGCTTAATGCCTTTTCGCTTCCTCATCTTAAGCATTTAAAGCATACTGGAGGTAGCAAAACAGGGATTTAGTCCAGAACAAGTATTTGAGGACACAAAATTTCCTAAAAATAGTGAAATGTTTCAGGAAGCTAAAACCAGGCAAAGAAAAACAAAATCTCTGAGGGTGGGTAAGGTTACAGAAAGCATGGGCACAAAGTGCAAGACACCTGAACTCCATGGAACCTACGTATGAAAAGGATAATAGATAAGGTGGAGGGCAATTATGAACCGCTTATGAGCACGTCTTTTTATTTTCCCCCATAACCATTAAAATCCCCTCACTGAATCAATATTTTGAAACAGTATTATAAAATTCTGGCAACTTATGTATTAAAAAGTCTTTTATAACATTAACATTTGCTAAAAACTAGACTAACACACTTTAGAAGACAAATGTTTTTACTTTTAAAGTACAGACTTGTGTTTGTTTTGCCTAACTGGTTAAAGTATTTCCAAGTCACAAGTTTATTTATGCAATACCTACTGAGCACCTACTATGTGCCAAGTACTGTGCTAGATGCTAGAAGTACAAAGTGAAATAAAATATAATTCTTGTTCCCTTCAAGGAGTTTATAATCTAATGAGGGAGACATACTATAATTAGTATAACCATGTTATAATCAAAGTACAGACAAAGGATACCATAAAAGCAAACAAGGAGGTCAAGAATACTTTTTTGAAGAAGTACTAAAGTGAATTTGGAAGGTCAGGTAAAAGTTACAGCTGTGCTTCCTAACTTCACTGTACACCAGAACCACATATAGAGTTGATGTCTAGGACTCACTTCAGATTTAGTGAATTAGAATCTCCAGGGGTGAAGCCGAGAAATCAGTATTTTTAACGTGTACCTTGAGTGATTCAGAATCACGGCCAGGTTTTGCTGGCAGTGAGCCAGAAGTATAGACAACCATTCCAGGCAAAGAGAATAGCTCAGTATAGTTGGAGTAGGTGAAATACAGACAGAAAATCAAAAAGAAATCAGAACAAGAGTACTGACACAATTAATGTAACATTTCAAACAGGATCTAAGGAATTGATGTGAACTTCCACAATAAAAGGCAATCATCTGTGTCATGTGTTTCGGTAAATGATTTCTGACATGAACTAGTTTCTTATTGAAGTATATGGAAAAACCAAATGCAAATACTTTGCATGGCAAGACAAAGTAAAATGCTCCTTTTAAAAAGCAAATAAGGTAAAACAAAACAAAACAGAGTTCTACTCATAATTTTTGTTCAATGCAGTGACCACTCATTTTTCTCAGGATACACAGCCTGAGAAGCTATGATATATGTCAGAAGCTAGGATAATACTGTTTTAACTTGAAAATGTTCCATAATGTATAAAATAAATTCAAACTGTATTTTGAAATTCAAGCTTTAAAACTGAAAACCACTCAATGATTTTAAGTTTCCAAACTGTTATTTCATAATAGTTTATTACTTTCTGACTAAAATTTACTTCTAATTATATTTTTATACTTGATTCCAGGTAGGAGTAAAGTGAGATAAGTCACCAAGAAGAGGAGTATTCCTGATAACAGACTAAAAGCCAAATAGAATCTATTCTATTGATCACTGTTTATTAAGTAACAAATGTTTTAAATCATCAACTGTTTCAATCCCCAATTCATTCTCTAACAAAGACTTCATAACCAGAGATGTAGACAGGAAAGCATTTGAAACAGGAATAAGCTTTTAAAGAATATTCTTCAGAAACCTAAGGACAAACCTACTAATTATTATATATAAAATACATCCTACAGTTATATTCTATTTCTAAAAAGTCCTTCTAAATCTTACTTAAATCATTTAAACATATCCTAATGACTTATAGACAGGACAAAGACTCATTTACCAAAATGAAACCTACTGCCAAACCATGCATAGTAATTCCCCGAAGGAGCACATTGGGTATAGAAGCAATAGCAGTTAAAAATCAACAGACTAACCACATACACCTATTTGAGAACTAATTAACAAATAACAGTAATCAGCTAATAACAAGAATAATTCTTATACTTGATATAACAAATCATCCTTTCTCAGACTTAATTTAATGTACTTTTTAAAAATGGTATTACCAAGATGCCTTAACTTCCAGATGAAATACAGGAATTAAATTACAGCTCTGAGGCTATAGTTGTCAGCTTCTTAGGCTAAAATGATCTATTGACATAGACTGTAAGATAACTTTGTTTCCTGAGTCATGCCCTGCTTCCTTTCTTCTCCTGCAGCACTTTATACATATCTCTATTCACTTTACTGTAAGTACCTAAATCCTGCAAAGAAGGTAGTACCATCACCATGTAATAGCTGAGAAAATAGGCTTAGTATCACGAAATGATTAACCAAAATCAGCACTAAACCCAGATTTCAAACTCAGATCTGTTTAACTGCAAAGCTCTTTCCATACTGCCTCACAGGTAGCGAGGAACACAGGACTAAGTAAATCAAACCTAAGTAACTGAACTGACTGCAATTTCTTCTATAACTGCTTTGGAAGTAGCAAAAATAGATCTATCATATCTGACAAACCAAATGTAGAGGACAGGTATTTAGGCGTGGAGGTGTGGGAGCTCTGCTTAGTACCTGAGCTCCCTCATATAATTAGGGAATATACCACTTTATGAGTCTTCACAGAAGGTAGAGCCCCCCCCCCCCATAGAGAAGCTAACAATGCCACATAGTCATTCTTCTTGTCACCCCTGCAGCATGGACATGGGCACTTAATCTATATTCTGCCAACATGACATTCCCACCAAGGACTCTAAATTAAGAGCTAGAGACAGTAAGAAGCTGGGACGGCAAAGGTCAGATTTTGGCAGCAGGCCGCAGAAGCAACATTAAGTTTCCAAAGGCAATGGTAGCAGTAATGTAGTAGCTGAGTCTAGCCATCAGCAATTCAAGGTGCATTCTTATCACTGGACTGGTTTTATGCCATGATTTTTAGATATGTCTTTTCTGTTACGTAGTCTCTCTTGTTCCTGACTCTTTAAGGCCTCAGCCTTCCCAGCAATTTGGTAAACTAATCAATATGCTTTCAATAAATACCTTTTCTACTTGAATCGGTCAGAATTGCCTTCTGTTGCCTACAATTAAACCCAGACTGAAGCACTGAATAATTAAATAAATGACACTGAACAATTATACTTTATCAAATCTTTTTACCTTAGTGTTGATTGTTGTTTTATATAATTTGCCATTATGCTCTTAAGAACTATTTTATACATGATAGTTATGCTCTAACAACAATAAAATAACTTCAAATTAGGTTTCTTTATGTTTTTCAAAGCAACACAAAAACACAGATATAATATCTAAAGGTGATTTTCACTGAGGATCAGAGTTAAGCTTTATTAAGGATACTTACCTGTCAGGAATACCTAGCCTCTTGACACTTCTATAAACAGAAAGAGTATTTGCAACATGTCGATAATTAAACCAGAATCGGGATGTACATACCTAAAGTAATAAAACAAATATATTATTTTTAGGAATCAAAATAAGCTACAGAGTTACAGAATTACTTCTCTTTAAGTAGGATATAGAGATGCCTAAAAAAAGAGTATGTCATAATCAGGACTAGAAACAGCAGAGCACATAAAGAATTGTCAATAAAACCAATCTCTCTAGAAAAAGGTCTTTCATAACTAGTCTTAAAAAACATTCAGCTTAAGAGAAAACAAATCTTTGGGGAATTTAATCAAATACTGAACCAACTTAGTTACTCTCAATTTATGATTCTATAATGTTCCTATTTCTAAAATATTAAATTCTTTAGAACCAAAGACAATGCCCATATCTCTTCACAGAATAGAAAAGAATATTAACTACATTGGGTTATATAATATTCCTTTCACTCTGGATTGCTTCCTAATTTTAGTTGTGAAAAACATAAGAAAGAGACTAAAAAAAGCATAGAAAACAGGTTTATATGCACATAAGGGAATGCATTATAAAGAAGCTGTTGAACAGAACAGAAAACTAGAAATGATTTCAACAAGTTTCACACTTGAAGACAAAGTGATCCCTAAAAAAGGTAACAAAGATACTAGGAAAATCTAATGCCATGCCTCAAAAGTCAGCCCTCTCGAATGCTCATTCCAAACGAGAAACCAGAGACTGGGATCAGTTGGTAATATATCTATCCACTAAGCATCCTCCTACCTCCTACCACACTGTTCTGCTGATAGTAAGTGTAATGACAGTCTTGAGAACACCACAAATGTTCTTGCCCCTGTAAATAGGACGGAACCACAAGACTTTTTTATTAAACTGAATTTCCAACCTGGAATCCAATAAGGAGAAGACTAAACTTCTTGACTACATAAAAAAATATGTAACATAAAATCCTAACAGAAATGAAAAACTTGAAATAATTATAACCCAATAAGAAAAAGATGAACAGCCCAATTTTGAAAAATGGGCAAAGGATGAGAGCAAGCATTTCATAAAAAAAGTATTAAAAATAGACAATAAAAGTCTTAAAGATGCTCAACTTCTGTCATAATATAAGAAAACATAAATCAGGTTTGTGATGTTTCTGTTGGGCTGAAGGCTTCCCTAAGCAGATTTCCAGCCACTGTGAGGATGGTAAATGGCTTTCAGCTCATGCTGAGTGGCTGCCTAGAGTCCTGTGCTGAGGAGGATTGTGAAGCGGGTCCAGGGACTGCAATGAACTCTGAGCACTGGCTTTCACTGGTGAGCAAGGGAGCTTCTGACTGGAGTCAAGATGGCGGAGTAGGAGGACGCAGAGTTCGTGTCTCCTCACAACTAGGGCACCTACCAGGCGCTGGTGGAGGACCTCAGACACCTATGGGGACAGGAGGAATCCCTGCATTATCGGGCCAGAGGTCAGGCCTGATCTCCTGTGGTGGGAGTGCCAAGTCCAAACCACTGGACTATGAGAGAATCTCAGACCCCAGGGAATATTAATCGGTGTGAGCTCTCCCGGAGGTCCTCATCTCGGCACCAAGACCCAGCTCCACCCAACTGCCTGCAAACTCCAGTGCTGGACACCTCACACCAAACAACCAGCAAAAAAGGAACACAGCAGCACTCATCAAAAAAAAAAAAAGAGATGACAAAAATGTATGTGACAGATGAAGAAGCAAGGTAACCTACAAGACCAAATAAATGAAGAGGAAATAGGCAGTCTAC
This sequence comes from Eschrichtius robustus, assembly GCF_028021215.1. Taxonomy (NCBI): domain Eukaryota; kingdom Metazoa; phylum Chordata; class Mammalia; order Artiodactyla; family Eschrichtiidae; genus Eschrichtius; species Eschrichtius robustus. The sequence continues at coordinate 67,568,052 of NC_090826.1, forward strand.
CTGAAAAAAAATTCACGGTAATGATAGTAAAGATGATCTAAAATCTCAGAAACAGAATGACGGCACGGATTAAGAAAATACAAGAAATGTTTAACAAGGACCTAGAAGAACTAAAGAACAAACAGTGATGAACAACACAATAACTGAAATGAAAAATACACTAGAAGGAATCAATAGCAGAATAATTGAAGCAGAACAAATAAGTGAGCTGGAAGATAGAATGGTGGCAATAACTGCCAAGGAGCAGAATAAAGAAAAAAGAATGAAAAGGAATGAGGACAGTCTCAGAGACCTCCGGGACAACATTAAATGCATCAACAGTCGAACTATAGGGGTCCAAGAAGAAGAAGAGAAAGAGAAAGCTCTGAGAAAATATTTGAAGAGATTATAGTTGAAAACTTCCCTAACATGGGAAAGGAAATAGCCAACCAAGTCCAGGAAGCACAGCAAGTCCCAGACAGTAAAAACCCAAGGAGAAACACGTGAAGACACATATTAAACTAACAAAGATTAAATTCAAAGAAAAAATATTAAAAGCAGGAAGAGAAAAGCAACAAATAACATACAATGGAATCCCCATAAAGTTATCAGCTGATTTTTCAGCAGAAACTCTGCAGGCCAGAAGGGAGTGGCAGGACATATTTAAAGCGATGAAAGGGAAAAACCTACAACCAAGATTACTCTACCCAGCAAGGATCTCATTCAGATTCGATGCAGAAATAAAAAGCTTTACAGACAAGCAAAAGCTAAAAGAATTCAGCACCACCAACCCAGCTTTACAACAAATGCTAAAGGAACTTCTCTAGGCAGGAAACACAAGAGAAGAAAAAGACCCACAAACAAACCCGAAACAATTAAGAAAATGGTAATAGGAACATGCATATCGATAACTGCCTTGAATGTAAGTGGATTAAATGCTCCAACCAAAAGACACAGACTGGCTGAATGCATACAAAAACAAGACCCATATATATGTCTCTACGAGAGACCCACCTCACACCTAGGGACACATACACTCTGAAAGTGAGGGGATGGAAAAAGATATTCCATGCAAATGGAAATCAAAAGAAAGCTGTAGTAGCAATACTCATATCAGATAAAATAGACTTTAAAAATAAAGACTGTTACAAGAGATAAGGAAGGACATTACATAATGATCAAGGGATCAATCCAAGAAGATATAATTATCAATATTTATGCACCCAACATAGGAGCAACTCAATACATAAGGCAAATGCTAACAGCCATAAAAGGGGAAACCAATACTAACACAATAATAGTGGGGGACTTTAACACCCCACTTACACCAATGGACAGATCATCCAGACAGAAAATAAATAAGGAAACAGAAGCTTTAAAGAACACAACAGACCAGACAAACTTAATTGATATTTATAGGACATTCCACCCAAAAGTGGCAGAATACAATTTCTTCTCAAGTGCACACAGAACATTCTCCAGGATAGACTGCATCTTGGGTAACAAATGAAGCCTCAGTAAATTTAAGAAAACTGAAATTGTATCAAGCATCTTTTCTGACCACAATGCTATGAGATTAGAAATTAATTGCAGGAAAAAATCTGTTAAAAACACAAACACATGGAGGCTAAACAATACGCTACTAAATAACCAAGAGACCACTGAGCAATCAAAGAGGAAATCAGAAAATACATAGAAACAAATAACAGTGAAAACACAAGGACCCAAAACCTATGGGATGCAGCAAAAGCAGTTCTAAGAGGGAAATTTATAGCAATTCAATCTCACTTCAAGAAACAAGAAAAATCTCAAATAAACAATCTAACCTTACACCTAAAGCAACTTGGGAAAGAAGAACAAAAAAATCCCAAAGGTAGTAGAAGGAAAGAAATCATAGAGATCAGACAAGAAATAAATAAAATAGAAATGGGGCTTCCCTGGTGGCGCAGTGGTTGAGAATCTGCCTGCTAAGGCAGTGGACACGGGTTCAAACCCTGGTCTGGGAAGATCCCACATGGCGCGCAGCAACTGGGCCCATGAGCCACAACTACTGAGCCTGCGCGTCTGGAGCCTGTGCTCCACAACAAAAGAGGCCACGGTAGTGAGAGGCCCGTGCACCGTGATGAAGAGTGGCCCCCACTTGCCGCAACTAGAGAAAGCCCTAGCACAGAAACGAAGACCCAACACAGCCAAAAATAAATAAATAAAAATAAATAATTTTTTTAAAAAGGGAAATAAATAAAATAGAAATGAAGAAAACAATAGCAAAGATAAATAAAACTAAAAGTTGGTTCTTTGAGAAGATAAACAAGATTGATAAACCTTTAGCCAGACTCATCAAGAAAAAAAGGGAGAGGATTCAAATCAATAAAATTGGAAACAGAAAAGAAGAAATTACAACTGACACTGCAAAAATACAAATGATCGTGAGAGACTACTACAAGCAACTATATGCCAATAAAATGGACAACCTGGAAGAAATGGACAAATTCTTAGAAAAGCACAACCTCACGAGACTGAACCAGGAAGAAACAGAAAATATAAACAGACCAATCACAAGTAATGAAATTGAAAATGTAACTAAAAATCTTCCAACAAACAAAAGTCCAGGACCAGATGACTTCACAGGTGAATTCTATCAAACATTTAGAGAAGAGCTAACACCTATCCTTCTCAAACTCTTCCAAAAAATTGCAGAGGGAGGAACACTCCCAAACAAGTTCTACGAGGCCACCATCACCCTGACACCAAAACCAGACAAAGATGTCACAAAGAAAGAAAACTACAGACCAATATCACTGATGAACACAGATGCAAAAACCTCAACAAAATATTAGCAAACAGAATCCAACAACATATTAAAAGGATCATACACCATGATCAAGTGGGATTTATGCCAGGGAGGCAAGGATTCTTCAGTATATGCAAATCAATCAATGTGATACACCATATTAACAAACTGAAGAAGAAAAACCATATGATCATCTCAATAGATGGCAGAAAAAGCTTTTGACAAAATTCAACACACATTTATGATAAAAACTCTCCAGAAAGTGGGCACAGAGGAAACCTACCTCAACATAATAAAGGCCATATATGACAAACCCACAGCAAAGATCATTCTCAATGGTGAAAAACTGAAAGCATCTGCTCTAAGATCAGAAAAAAGACAAGGATGTCCACTCTCACCACTATTATTCAACATAGTTTTGGAAGTCCTAGCCATGGCAGTCAGAGAAGACAAAGAAATAAAAGGAATATAAATTGGAAAAGAAGAAGTAAAACTGTCACTGTTTGCAGATGACATGATACTATACATAGAAAATCATAAAGATGCCACCAGAAAACCACTAGAGCTAATCAGTGAATTTGGTAAAGTTGCAGGATACAAAATTAATGCACAGAAATATCTTGCATTCCTATACACTAACAATGAAAGATCAGAAAGAGAAATTATGGAAACTATCCCATTTACCATCACAACAAAAAGAATAAAATACCTAGGCATAAACCTACCTAAGAAGGCAAAAGACCTGTACTCAGAAAACTATAAAACACTGATGAAAGAAATCAAAGATGACACAAACAGATGAAGAGATATACCATGTTCTTGGATTGGAATAATCAATATTGTGAAAATGACTATACTACCCAAAGCAATCTACAGATTCAATGCAATCCCTATGAAATTACCAATGGCATTTTTCACAGAATTAGAACAAAAAATTTTACAATTTGTATGGAAACACAAAAGACCCCAAATAGCCAAAGCAATCTTGAGAAAGAAAAATGGAGCTGGAGGAATCAAGCTCCCTGACTTCAGACTATACTACAAATCTACAGTAATCAAGATAGTATGGTACTGGCACAAAAACAGAAATATAGATCAATGGTACAGGATAGAAAACCAAGAGATAAACCCATGCACCTATGGTCACCTAATCTATGACAAAGGAGGCAAGGATATACAATGGAGAAAAGACAGTCTCTTCATAAGCGGTGCTGGGAAAACTGGACAGCTACATGTAAAAGAATGAAATTAGAACACTACCTAATACCATACACAAAAATAAACTCAAAATGGATTAAAGACCTAAATGTAAGACTTGACACTATAAAACTCTTAGAGGAAAACATAGGAAAAACACTCTATGACATAAATCACAGCAAGATCCTATTTGACCCACCTCCTAGAGAAATGGAAATAAAAATAAACAAATGGGACCTAGAGAGACTAATTGGAAGTGCCCTTAGTTTCCTATAGAGCAAGTTATCCTCTCAAATTGGTGGATCATGGCCTGCCTCCTCATAGTTTTCCCCAATTTAAGTGGTCACTGAAAACCTATCTCCTTATCATGAGCAGCTTTTGTTCAATTCCGTCATAAAATCTCTTATGAGGCAGTAGCATATAAAAGGTTTTTGTTCCTGAAGAACAAGAAAATGAGTCATGAACCCATGTTGCTATTCTATTTAATCACAGTAACATAAAATTAATTTGTCTTCTAAACTTTTCTGTATAACTTGAATTTTCTATAATGATCATTTATTTTTGTAAACAAAAAAACAATTAAAAAATAAAAACAAAATAGCCAAAGTAGAGAGTATCTATAAACAAATATTACAGATAAGAAATACAGTTACTAGTTTCCATCATTAAAATAACTCTACACTTTATAAAATGCTCCCTTTCACAATAGGATCCCTAATTTATTTTTCCATGTGTTTACACATCACCACTTGACAGACACACTGAAGACAAAGGATATTAGTTGATGTGATCAATTTAAAATATAGCCATATCAAAATAATTTCTGTTATAAGATATAAATTTTATTTTCAAGAATTTGATTCACACAAAATTTCTCAGATACACATCTAATGTAAACAACGAGGTATACCTTTATAGAATACACTTACCAAAACTGCCCAGTTGTTCGTATGGCCACTTCTAAAGAACTGTTCTGCTTGATCCTATTAGTCAAATAATAGCAAAAAGCTTAAAAGAAAGTCACATTTCCCAGAATAAAGACTGATAAAGGACAGTTAAGATTCACGGAGTTTTTACAGTTGTAATAACATTAAGCCATCATTGTGCAAGTTTATAAATATTCTAGTATCTGACCTTATGAAAGACGAAATAGTTTTATTTTGGGGGAGCGGGAGGCTACTGCAAGAGGGGCTTTTTGTTTTTAAACATTTTATCTCAAATGCAGTCAGCTCTTCCTCATGCTTCTCATTTTCCATTCAATCTTCAAATTGTGAATGACTTATTTCATTTCTTCTTTCACATATATAAATACCCTTCCTGCTGAAATTTCATTCAATATTTGCTCCTACTCTGTGCTGAGTGCTTCCTATTATTTTATTTTAACTCACCAATATATGTGATTAAACACATTCTCTAGCATACTTCCATATACCATTTTGCTAATCTGTTAAAGTCTGAATTATATTTACCATCATGGAACATTAAAAACCTCAGCATCCAATACCATCCAGACACCTAATGAATATGACTTTTATTATATATTAAAATAATAGTGAATATAAACCATAATGATTTCAGATCTGCCCCTAAACAGTATTAATTACTACAACAGTCAGACTGCCTGGATTCAAATCTGGACCCTACTACTTACTAGCTGTATAAACTTAGGAAAGCTGCTTAATTTCTCTGTACTTCCATTTCCCCACCTATAAAATGATAACATTACCTGACTCACAGAATGTAGGAATGGTGACTAGAACATAGTAATTGTGTAACAAATATTAGCTGTTTTAATTTTCAGCTGGCAAGGAAATTTCAGAAAGAATGAAATAAAAAACTCACTCAGTGTGTGTGTGCATATGTGTGTGTGTGTGTGTGTGGGTGAGCGCCATATATACATTTCTTTTTAAACTTTCTCAACAGCTGCATAGATGCTAAAGAAAGCAATGTGCTATAGTGGTTTAGGAATTTGAAGATCTGGCTGTGAGACTGGGGTTAAGTCATTTAGCTCTTTAGACTTGATTTTCCTCATGTAGAAATGGGAGTTGACCCGATAACCTCTAATGTCCCTTCCAGCTCCAAAATCCTCACATCATTAAGACTTCAGTGAAAAAATTGAGATGGCAAAACTCTTTTGTGATTGTTTAGACAATATGGACACTGGAAAGTTATTCATTCATTCTACACATAGTTAGTGGAGCACCTATTATGTGCCAGGTACCGTGTAATGTACAGTGATGCAAAAAAGTCACTAAAAAGCATGCTGCTTTCTCTCAAGAATCCCAGAGTTCAATAAAGACAAGCATGCAAACATATTACACTACTATGTAACATTCATTCATTCATCACATTCATTGGGTACCATGTGCCGGTCCCTGTTCAGTGCTCAGAATACAATGATGGGCAAAAACAGTGCTAGTACTTGCCTCCAAAGAGGTTACTATCCAACTTGATAGACATACATTAAGCAGATAAGGACAAACTACAAATTCTATAAAGGTAAGATATACAGTATCATAAAAGAGTATAATAGCGGGACCTAACCTGATCAGGGAATGGGAGGGGGAAGGGCAAGCAGGGATGTCAGGGAAGGTTTCTCTAGAGAAGTGACATTTGGTTAGGATCCAAAAGTTAATGAGAAGAGGGAAGATAATTCCAGACAGAGGGAACATGAGCCCTAATGGCAGAAGGAAGCTTAAAAATTTCTAGAAACTGAAAGATTAGCATAACTAGAAGTTTGAAAACGAGAGAGAGGGAGAGAGAACTGGAGGTGTAGGCAGGAGCCAAAGAATGCAAGGCCTTGTTTATGGGTCATAATCAAGATTTAGTTCTTTATCCTTAAAGCACCATTAAGGTATATACGGGTGACATGATCGGATTTGCATATTTAAAAGTTACTCTGGTTGCAGCTTGGAGAACAGACTGGAAAGAAAAAAGAATGACTTGAGCCAGACCAATTAGGCAGCTATTTTCCTCTAAGTGAAAGATGATGTAATAATAAAGTACAAAGCATACATGGGTTATAAGAGACGAGTGCTACACTAGCTAAGTGCACAAATTACAACAGTAAAGGCAAAAGTAAAGGATAGGGAAAGATTCTACAGAGGTTAGCTTTTATTGCATTTAGTAAATGAGCAAACAGAAGAAACTGGAGGAATAAAACATGGTAATGTAAAAAAGCACAACTGTGTAACTACAGAAAAGGGTAATGGTATCCAAAATGAAGTATACAAAATAACCTGCTAGAATAAATAAGGAAAATAGAACTTCTATATATATTTACATTATCTAAACAATATGCTTTATAAATACTGAATATATAAATTAGCAATAATTCATAAAGAGAAAGAGGGAGTGCATTCTCTCTTTTTTAACTGGTAGGGGTGTGTATTCAAAAAGTTTTGAGCCGCTGGTCTAAGCTCAAGGTCTGAGATGGTGGGGAGAATGGGGTCCTATATGAAGACTGGAAAAGTCTCTGCTTAGAGACCAGATCATGATGTTTAGACTTTATTCTATATGCAATGAAAAAAATACTGCAAAGATTCAGTCAGAAGAATAACCTGATCAGGTTTACATTTGATGAAGACTAAAGTAAGGGAGTTTGGAAGCCTGGAGAAAAAAGATAAAGTTATTGCAATAATCTAAGCAAGAAATGACCAGGGCCTGCATTAAGCCAGTCGAACTGGACAGTCGAAAGCAATTTTAAAAGTTCAGAACATATAATTTAGTGATGATTAAAATGTGAAATAAAGAGAGGAGTTAATTTTTAAAAACCCTAGGTTTCTAGCTTAGGAGCAACCCCATAGGAGGTGGGGTAGGCAGAATATAAAACTTTGGACACAAATTTTCAACTGTCTGCTGACTATCTGGGCCCCTAAGTCAGCTGGATATTCTGAAAAACGATGCTAGAGATGTAGGCTGCAGAACTGGACGAAGGTATTATCAGAGTACAGGGATAGTAAAAGCTTTGTAACGCGCCAGAACGTAGTGTGAGCCAAAAATAAAACACCGTATCCATCTGATTCCTATTAAAGGGGAGCGTTGTAGTTTGGTAGCAGGGAAGTAGGTGCGGCACTCATGCGCTGACCTTTCACCTGCTAGGGACTGCACGCTCGTCTGAGCAAAGGATCAGGCCCTCCCCCGCCGCCCAGGACTTGATTCTTTTCATTCACCGTTTTAAAAGGCTGAAACAGACGGACACTGTCCTATCCCGTCCCCTGCGACACCCTCCCCACAGCCCATTCAGCCTAGGAAGAGGCTGGTGGGTGACTCCAGAAGGCTTCCCTCGGCGGCTGTGTATCGGACATCTGCTGGGCGCTGACAGCCAGGCCACAGCTGTCCCCCCAGGGCCCTGTAGCTCAGAGGGCCTGACTCCTACCTCGATCTGACTGGCGGCCAAGCTGCCGAAGGGCAAGAGCAGTAACCCTACCAGGGTAGTGAAACCCCGGCCGAGGAAACAGGTGTCGACCATGTTCGCCGGCTTCAGCCTCGCGCCCCTGGAGGGGCGGAGCGAGTGCCGTAAAGCAGCGCGGGGCAGGGTTTTGCGTAGTTCTGTTTTGTTTGGTTTTTTTCTTTGCGACGCCTGCCCCGCCTCCTGGCCCCTCTCCCGCCTTTAGAAGCCAGCGCTTCCGCAGACCTTGAGTTTCCCGGGTAACTGGGGCACGGTGGATGAAGGACGTGGATACTTTATCTTGACTACGTTTTTGATTTTTATGTCGTAAAATGGATGTAACATTTTAAAAGTTTTTTGAAAGGTGAGAGAGAAAAACGTGTGAACCCATAAACTTTAAGAAATTATTTCCTTTTGCGCGTAGGGCTGCCAATTCTTTGACTATATGAAGCATGATGTGGTGGGAAGAGTAAGCTTTGGGGCACAAAAAGATGAGTAATTGGATCAGTTACAAATGAAAAGATGGGTGAGTGCTGCAACTAACAGGCTTGGGGTCTATTACCTATTAAAAGTATGAACATGGAGAAATTAGTGAAATTTTTGTTTCTTCTGTAATTATAGAGCTAAAACATCTCAGAGTATGAGGATTTAATAAGATCCTGTGTATTCATTCCATTATGTTCATTATATGCATTTAAATTCTGCTTTGCATCTAGCACGACATTAACATGTGTTTATGCTGCTTCCTAATCTTCATAAATTTAACATTTAATGGTAACATGGAATTCTTATGCCTCAGCCAAAGTAATTGCCCTTCTTTGGGGCAATACAAAGTCTCAACGTTTTACTATTAAAATAATATTGTAAAGAGTATCTTTGGGTATTGGCTTTTTACACTTGCGAATTACTTTCTTCGGATAATTTTCCTGGAGTAGGAATGTTGAGTCAAAGGATACAAAAGTTTTGGTGGCTATGAATGATGTTGCTCTCCAAAGTGTACAAATCTACAGTGCCATCAAAATACGCAACCTAAGACCAAATTATACCATTTTTTTCTAAATTCCTTGGGATAAAATGTTACCTCAAGGTTGTTATACTTCTAATTCTTTAATCACTATCAAGATCTGATGTCTTGTGTTTATAAAATATCTGTACGTCCTCTGATGTAAATTTTATGTTCATAGCTTTGTTTTACATATGAGTTTGAATGATATCTTTATAAAGAAGTGACATTGACCCTAGCCATATTTTATGCTATTGCTTTCCCAGTCTCTTGTCTCTCTTTCCATTTTGTTTCTCTTGCTTTTGCACTTTGTGATATCTTTAATGTTAGGTAGTCAAATTTCAGGCTTTCTCTTGTGAAGACAAGGAAGTTAGCACACTACCACCATGTCTTGTACCTGAATGCCTCAAGTTTATTTAGGTCTCAGATCAAAAATTTTATTTTCTTTTAATTTTATATTTAACTCTTCAACTATCTGGAATATATTTTGGTATATTCTATAAGATGTTTTAATATGTTGACTACTGCTGCATAACAAACCACCCAAAACTTTGTGGTGTGTCCACACCCAGAGACACAAGGATGTAGAAACAGGGAGACATGATTCTGTGGGAGCCATTGCCATAATGATCTACCAGTACTTTTATCAAAATTGGTATTTAATTATCCAGTATAATTTTCTACATAATGCTTACCTTTCTTATTGACTCATGATATCTCTTGTATTAAATTCTTACAAGAAATAGAATATTTCTAGGCTCTGTTCTCTTCAATTAAAATAGGTGTCTAGTTTGGGGCCAGAACCATGTTTTTTTTTAAAATATTTATTTATTTATTTTTATTTTTGGCTGCGTTGGGGCTTAGGTACAGCACATGGGATCTTTCATTGAAGGGTGCGGGCTTCTCTCTAGTTGTGGTGAGCAAGCTTCTCTCTAGTTGTGGTGCACAGACTCCAGAGCACGTGGGCTCTGTAGTTGCAGCGCACAGGCTCTCTAGTTGTGGTGTGGGCTCAATAGCTGCACCTCACGGGCTCAGTTGCCCCACAGCATGTGGGATCCCAGTTCCCCGACCAGGATTGAACCCACGTCCCCCGCATTGGAAGGCAGACTCTCAACCACTGGAACACCGGGGAAGTCCCCCCATGTTATTTTAATTATTGTTGCTTTTAGTATGTTTTGATATTTGGCCATTAGGGCTAACCATTTCACTACACTTCACTTTTCATGAAATTCTTTGATGGCTTTGCCTGGTAATTTTCCAACTGAATTTTATAGTACTTCTTTCAATTTATAAAAAAAATAATACTATTCGGGTTTTTTCAATGGGATTATGAAAAATCTGTTAATAAATTTGAGAGAAGCTGACATCTTTATCATATTTAGTCTCTCATTCAGGAAGATGGTAGTTTCATTTATTTGTGGTTCCTTTTTTAAATTTCTCAGTAAAACTTTAAGTCAGAGGTCACTAAATTAAGCTACTTCATAAGCATTTTTAACATTTGTTATTCTTAATGGATGTCCTTTTCATTATGTAGGCAATATATATATAAATGATTATAAATAATATCTATAATATTATGTATTCTGTTCAGTTATTGTTGGGATGCAGGTCATATTTTGTGTCCAACTGCTTTTTCATTATTTTAATAAGAATTATTTAATTATCTTAATATTCAAAATTATTTAAAACTTTTGTTTCACAAATTGTTTTGGCTTTCCTAGTTTTACAGTAATGTTATCTGCAAATTATCTTTTTGTCTCTTCCTTTCCAGTATTATTTCTTGTATTGTATCTTGTATCAATATTTCATTTTCATGGCTTATGTTATGGCTTAATATTAATATATTAATTGCAGAAGATTTTCTTGTTTCATTTTAATTTTAAAAGAATGGCTTTGGCACTTTTCCATTAAGTCTGTCATTAGCTCTTGGATTTGAGTAAATACTCATTGTTATGTGAAAGAAGTAGATTTCTATTTCTCTTTTTTCGTTGAACCACTGATTTTCAAGTATGGGGTGGCCAGCTTCAGACCTTAATGTAGGACACATGAGCAGTTTTAAACACTACTCAAAGTGGGAAATAATAATTTTTTAATCTGTTAATATGTGAAATAGCATAGTTTAAAATTTGATTAGGGGCTTCCCTGGTGGCGCAGTGGTTGAGAATCTGCCTGCCAATGCAGGGGACACGGGTTCGAGCCCTGGTCTGGGAGGATCCCACATGCCGCGGAGCAACTAGGCCCGTGAGCCACAATTACTGAGCCTGCGCGTCTGGAGCCTGTGCTCCGCAACAAGAGAGGCCGCGATAATGAGAGGCCCGTGCACCGCGATGAAGAGTGGCCCCCACTTGCCACGACTAGAGAAAGCCCTCGCACAGAAACGAAGACCCAACACAGCCATAAATAAATAAATAATTAAATAAATAAACCCAAAGTTTAAAAAAAAAAATTTGGTTAGAATTGTTAACCATACTCAGATACAGAGAACAGATGATTGGTGGTGCCAGAGGCAGAGGGCAGACGGTGGGCAAAAGGAGTGAAGGCATTCAAAATGTATAAACTTCCACTTAAACAAATAAATCCTGTGAATAGTGACTGTAATTAACAATACTGTATTGTATATTTGAAAGTTGTTAAGAGAATAGATCTTGAAAGTTGTTAAGAGAATAGATCTTAAAAGTTCTCATCAGGCTTCACTGGTGGCGCAGTGGTTAAGAATCCGCCTGCCAATACAGGCGACACGGTTCAAGCCCTGGTCCGGGAAGATTCCACATGCCGCAGAGCAACTAAGCCCGTGCACCACAACTGCTGAGCCTGCGCTCTAGAGCCCGTGAGCCACAACTACTGAGCCCACGTGCCTAGACCCCTTGCTCCGCAACAAGAGAAGCCACCGCAGTGAGAAGCCCGCGCACCGCAACAAAGAGTAGCCCGCTGCTCGCCGCAACTAGAGAAAGCCCGCGCGCAGCAACGAAAACCCAACATAGCCAAAAATTAATTAATTAATTAATTTTAAAAGAAAAAAGTTTTCATCACAAGAAAAAAATTGTAACTATGTGATGATGGATGTTAACCAGCCTAATTGTGGCAGTCATTTTGCAGTCTATGCATATATAAAATCATTATGTTGTACACCTAAAACTGATACAATATTTATGTCATTGTATCTCAATCTTTTTAAAAAAAGGTTGTTAACCTGAGTCTGCATTTAGACTACAGTTCAATTCAGTTATTCATTAAATGAATAATTGACTTAGCAACTAAAAGAGAAAACAAGCATTTGATTATCAGATCAAAATTACACACATCTATACACGTGTATTCATGGCTTCTCTAATAAAAGTTTTTATGCCTGAGCCTCACAGTAAGTAAACCATGAAGTCTATCCATGCTGGGTTTTTAAATAGCCTTTTTTAAAAATTGAACTATAGTTAATTAACAGTACTATATTAGTTTCAGGTGCACAGCATAGTGAATCAGCATTTTTACAGATTATACTCCATTAAAAGTTATTACAAAACAATGGCTATAATTCCCTGTACTATACAATATATCCTTGTTGCTTATGTATTTTGTACGTAGAGGTTTGTATCTCTTAATCCCTTACCCTGATTTGCCCCTTCTCCCTTTCCTCTCCCCTCTGGTAACCACTAATTTGTTTTCTATATCTGTGAGCCTGTTTCTCATTTTTCTATATACATTTGTTTGTATTGTGTTGGCCAAAAAGTTCATTTGGGTTCTTCCGTAAGATGTTATGGAAAACCCGAATGAACTTTTTTGGCCAACCCAAATATTATTTTTTAGATTCCACATATAAGTAGTATATAAGTAGTATACAGTATTTGTCTTTCTCTATCTGATGTATTCACTAAGCATAATATTCTCTAGGTCCATTCACATTGCTACAAATGTCAGAGTTTCATTCATTTTACGGCTGAGTAGTATTCCATTGTGTGTGTGGGTGTGTGTGTGTGTGTGTGTGTATACACATATATATATATCATATCTTCTTCATCCATTTGTCTGTTTCTGGGCACTTGGGTTGCTTCCATATCTTGGCTATTGTAATAGTGATGCTATTAACATTAGGGTGTGTGTGTCTTTTTGAATTAGCATTTTCGTCTCTCCGTGCTGTTTTCACTATTGTTCTTTAATCAAACAATAAATCAGATTGACTCTGTTGATTCTCGTGTTGGATCAGTGTTTATTCTTGCTCTCTCCTCTTACCTACATCCTATCATATCTTCTTTTTCTCTCTTCTCTTTTGTGCACCAAGAACACCATTGGGTTATTCATTCGCTCGGTGGATATTTATAACACCAGTTATGTACCAAGCATTGCTAGTCACAGGCAACAGAAGAGAGAGCAAAAACTGAGTAAGTCTCTGCCCTCGTGGAGCTTACAGTCCAGGGGAGAAAGACATTAATAGTAGAAGCATTTAAGCAAATGTAAAAGTCTTAACAGAAGAGTTCCTAGTAGGGGACCCAAACCTTATAAGAAAAAACCAGGTTAGGTTTCCCTGAGGAAATTGACTGAACTGAAATTAATGAGTTATTGAGGCAAAGATGGAGGGGAGGGAAAAGCTTTCAAAGCAGAGGAAATAGCTCTTGCAAAGAACCTATGGAAACTTGCCTTATTAGAGGAGCTTTTTAATCACTCATAACATTGTGCTTGCAGTTCAAGAACAAAAGAGAGAGTGCTGTAAGATGAAACTGCATTGCTAAGCAGGTGCCTGCTCCCTTCAAATCCTTGAGGGTCAGGTTCATGGAAAGCTTCAGAATGGTAAAGATCATGCTGGCTCCAAAGAGGAGAACGGCTGCAGGTAGAGCATTGGGGAAGCTGCTGTTACAGTTCAGGCAACGGTAGCTTGGACCAGAGTGGTAAGAGTAAAGATGATGAAAAATGGAGAGAACCAGTAAGAATTTTAAGATTATAACCAGCAGAACATGATGATAGATTATATTTAGGAAGTAGGAGAGAGGAAGCTTTTAAAGATGACTTTTGGATATTGACTCGTACAACTAAATGCATAGTAGTGTCTTTTTTTTTAACATAAGACTCACAGGAAGTGGACCAGGTTTAGGACTCATATACAAGTGAGGTCTGGCTTAAACATTTGCCCAGAGCAATTTGGAAGACAGACTTGCATTAACTTATTATAAGAAGTACTTCTGTGACTACTAAATAAATTTTGTTAGAAAATGAAGTGAGTGGAAAGGATAAGTTTGATCAGGGTCAGAACATGGCCTCAGAGAGATTTTGCAATGTGGTTTATACTATACAGTTTAATTGCTACAGGCAAATCTGTTTCCTACAACAATCAGCACCACAAGTATTTGCTGAAAACATTTCACATCCAACAGTCAAAATATTTCTTTGGGCAAGATAATAAAAGGACATTAGACACATAATGAAATACATATGGAAAAAATCAATTAAAATGAAGCAAAAACATTTCTTTCCAGTATATTTATATCATTTTCTAGTACTGTTTTTTAAATTTTGCACCATCTTAAATTCCATTTCAGTTTGGCCTCAAATACTTTTCTTCCCTCCTTCCACTGAGCCATTTAATAATAGTTTGTTTTTTGGTTTTTTTTTAGATTCCATATATATGTGTTAGCATACGGTATTTGTTTTTCTCTTTCTGACTTACTTCACTCTGTATGACAGACTCTAGGTCCATCCACCTCACTACAAATAACTCAATTTCGTTTCTTTTTATGGCTGAGTAATATTCCATTGTATTTATGTGCCACATCTTTTTTATCCATTCATCTGTCAATGGACACTTAGGTTACTTCCATGTCCTGGCTATTGTAAATAGAGCTGCAATGAACATTGTGGTACATGACTCTTTTTGAATTTTATAGCTGATTCACTTTGTTCTACAGCAGAAGCTAACACAACCTTGTAAAGCAATTATACTCCAATAAGATGTTAAAAAAAAAAAAAAACACATGGTGTTATGGGGATGGATGGTGGTGATGGCTGCACAACAATGTGAAAGTATTTAATACCACTGAACTGTACACTTAAAAATGGTAGATCTTATATTATGTTTAACACAATTTTAAAAAGGAAGAAAAGAACATATGGTAGACCTAGGTTTTATATTTCTTGTGAACCCAATCAGGAACTAGAATATAGCCTAGAATATAGTCCTATACATATATCCTTAGAAAATACTTAGTTGTAATTTGATAATTATTAGCATCATGATTTAAATTAGTAGATATAGTACAGGAACAAATTTTATTCTGTATGTGATTTGCTTTTCATATGATGGTATACAATTACTTTTGTTTACTTCTCACCAACCTTCTTGTACCTTGCAATTTGGAGTTTTAGTCCTCAGCATTAAAATGTTTTTGGTATTTCTTCCTGTTCCAGGACAAAAATCAGAAAAATAAAAGGTATTTATTTAAAAAAATAAAAATAAAAAAATAATAGTTTGTTAGGCTTTAATCAGTTTCCAACTCATGACCTTCTCATTAACTTCAGAACTAACGCAGAATAACATTGCTTCAGTGCAAGAGTAGAGCAAATGCCCTTCAAAGTCTCATTTTTGGAAATCCTGTGTTGTCATGAAAATGCAATTATGACCTGGACAGAAAGTCATGTTGAATACTTTAGTGATGTAAAACTTGATATCTTATTAGTAGTGTAATGCTCCCTTGTCAATCAAGAAGCCACTGGTTCTGTTGGTACAAAGACAATTGATAGAGTTTAGTTCTCCGTGAGCTAAGAATTTCCTACAAATGCAACTGATTTTATTCAGTTGATTTTTATTCAGTTGTTTATTGCTTTTATTCATTAAGCATCTTTTGAGACTCTATGGAGTCCCAAGGGCATTTAATAAATACTGTAATTATACCGTGTTTAGTAAAGTGTGGGACATTCTGAAAGCCTCTCTTAGGAAGATACTGGAGTGGTGTGGTGGGGAGGGAGGAGTTGTGTGTTTTATAGAAAGTTGCTAGAAGGGTACTGTTGTAGGCAAAATAATGGCTCCCTAGAGCCTGTGAATGTGTTTACCTAAAGTGACAAAAGGGACTTGCAAATATGATTAAGAATCTTGAAAAAAAAAAAAAAGAATCTTGAGTTGGAGAGATTATATTGAATTATCTGGGTTGGCCCTTTATAATCACAGGGGTCCTTATAAGAAGAAGGCAAGAGGATCCAAGAAGAAAAGGAGATGTGATGACAGAGACATTAGTCAGAGTGAAGAAGGGCCACCAGCCGAGGAATGTGAGTAGTTTCACAAGAAGCTGGCAAAGGCAAGAAAATGGATTCTCCCCCAGTACCTGCAAAAGAAACTCAGCTCTACCAACTCATTTTGGACTCATGACCTCCAGAACTAGAAGCTGATAAACTTGATTGCTTTAAGGCACTGAGTGCGTGGTAATTTGTTGCAGCAGCAAATAGGAAACGACTATAGGTACTTAAACTGTGAACAGTCGTTACTGTCCTCTGGAGATCTGAGAATGAAGATTGGGGTCTTAGAGGGCTTTTACTCTCCATTCTTCACACTTTTTTGTTTTATTATGGATTTATATAGCATCTTTACTAAAAATAAATAATCATTCAAAGAGAAACTAGATCATATTAAGTGAAATAAATTGTATATGGAATAATCTCTCAACCATGTAAAAAATTAGATGAAAATAAGAAGGAAGCTTACTAAAATGTTAGCAGTTTTCAGTCCTGGGTATTGAGATTGTGGATGTTCAATATTCATGTACCTGTTCATTCACTCAACAGTTTTTTTTTTTTTTTTTTCTTTTTTTAAAATTTATTTGGCTGCATTGGGTCTTCATTGCTGCACGCGGGCTTTCTCTAGTTGTGGCGATCGGGGTCTACTCTTCATTACGGTGCACGGGCTTCTCATTGCGGTGGCTTCTCTTGTTGTGGAGCACAGGCTCTAGGGGCGTGGGCCTCAGTAGTGGTGGCATGCGGGCTCGGGAGTTGTGGCTCACGGGCTCTAGAGTGCAGGCTTAGTAGTTGTGGCTCAGGGGCTTTGTTGCTCTGTGGCATGTGGGATCTTCCCAGACCAGGGCTCGCACCCGTGTCCCCTCCATTGGCAGGCGGATTCTTAACTACTGCGCCACCAGGGAAGTCCCTCGACAGTTATTCATCTATCTGTGCTGGAGAATGTGCTAGGAGCTGAGATTGCAGATGAGAATAAAATAGAGACGACCCCTGCCCTCATGGAATTTAGATGTAGTAGGGAAGGTGGATATTGAACAGACAATTACACAAATTACTAATTATATTTTGAGAAGTTCAACAAAGGAGAAGTACAGGTGATGTCATCATGTCCTAGGGCAGGCTAACCTAGTCAGGGGATGCTTTCCTGAGGAATTTCAGCTTAAAACTAAAGGATAAATGGGAATTTGCCAGACAGAGGTGGAAAACAAAATTTTCTTAATTTTCTGTAAAGAGCACATATCACTTTTACTGTTATAAAAAATGAGTCCTTCTAGTGTTTTTTTTAAAGGAATAACTAACACTCCTCCCTCTCTTTATATCTGGAAACACAGCTGCTCAGTGCTAGAAATGGTCTGCTCATACGGCTTGATTTAGCCAAATTTAGTTTAATGAACAGACATTTTCCTCTCTTTCTCTCATATACTTCAGTCAATTGAAATATTTAAGTTAATAAATTGAAGCCACTGGACAAAAAAAGTAAAATAAAATAATGGTTAAATAGCTTCTTTGTCCAGAGCTTACATTAGGAAACTATGAGATTTATTACCTTTTGATAGTCAGTCTATCAAGAAGAGCTGTGAAATGCACTTAACATTGACCTTGAGGGAAATAAAACCCAGGTTCTTTGCCCATCACAGTGCTATTTTTATCAGATCAAAATTAAGGAACACAAGGGAAAGAACAAAGAACAAAAATTATTTTGAAAGCAACACAAAGTGTATCACTAAAGGAATTTTTCTTAAAGTAATTTCATAAATGAAATAACTGGATATTAAAAAAACCCAAAAGTTCCAAATTTCTCAACACTAAAATCTTCTGTTACAATTCCCAGATGAGTAGTAATTTTCTGAACTATAATTTGTGATTACCTTCAGATGGGTAGAGGGGAAAATAACATCTCTATAATAAATATGCCCTCATTAATAAGTACTGTGACATCAAAATTTCTAAATAAGTAAGATCTTATCAATTTTAAGTGATCCTTTTTATTTATTTGTTTGCTTGCTTGCTTCTCAGTACACTTAGATGTCTGTAACATTTTGAGCAATAATGTCCTTTAATTAGAATCAGCATAAATGTGCCTATGTTCAATAAAAAAGTGTCATAATGTAGAATTGACTTATAATAATAATGACATAATAAGTTATATGTCAGTTGCAACAGAGATTTATATCAGCTAAATTACAAATAGGAGAGACTAAAAGTAAAGATATCAATGTGATAATAAAATGGAAGATTTAGAATTCAGATATTCTTGCTTTAGATGAAATAAAGTATTTTGGATCTGTGGTGGATTGAATAGTGTACTCCCAAAATTCTTGAACACCTGGAACCTCAGAATGTGACTTTATTTGAAAAGAAGGTCATTGCAGATGTAATCAAAATAAGGATCAAGGGGCTTCCCTGGTGGTGCAGCAGTTAAGAATCCTCCTGCCAATGCAGGGGACAAGGGTTCGAGCCCTGGTCCAGGAAGATCCCACATGCCATGGAGCAACTAAGCCCTTGCGCCACAACTACTAAGCCTGCGCTCTGGAACCCGCAAGCCACAACTCCTGAGCCCGCGTGCCACAACTACTGAACCCGCGTGCCTAGAGCCCATGCTCCGCAACAAAAGAAGCCACCGCAATGAGAAGCCTGCGCACCGCAATGAAGAGTAGCCCCTGCTCACTGCAACTAGAGAACGCCCGCATGTAGCAATGAAGACCCAACACAGCCAAAAATTAATTAATTAATTAATTAATTTAAAAAAATAAGGATCAAAATGAGAACATACTAGATTAGGGTGGACCCCTAAATCCAATTATTTATGTCTTTATAAGAAGAGGAAAGCACACAAAGAGACACACACAGAGAGAAGAAAGTCATGTAAGATGATTGAGGACGGCAACTAAAAGCCAAGGAAAATCAAGGATTGCTAGGAGCCACCAAAGGCTAGCAAGAAGCAAGGAAGGATTTGTGCTTCCCCAGAGCCTTCAGAAAGAACATAGCCCTGCCAACACTTTGATTTCCAACTTATAGACTCCAGAACTGTGAGAGAAATTTTCTGTTGTTTTACACCACCTAGTTGGTGGTAATTTGTTATGGCAGCTCTAGGAAACAAATATAGGATCTAATGTAGCTATTTTCATAACCAACCAATATATTTTAGTATTATGCTGGCTGCATTCTTTATTTTGTCCTCTTCTTTAACCTCTCTTATTGTAGAAATAGAGACTAAGAACAGTTTGTTTTATGATGATTATAGCAACCAGTATTTATTCACTCAACAAACATTTGCGCACTGCATTAGTAAGGATAATTTTGCCCAAAAGCAACAGAAACTTCCACTAAAAGTGATTTAAACCAAAGATATTTAATTACTTGGGAAGACAAGCAGTGCAGTGAAAGGTGGTTTCAAGGTTGGTTTGCAAACTCAATGATTTCTTCAAAGACCAAGAGTCCTGTTCTGCCACCTCAGCCTATTGACTCTGGGATCCTGATTTGTTTGTCATGGTAGCAGGATAGCTGCTGAAGCTCCAAATATCATATCCTTGCATATCAAGAAAGACAATCTTAACGGCCTCCTAGCAGACTTCCCCTTACATGCGATTATCCAAGGCTTGGTCACATGCCTATCTCCAGACGTGACAAATGGGCACAGGATTAATAGTAACCAAGGTCAATCACTGTTTGTCCCTGATCTCTGGTAACTGCTTCCAGTAAAAGCTAGGATTCTGTGAGCAAAGAAGGAGGAGTAGAATCTCTGAGGAAAAGATACACATATTTAATTTCACACGGCAAAGCCAGATTTCTCTCCAAAATAGATGGTCCATGTAAACTACTACCAACAGTGCATGAGGATTCCTATGCCCCACTTGTCATTTCTCTCTCTCTCCTTTTTTTCCCATTCTAACAGGGGTAAACCGATAGCTCATTGTTTTAATGTGCATTTGCATTTCTCTGAATACTAATACTTTTGAGCATGTCTTCATATACTTGTTAACATTTTAGAGTTCCTCTTTTGTAAATTGCCTATTCATATTCTTTGCCCATTTTACAGTTGTGTTTTCTATCTTTTCCTTGTTTATTTGCGGGTGTTCCTACAAAGTACAAATATTTAATCCTTTATTGGTTTTAGACATTTCAGATATGTTCTACCCCTCCTGTCATTGGTTTTTCTCCTTGGTTCATGTTGTCCTTCATTGAACAGAAATCCTAATTTAATGAGATTAAAGTATATATGCCTCACAGAGTTACTGTGAACTTTAAATACGACAATGTATATAAAACTCTTGGCTACGATGCCAGGTACAAAGTTAAGAGCTTCCTAAATAAATCTCAGATATTATTGCTATCATTGTTATTCATTTAGCCGTATTTTTTCCCAGAAGAGTCACAACTGTCTCTTGTTACCATAACACCCTACATGTATTTCTATTGTAGCAATAGTTTTATTGTCTCTTATGGTGGACTGATTGCATCTTTGAGGTCAAGGACCATGCCTTTTTCATCTTGTATTCCCATGATCTAGGACATACTAAATAAAAATGCTCAATAAATGTATTTCGAATAAACATATGAACAAATGAGGTTTCAAAAAATTTAAATAATGAAGAATACTAACTGGGGGAAAGAATAACTACAGAAATCATGGGAAAGTTTTATATTAAAAATATAAGATAGGAGAAAATAGTTTAAAAAGACACATCTGATAAAGGTCTGTTATCCAAAATACAGAAAGAAAATAAGAAAATGAATACCAGATTTTAAAATGGACAAAAGACCTGAACAGACACTTCACCAGAAAAGATATACAGGTGGCAAATAAGCATATGAAAAGATGATCCACCTCATAGGTTATCAGAGAAATGCAAATTAAAACAACGAGATACCACTATACATGTATTAGCATGGCCAAAATCTAAACACTGACGACACCAAATGCTAGCAAGGATGTGGAGCAAAAGGAACTCTCACACATTGCTGGTGGGAATGCAAAATGGTACAATTACTTTGGAAGGCAGTTTGGCAGTTTCTTACAAAATTAAATGTACTTATACCACACAGTCCAGCAATTGTGCTCCCTAGTATTTACCCAAATGAACTGAAGGCTTATGTCCACACAAAAACCTGTGTGTGGATGTTTATGGCAGCTTTATTCATTTTTGCCAAAACTTGGAAACAACCAAGATGTCCTTCAGTAGGTGAATGGATAAATAGATTGTGGTACATCCACACAGTGGAATATTATTCAGTGCTGAAAATAAATGGGCTATAAAGCCATAAAAAGACATGGAGGAATCTTAAATGTATATTACTAAATGAAAAGCCAATTTGTAAAAGCTACATACAATCAATATGTTCTTCCAACTATACAACTTTCTGAAAAAGGCAAAACCATAGAGACTTTTAAAAGATTAGTAGTTGCCAGCGATTGGGGGAAGGGAGAGAAGAATAGGCGGAGCACAGAGAACTTTTAGGGCAGTGAAGCTATTCTATATGATACTACAGTGTGGACACATGTCATAATACATTTGACCAACCCATAGAATGTACCACACCAATAGTGAACCCTAATGTAAACTATGGACTTTAGGTGTTAATATAATTACATCACTTGTAACAAATATACCACTGTGGTACAGAATGTCGTTAGTGAAGAAGATTGTGTGTATGGTGCAGAGGAGGGAGCAGAAAATATAAGGGAACTCTACTTTCCATTCAATTTTGCTATGAACCTGAAAATTCTCTAAGAAATAAAGGCCTACTGTATAGCACAGGGGAAAAATAAAAAGAAGGTACAATCTGTTTGCAGGACATATATTAAGTTAACCTTAAAAATGCATTCTAATATACATTGGGTACAGACAAATACTGTTTGATTCCACTTATACAAGGTACCTAGAATAGTCAAATTCATGGAGTCAGAAAGTACATTGATAGATGCCAGGGGCTGGGAGTTGGGGGGGAGGGGGAATGGGGAGTTAGTGTTTAATGGGGACAGAGTTTCAGTTTAGGAAGGTGAAAAATTTAGGAGATGGATAATGGTGAGGGTTGCACAACAATGTGAATGTACTTAGTGCCACTGAACTGTACAGTTAAATATGGTTAAAATAGTATGTTTTATATTATGTGACTTTTACCACAATAAAAAAAATGTTTAATAAATAAAACGCATCAATAAAAAGTACAGACCATGTTATTCTTACAGAACAAGAAAAGACAATTGGTGAGGACCAAATTCAGTGAATTATTCTAAAAGAAATTGACATGGTATGTTAAAGAAAGCAAAATGAGTCTATTATTAGTAAGAAAAAGTAGGGACATTTTAAAATGATGATTCTATGTGTGATATATAATTTTATTTTGATTAAGTGTTATTTTAACCACAGTACTAACAAATATTTTTAACCACATCAGCTAACAAATAGCAAGATGGATAGATTTAAATTGCAAATAAGCAAAATAGTTGTATGGGGCAGTCAGCCAAAGGGAGCAGGACAAAAGTTAAAGGGCATGAATAATCTATAAGTTAATAATCATTACTAGACCTTTAGTATTGGCTATATATATCAACACTTGACAGATTCATCAACAACTAAGAAATTCTTTGAGACTCACAAAATATTTTACCAGCCTAAAGATTATTTTAAGTAATGACCCTGAATATTCCCAAATGTCACTGCATCTCTGCAGAGTTAAACTCAGCATTTTGTATAGCTTCCTTGAATGTATATGGATGAGCAAATGATCATCATTTATACCTAAGGAAATTAGGGTTTTAATTTCAGTTTCATAAATTTGGGTTAGACATCAGAAAGAAATTTATGACCATAATGTTTTTTAAGAAGTTTGTAAACTACCTCCTCTGGAGATTTTTGTGAATTTTGTAAAAACTGCATCTTTATAATGGTTTTGGCAGTAAGGCTTCTGCAGTTATCATCAAAAATTATATGATTCTGTATGTACACCTTAATCTTCCTATTTGTGCATTTAATTTTCTTATTGTCTAAGAAGCATACTTAAGATGTAGAGCCCCTTCCAAGGCCCCCAAGACCAGCAGTGATCAGTCTTGACTAGACATGCTTTTCTCAACATCCTATTTGTTGAATTTCCTCTGTTGAACTTAATGATCTTAAATATAACCACCATGAATTGCTATCTATGGAAGCTAAAGCTGAACGTAGAACCTCTAGAGGCCATCTTTTGGCCTCTTGAGTCTGTTATGGCCTAGTGGTTAAAAGTATAGCCCTTGGAGTCAGTCCTGGTCTCGGCTAGACATTACTAGCTATGTCTCTTTGGTCAAGTTATATAATTCTTCTAAACTTTGGTGTCCTCATATACTAAGTGGAGCTAATAATGTGTACTTCATGAGATATTGCGTATATATGTATGCTAAAGCCCCTAGTTCAGTGTCTGATACATGACGAGTGTTCAGTTAATAGTTATTAACAGTTCCTTCTTCCCATCCATTATGGTCAGCCCCATTCCCTGTCTCCAGCAAGTTCTCTAGTCTGTTCTCTGCCTGCCCCAATAGAACTCCAAATTGTGGGTCTAAGGGGTCAAAAATTATTCTGGTAATTTGATTTGTAACTGCACTGCAAAATGTACTCTCACTGCCTTCCTGAGTTTTACTTAATTAATAAAATTAATTATTTTCAATGTTCTTGTTTTTCCCATAACTTCAAGGAAATCTTTGCAAAATTCAAATTAGTATTTCTAATAGTTCTATCCATGGGAATAGTAAAATAGAGTTAAGTTATACTTCACATTGCCAGACACCTCTCTCTGTTGTGGCATATTTGGGGGAAAAAAATGAAATTTTCACATAAATTAGATCTTTCATAAAATTTTGAATTTTATTTGTCTGTTCTGATGAAAAAGCCTAATATTTCCATGTGTGGTTTCAAAATCTTCTTCGCCAATAAGAGATAAATTGTTTTGAACACAGAAGTACATATCAGTGAAAGATATGTAGGGTTAAGATGTCAATAACTCTCTATAGCTGCATCCTATTGTTTCAAACAATACAAAGTAAAAATTACTTTAGTTCTTAAGAGCATCATTAAGGTGTAGAGGTCTCAGAACAAATTTAATCAAAATAAAATGCATTTTTACTCCTTTTGTTTGTACCACAAAATGAATATGAATGCTTTGCTTACATTTCATTTCTTTTTACAGTTGGAACTATTTATCATTTGAAATCTAAGTTGATTTTTCCAGTAAGTAAAACAAATTTTAATGTCCCCGTGTAGCTCTCTCTTGTTTTCTTCATCCCTTCTTTAAAGGAGATTTATAATTATTTATTTAAAAAAAAAAGTTAATAAGGCCATTTTAAACCAGGCTCAAGGATTCAAAAGAAAGTTTAGACTTAATTAGAGAAAATTGTCTAAAACTGATCTTGGAGATCTTAGTGAAGACACAATTCGGGCAAGAGAAAGCATTTTCTGACTAAGTACCATGTGCCAGGCATCACAGTAAGCCCCATAGGTGCAAAGTTAAATAGCACAGTTCTTAGTTGCAAGGGGCTCATCCTGCAGGAAGGGAGGCAAAGAGCAGCCACTTGAATAAGTAATAGAGTAACAGAGTTCTAGAGCTATGATGAAGGTATATTAAAGTCTTACTGGAGTGTAGAGAAATCGTTAATTCCAGTTAACTTCTCTAAGCCTAGTTTTTCTATTTGTGTAATGGAGACTAACATTAGCCCTATCTCATAGGTCATTAAAAAGATTAAATGAGATAATAATGTGAAGCATTGTAGCTTGCATGTGGTAAGTACTCAGTAAGTTTAACAGCTGTCATTATTTTTAGTATTGCTATAATTATTATTAGGAAGAGTCAGGGAGGGTTTCACTGAGCAGGCAATATTTGAACTGGGTGTTCAGAGACGGGGGGAAAGAATAAGAATTTGCCTGATTGGAAGGGGCAAGGAGAATTCCAGGCAGAGGTAAGGACACAATCCAAGATACAAATTGGGGAAAAGCATGCTGCTAATTTTTGAGGAAGGACGAGTAACCCAAGTAACTGGAATGTAGGACATGGGTCTGAGTGATGAGAAATGGGGCTAGACTGTGAAGAACCTTGGGCTCAATGCCAAGCACTGACCTTCATCCTGTGGACAGTACACAGCCATTAAAAAAAAGTGTTTTTCCAAGTAGCAAAGTAATACAATCAAATTTATGTTTTAGGAAGACAGCGGTAAAGATACTAGAGACAGGAGGCTACGATAATAGTTTAAATGAGAAAAGTAGTGATAGCTGACAGACAATGCTTATAATGTTCATATGCTAATTATTTGCCTATTTATGTATATTCTTATTACACCTCTATAAAGAAGATGCTATTATCTCCATTTTACAGATGTTAAACTTAGGTATACAGTTGCTAAATCATTTGCTTAAAGTTTCCATGGGTAGGAAGTGTTAAGGCTAGGATTCAAACCCAAAATGTCTTACTCCTGAGCCTGTATATTTAACCACTATCCTTCATTGCTTCTCAATTAATAAGAGTCTAGCTAGAGAAAAAGCAGTAATGGAAAGGGAAGGTGTATTCAAGGAGCATTTTGAAAGTAGAATCAACAGAATTTGATGACTGATCTTTTCACTCAGTAAAATTTGAGTGAGTTCCTACCACATGGCAAGCACCCGCAGCTAAAACAATGAAAAAGTAGGCATGGCACCTGTTCTCAGGAAGCTTATTTGCCAGTGGAAGAGAAATTTGTGGTTTATATTAAGAACAAAGAAAGAAAGAAATAGAATGATAGTTAATAGAAAATAAAACAAGGGGAGCTACTTTACTTAGGTCAATTGTGACTCTGAGAAGGGGGTCTTTAAGCCAGGATATAAAGAATCCTAATAGGCCAGCCATGAGGTAGAAAATCCGAGTTATTAGAGTTCAGCAAAAGGGGAATAGTGGCATGAGATGAGGTTGGAGAATTAGGCAGACACCACCTTTAGGGCCATGGTAAAACTTGCACCTAAGTCTGAGTGTTACAAAATGCTCTGAAGAATTTCAGGGAGAAGAGTGCATTGGTGTTGAGGGAAGAGGAGTGAGGAGCAGCTGAGGATTCTTTCCGAATGGGTGACTGAGACGATGCTGTTTCCAACACGAAAGGCATATACAGAAGAAGGAGCAAATTGGAGTCATGGAGGGTAATAGTGAGTTCAGTTTGGGTTACTTAGAGCTTGAATTACCTACAGAGCTGCCAAGCCAAAAACATAGGTCTAGACTGAGCTTACTAGCAGAAGAGTCAAGGGTAGACTGCAACATTTGTGTCATAAGCTGGTCCTTGAAATCAGTGGTGATATCACTCAGGGAGCACCTGCAGACCAGGGTTTAGGCAAAGAAAGATGGAAAACCAGCCTGAAAGGGGGCGATCAATGTGGAAGAAGAAGGACCAATAGGAAGAGAATTTGGGGGTGTAGGGGCTTGGGGAGGACACATGCAACAAACATCAGGAAGGAAGAGGCCTGGGAAGAAGGGCTAGATTTGGGGATTCAGAGGTCATTATGATCTTTGCTAGAGCCATTAAAAATCATCTCTCCTTTTTTCACAGAAATCCATCCAGAGCCTGGCCAATCCAATTGCGGTAACATGGGTAAAATCACTTACATGCAACTGTTATATATAGATATCTTTACATTTTATATATCTGTTAATATGATTAGAATGATTCATTATTTCAGTTCCTGTTATTGTTTTGTGTTTCCAGAGGGAAAGATACAGTAAGCTGGTAAGAAAGCTTCAAGAAGCAATTTAAGCTAAAATTTGAAACAAGAGTATGTTTTCCATAGATGAATTGGGGATGGGGGGGTGGGGGAGGTGGGGGAGGGATTTCAAATACCCAGAAGGACACAAACAAAATTGCAGATGTCCAAAAGCAAAAAAAGTTCTAGAGAGATGGTAATTGGATCTATTTAGTGGGGCTGACTAAGGGTTCTTTTATGACAGTCGTTAGTAGTAAAGCTAGAAAGCTGATTCGTGATAGAATGTGGAGGAGCTTAAATGCAAGATTCCACATGCTGGAATCTTCTCCTGTAGGTGATGAAGAATCCCTGAGGACGAGGAAGGAAGGAAGAGACAGGATAAGACTACCATTAACCAGAGAATGGTGTTCAGCAGACTGCAGGCAGCAAGGCAAGTTAATATGAAGCCCTTTCCCAGTTAGGCAGAAGTCAGATGACTAGGCTGTAGCAAGTGGAATCCTCATCAATCAAGACAGTGTGCAGGGCCGGCACACGAAATTGAAGAACAGATACCCTGAAAGACACTAAAAACAGAGCCAGACTCGAACATCCAAAATCTATTCACCCATCTAAAAAGCAGTATGGAATATGAGAGCCAAGATGTAGAGTCACAACAAGGTGAGTGTAACTGAGAGATCCACAGGAGGTAGACATGGCAGGAGGAGGTGAGGCTGAAGAAATTCTCAAGTCAGGTTACATAAGCTGCCACAGTCCGGTGGCAAGAGGCAGAATGGAAATGGGGTTGCAAATATAAGAGATATTTCAAAGAAAGAATCTGTGAGATTTGTTGACTATTAGATGCCAAAAAGGGGGAGAGTTTTGGACACGGTGAATGCGAAAATGGGGATGCCATTAATAGACATGGGGAGAAAAGCGAAGGCTAGTTTTAAAAGGTGATGTGAAGGTGAAGAATTTGGATTTAGACATGTTATTTTGAGGTGATGCTAGGTCCAAATAGAAGTGTCTTCAAGGTCACTGAAATGTGAGATTGGAGGTCAGGATTGGAGGTAGGCCCTGTTTGTATAGATAGAACCAGATGAAGGTGTTGGAATGCATGAAATTCCAAAGAGTCAGAGGTTTAAGAAGAGAGAAAAGTCAAGAGCCAAAACCAGAACCTCTCGGTTTGAGACAAGAGTAGTAGAAAGGGAGATAAAAGAACTAATTGAAGAAGTAGGAAGAAAATTAACATAGACTAATGTCGCAGAACACAGAGAGGACTGTATGAATGGAGATGGTCACAGGTGAGAGTAAATGCTGGGGGATAGTAGCTTCAGGCTCTCGCCAGTGTGCCTGTGCCCTCTCTACCTTCTCCTCTGCCGATTCCCCAGCACTTCCTCACATAAGTAACTCCCCTACTTGGTCAGGGCATCCATTGCCTCCAGAGGATAGCAGGAATGTAGAAAGAAATGGTCAACACTCATATTTTGAATTCCAAAGTAGGCCCCTGAAACTTTTTTGTTTTAAAAAGCTTCACTTTAGAAAAATTGAGGCCTAATGTTTCTTCCAAAAAAGTGCCAAAGTAACTCCCACTTACCATCTTCTAGGGAGAAGAGTTTCAAGAGTGAAAGAAGAAAGCTTAGACTCTGACAGGTCCTCACAATAGGCCTTTTTCCTGCCCATCCAAGAGCCAGTCTTGGGGAAGGTAGTAGATAACAGGCCCACCATGTGAACCTTGAGGGGAGTCTCTAGACAAGGCTTGTGTCTGCTTCACACCGGTGCTCTGCACGTGAGTCACAAGGTGTCCCAAAGAAGTGCCTTGGGCTACACAAGGGGAAGGCAGTGGGACAGAGAAGCCCAGTGACAGCTATGGGTGGCTCACGGCCCTGGGGAAGGGAGGGGACACCCTCTCCTTGCTTCAGAGAATGAAATATACAAAGCAAACAGCCAGAGGACCAAAGGGTCTTAGAGTCCTTAAAAGGGGTCATATCTGCAGACCTCTGTGTGAACTATGCAAACAGGAAACCAGATGCAGACCTAGTATATGTCAACATGAGCAATTACCAGCCACCTCAGAGAATTCCAGAGGAGAATTCTCTGCTTATTCAATGCCATAATGCTATACATGACCCCTCTAACACCTGCTCCCTCTCTCTCCCCGCTTAAATGAGATGCCATCCTAGGGAGAGGAGGGAGAGGACTCTGAACTGGGCTACATTTAAAGCTAAATTACTAGCAATTACCATATTTACCTGAGTTTACCTCAAGTTACAAGATACAGTTCTCTACTATGGGTGGAAACAAGTGCTGGAAGTAGAAATTAAATTTTATTATGGAAAAATAAAGTGAGTTATCATCTTTTGCACACCCTACTTGTTTGGAATTTGCACCTGCTACACATATAGGCCTAACGACTATGTTGCTCCTCGAATAATTACAATATTCTAGTTTTGATACAGACCCCAAAAGACACAAAAATGCTAAAAATTAAGAATAAAATCATACCTAAGCAATATGTAATAGTGCCACATGAGGTTATGGATGTCAGAGAAAAGTAAGTTTTTTATTCCATTGTAGATAATTGATAGTGCTACAACCATTCAATTTTCACTACTGCTCTTCTAACGATAGCTATAAAGGACATCAAATATAATCTGTACAGTTTAAGTATGTCAAATACCATTCGACTTCTGTTCTAAGGACATAGAAATGGAATCTTCTAAAAACAAGTCAATTAAATGCTTTTGAAATTACTTGGACAAAGGATCAATTTTTACCCCAAAATGTTATTATCAGGGAAGAAAGTGCTTTTAAAAATCCATTACATTATTCCAGCTGAGGGTTGTGAGTGAAGTGTAGTGATGATTTATTTTATTACAAAAAAAAAAAAAAAAAGGTTTATAAAGAAAATCTAACTCCATTAAGAAAAAAAAAGCAGTATATTCCTTTAGTGCCAAACATTGTCAGATTTGATCAATTTAAGATGTATGCAATCCTGGCTTTCTCGGGCACCCTAATCAGATTGCAGAGGTCAAGGTGGTGAGCATAACAAAACCTAGGTCATGAAGACAGTCTGGCTCTGAACTTTTATCCAGCAATTCTGCTGGATAAAAAAAATCTATCAGTGTTGCACCACAAAATGTTCCAGGAACCTCAGGTCTCTTCTACCTTTGTGTTAATTCCTTTACCAAACAGGGGACTTACGGAGAGGTTCAGGAAGTCTCTGTTCCCGGATATTTGCTGAATAGTCTTAGTCCCAGGGGCCTAGATCATCCATCTAAATGGGTCCCTTTTCTGTTTCTGATGAGTCCCTTCAGGTGGCCATTACGGGAAACCTATAGTGGGTAGATGGATTGGTTCTACATCTAATAAGTCCTTCCTAGAAGAGACAAAGGGTACTAATCCTAAAATGTAAAAGGCATTTCCACTTCAAAAATCCAAAAGAATACGTACTCTGCTAGTACAGATTCATGATTTACCAAAGCCTGGGAAACATGCCTGCTGAGGGGGCTGTGCTTTTCCAGTGGCAAGAGTGAGGAGGGAGCCCTGTGCTCTCTGGAACTCATGAATCATCATCAGCAAATTCTCTTATTTTCTCAGTCCCTTCTCTCATCATTTCCTTCACCTTCTTGCTTCATTGTAAACCTGGCTCGCCCCTGGGATCCTCTACATACAAGCTGCTTTTCCTCCATTTACCTGGAAATATCGGGCCTGCAGGTAAAATAAGATGCAAGATAGGTGTCCTCCTTACTTCACCTCCAGGTCATTCTCTTTCTTTCCTTTCTAAAATTATCTGACTTTGAATCTCAAATCATCTGTCTATACTAGCCTTACCTCTTCTTGTTGCAATCATCCACCAAATTTTAATTCCTGGCTTACGTCACTCTCTTCAACACAATTACTGTCTTCACCCTCAGTCACTTCAAAATCCAGGTAGATGGGCTTCCCTGGTGGCGCAGTGGTTGAGAATCTGCCTGCCAATGCAGGGGACACGGGTTCGAGCCCTGGTCTGGGAAGATCCCACATGCCGCAGAGCGACTAGGCCCGTGAGCCACAATTGCTGAGCCTGCGCGTCTGGAGCCTGTGTTCCGCAACAAGAGAGGCCGCGAT
The DNA here is from genome assembly GCF_028021215.1 of Eschrichtius robustus. Lineage (NCBI taxonomy): Eukaryota > Metazoa > Chordata > Mammalia > Artiodactyla > Eschrichtiidae > Eschrichtius > Eschrichtius robustus. The sequence goes on from NC_090826.1 coordinate 67,599,386, forward strand.
AGTGAGAGGCCCGCGCACCGCGATGAAGAGTGGCCCCCACTTGCCGCAACTAGAGAAAGTCCTCGCACAGAGACGAAGACCCAACACAGCCATAAATAAATAAATAAAATTAAAAAAAAAAAAAATCCAGGTAGATGATCCTTCCAGTAGTCTAACCTCTCCTCCATGATCCTTTACCTCCTCTCCTCCATGATCTTGTCCATCACTTTACATCAGCCACTCATTCCTATGATATATCTTAGACCTTGTTATTACCAAAAATTGCAAACCTTCCATAATCTAAAGTTCCAGCCTCTAACTTCCCACCACCACCTATTTTTCTAGCTCACTCTTTTAGAACCCTGTCTTCAAACATTTCTGATCATATCAAAACCAACAATTCATTGATTCTATCACCTTTCCACTTTTCCTCACCTCATCTCAAGTGCTCATGTCCCTCTTCAAATAATTTGACTTCCACATTCAGTCATTACAATCCGGGCTTCCCTGGTGGTGCAGTGGTTAAGAATCCGCCTGCCAATGCAGGGGACACGGGTTCGAGCCCTGGTCCAGGAAGATCCCACATGCTATGGAGCAACGAAGCCCGTGCGCCACAACTACTGAGCCTGTGCTCTAGAGCCCGCAAGCCACAACTACTGAGCCCGCATGCCACAACTACTGAAGCCCGCGCACCTAGAGCCCATGCTCCACAACAAGAGAAGCCACCGCAATGAGAAGCCTGCGCACCGCAACAAAGGGTAGCCCCCACTCAACACAACTAGAGAAAGCCCGCGCACAGCAACGAAGACCCAACGCAGCCAAAAATAAATAAATTAATTAATTTTACAAAATCATTACAATCCATTCTCTTACATTCATATTCACTTCATCATATTCCAGCATACAGCATATATGCTTGCTTAAAGCCTAACCCCTGTTACAGCCAACTCTCCATTGACAACGTGCTCAAAACTCAATCTAATCCATCATCAAACATGTCTTCAGAATATACCCTGAATACAACTGATTTTTACCACCTCTGCCATCAACACCCTGGTCCAAGCCACCATCACTCTCTCTCTCTTTCTCTCTCTCTCTCATTGTAATAACCCTCTAACTGGTTTTTCTGCCCTCTCTCTCTAAACTCTACTCTCCATGCAGTAGCCATAGTAAATCTGTTAACATGTAAGTCAGATCACATCACTCCTCTGCTAAAAACTCTAATCCCTTCCATCTCACCCAGAGTAAAAGCCAATGTTCTTACAATGACTTACCAGGGCTTACCAACCAAATATTTGTACTAAGTAAATATTTGTTGAAAAAATGAATATTTATGAATAAAGAACTATTCTAAAAATGTATCCATAGTATCTAAGGATGCCCTCTCTGTGCTTTCCTCCCTACAGCTAAGAGCTTCAGGCTCGAAGTGGGTTACACCTGGCATACCCTCCAGACCACTAGTGGAAACTTCTTAATTGTACTTGAACTCTGTGAGGTCAAGGACGAAGTGTTGGTTACTTTTATAACCTTATCCTTAACATGATGGCTGGCACAGAGTAGACTCATATATTTGTTGTGTTTACCACAAAATACCATACGTGAGGGAAGAAAGGATCTGTGTAGAATCAGTGAACCTGCCCAGGTGGCTTGAGAAATTCATTACCAATATGAAGTAATTAGATCCCTGCTGCCACTCATCCTAAAGGTTACTGCCAAAACCTCTCACATGATAAAGTCCTTCATCAGAAATCAACAGCTGCAGTTTGGAGTGGATTCCCATTTGGGATCCATGTCTGAAACCCCAGTTTGGCTTCTGTGTCCTTGATCTTTCCATCTATATGTGCTTCTTTCCCACTTGGCAGCACTCAAGCTTCCTGTACTTCAGTGTCATTTGCTTTAGAGGATAACTGCCTGCTGCTTTGGAATGGACCCAACAGACTCTATAAAGTGACTTTCAACTCTGCTGTACACTCCGTATTGAAAGTCAAACCATCCTCAATGAATTCCTCTCAAACATGATGGAATCTCATCCAGGTGTTTTGGTATGCTATAGTATCACAGAGGCATGCAGAGAGAAACTTTTATTTAAAATAAAAATATATATGCTTCTGTATTTATAGATACTTCCTGGAAAGAAAAATAAGACACTATTAATCAAGTAACCCTTGGCAACAGCATAAAGTGTTAGCATAGAAGGTGAAAAAGCACAAATTTACTTTTTCACTTCTATACCTTTTGAAAGTTTTAAACCTTGAGTCTATAAGTTTATGAGCTCAGAAACATCCTTCCCAGCTATGTTTAGGGATTGCTTCTGCTTCCCGGCTTACATGTCCTTACAATCTGAGCTCCTCTCCTTCTCGTTCTGGAGCCCTTGCCTAGAGCTCTCTTCAGTTTCAGAAGAAAGATTCTTTTCATTTTATATATTTTCAAAGTAGTTTAATCTAAGGGAGAAACAGGATAAATCTTTATAGAAGCTTTGCAAATGTACTTTGTTTCTGTGTTGGCATGTCCAGTGGACTCATTCGAACCATTTCACAATAATAATAAGAGCTAGTGTTTATTGAGCCTGGTCTAAGTGCTTTACATGCATTAACTCATTGAAAGCTCACCAGAACTCCCTATGATAGTACTAATTCTATCCACATTGTTCACATGAGGAAAGTAAAACACTGAGAGCTTGAGTAACTTGCCAAAGAGCTTAAGTAACTTGCTGGAAAGAGCAGAATCAAGATTCAAAACCTGGCAGTCAGACTCTAGAGTTGCCCTCTTAAGCTATGCTATCTCTTTGCATGCAAAACTTTAAAAGAGAATTTTCTATGAATTACAAATGAAGAAATGTGTGTATGGGACATCCCTGGTGGTCCAGAGGTTAAGACTCCATGCTCCCAATGCAGGGTGCTGGAGTTCGATCTTTGGTCAGGGAACTAGATCCCGCATGCTGCAACTGAAAAAAGATCCCACATGCTGCAATTAAAGATCCCGCACGTCGCAACGAAGATCCTGCGTGCCGCAACGATGATCTTGCGAGCCGCAACTAAGACCCGGTGCAGCCAAATAAATAAATAAATATTAGGAAAAGAAAAAAGAAATGTGTGTATGGATTTGATCTAGTTCACTGTAAGTTTTTCAAAGTAAACTTTTGGCTAGCTAGTTTCTATTCGACATGTTATTTTATTATGAATTGCTTTCCTTTCCCCCTGCTTTATATTATACTCTCTCTATATATATAAACATATATATATATATATATATATATATATATATATTTTTTTTTTTTTTTTTTTTTTTTTGGGAAGTTTGTATACAAGTTACAGTATCTATGGGTCTGATAGAATTGGGGACTGCTGGCTAGGGCAATAGTTCCCAGTCTTTTGGATTTCAAAAATAGATGGTAGTAGCTATAGTACAATGAAGATACTATGTTTAGTGGTCCCTTGATGAGTACATTCTCTCACTGACCTTTCAAAATTAGAATGCAATTGTTGTAACTCAATATCAGTTGAGGCTTCCGCTTTCCCTTGGGGATTTGTGGAAACTTGACTCGATGCCTTAATTTCAAGCTTTGTGTGAGTACAGGGCTCTTTCTATATCCTTCCTATGTCTCCACTCAGGTACTGCACTTGGGCACAAAGTTCAAGCCTACCAGTAATTTCCATGAAAGCAAAATAAAATAAAGAAGCAGTACTTATACAGAAGATTTGGTGTCAGGCAAGTGGCATCTGTTGTCTATCACCAGAATTAGAAGTCCAAGCACTTCTGCCCACTGCATGTTATTATCAAAGGCTCCAAGGAAAACACAACACAGTCAAGCACTGGAAGGAACGACGCTTTACTCATGTAAAGAAGAGACAGGGCAAGATCAGCTTCAGGAGTGCACAGTGGTTTCCCATAGCCAGTGGGTCCCTCTCAGCAGCCAACACAAAACAACTGGCCTGCACGAACCACTCTTGTGCGGCAACAGAAGGACCTCATCGGTTTCCTGCAGGGGACAGATACAGCAGCGGGGCTGGTCAGGTGTCCTATGACACACACACACTAAGCAGAACAAAAGAGTACACATTGGGTGGGAAACAGGGAAAGATATTCCCACACAGGTGACAAGTCTAACACAGGCTGCAGGTGTACTTTATCTCTTGATAAGTAAATGTTCCAGGTTCCAGGGCCATTCTTATGCAGCCAAGAAGAGACTGAAAGACTGTGTGCATGAGACTGCCTTTCCAAATATTTAGAAATATCATAGGGAAATGACCTAGAAAAGTACAGTGCAACAAAGTGCTAGGAGGCTGAGTGAGGAGGGATTAGAGCAGGAAGGCAAGGGTAAGAGGAAAAGGATAAGAAAATGTGATGAGAAAATGGGATATTAAAGTTAGAAATGCATTAGATCTTTTTCCTAAAGTGACTTAAAATACCTTAAATGACAGACAAATATGACATCTATGGGTAAAAATTTAAGTGGCTTAAATACTTTTTTAAAGCTGGAAATGCTAAAAATATTCCCTAAATGAAACAAAGCATGTCATCATTCATTGCATCTGAAAACATTGAGTTAGTAGCAAAACGTGGAGGAAAAAATATCCATTCCAAGGAAATTTCTAAATCAAACTACAAAGATATTAACAGATGACATTATTAGTTTAAAAATAATTATTGTCTTTATTAAGCACAAAATTCAACCAGATTTTTAATTAAATAAATAACTTGCCAACTGCTTTAGTCAAGTATTTACATTTTTTTCTCAGCTTTTTTTTTCTTTACATCCTTACTGGAGTATAATTGTTTTACAATGGTGTGATAGTTTCTGCTTTATAATAAAGTGAATCAGCTATACATTTACATATATCCCCATATCTCCTCCCTCTTGCGTCTCCCTCCCACCCTCCCTATCCCACCTCTCTAGGTGGTCACAAAGCACCGAGCTGATCTCCCTGTGCTATGCGGCTGCTTCCCACTAGCTATCTATTTTACATCTGGTAGTGTATATAAGTCCATGCCACTCTCTCACTTCGCCCCACCTTACCCTTCCCCCTCCCCGTGTCCTCAAGTTCATTCTCTACGACTGCGTCTTTATTCTTGGCCTGCCCCTAGGTTCTTCAGAACCTTTTTTTTTTTTTTTAATTACATGTATATGTGTTAGCATACGGTATTTGTTTTTCTCTTTTTTACTTACTTCACTCTGTATGACAGACTCTAGGTCCATCCACCTCACTACAATTAACTCAATTTTGTTTCTTTTTATGGCTGAGTAATATTCCATTGTATATATGTGCCACATCTTCTTTATCCATTCATCTGTCAATGGACACTTAGGTTGCTTCCATGTCCTGGCTATTGTAAATAGAGCTGCTATGAACATTTTGTACATGACTCTTTTTGAAATATGGTTTTCTCAGGGTATATGCCCAGTAGTGGGATTGCTATGTCATATGGTAGTTCTATTTTTAGTTTTTTAAGGAACTTCCATACTATTCTCCATAGTGGCTGTATCAATTTACATTCCCACCAACAGAGCATGAGGGTTCCCTTTTCTCCACACCCTCTCCAGCACTTACTGTTTGTAGATTTTTTGATGATGGCCATTCTGACTGGTGTGAGGTGATACCTGATTGTAGTTTTGATTTGCATTTCGCTAATGATTAGCGATGTTGAGCATCCTTTCATGTGTTTGTTGGCAATCTGTATATCTTCTTTGGAGAAATGTCTATTTAGGTCTTCTGCCCATTTTTGGATTGGGTTGTTTGTTTTTTTGATATTGAGCTGCATGAGCTGCTTGAAAATTTTGGAGATTAATCCTTTGTCAGTTGCTTCATTTGCAAATATTTTCTCCCATTCTGAGGGTTGTCTTTTCATCTTGTTTATGGTTTCCTTTGCTGTGCAAAAGCTATTAAGTTTCATTAGGTCCCATTTGTTTATTTTTGTTTTTATTTCCATTTCTCTAGGAGGTGGGTCAAAAAGGATCTTGCTGTGATTTATGACATAGAGTGTTCTGCCTATATTTTCCTCTAAGAGTTTTATAGTGTCTGGCCTTACATTTAGGTCTTTAATCCATTTTGAGTTTATTTTTGTATACGGTGTTAGGGAGTGTTCTAACTTCATTCTTTTACAGTAGCTGTCCAGTTTTCCCAGCACCACTTATTGAAGAGGCTGTCTTTTCTCCATTGTATATTCTTGCCTCCTTTATCAAAAATAAGGTGACCATACATGCATGGGTTTATCTCTGGGCTTTCTATCCTGTTGCATTGGTCTATATTTCTGTTTTTGTGCCAGTACCATACTGTCATGATTACTGTAGATTTGTAATATAGTCTGAAGTCCAGGAGCCTGATTCCTCCAGCTCTGTTATTCTTTCTCAAGATTGCTTTGGCTATTCGGGGTCTTTTGTGTTTCCATACAAATTGTGAAATTTTTTGTTCTAGTTCTGTGAAAAATGCCATTGGTAGTTTGATAGGGATTGCATTGAATCTGTAGATTGCTTTGGGTAGTATAGTCATTTTCATAATGTTGATTCTTCCAATCCAAGAACATGGTATATCTCTCCATCTGTTTGTATCATCTTTAATTTCTTTCATCAGTGTCTTATAGTTTTCTGCATACAGGTCTTTTGTCTCCTTAGGTAGGTTTATTCCTAGGTATTTTATTCCTTTTGTTGCAATGGTAAATGAGAGTATTTCTTTAATCTCTCTTTCAGATTTTTCATCGTTAGTGTATAGGAGTGCAAGAGATTTCTGTGCATTATTTTGTATTCTGCTACTTTACCAAATTCATTGATTAGCTCTAGTAGTTTTCTGGTAGCATCTTTAGGATTCTCTATGTATAGTATCATGTCATCTGCAAATAGTGACAGCTTTACTTCTTTTCCGATTTGGATAACTTTCATTTCTTTTTCTTCTCTGATTGCTGTGACTAAGACTTCCAAAACTAAGTTGAGTAATAGTGGTGAGAGTGGGCAGCCTTGTCTTGTTCCTGATCTTAGAGGAAATGGTTTCAGTTTTTCACCATCGAGAACGATGTTGGCTGTGGGTGGGTCATATATGGCCTTTATTATGTTGAGGTAAGTTCCCTCTATGCCTACTTTCTGGAGGCTTTTTATCGTAAATGGGTGTTAAATTTTGTTGAAATCTTTTTCTGCATCTATTGGGATGATCATATGGTTTTTCTCCTTCAATTTGTTAATATGGTGTATCACATTGATTAATTTGGGTATATTGAAGAATCTTTGCACTCCTGGGATAAACCCCACTTGATCATGGTATATGATCCTTTTAATGTGCTGTTGGATTCTGTTTGCTAGTATTTTGTTGAGGATTTTTGCATCTATGTTTATCAGTGATGTTGGCTTGTAGTTTTCTTTCTTTGTGACACCTTAGTCTGGTTGTGGTGTCAGGGTGATTGTGGCCTCGTAGAATGAGTTTGGGAGTGTTCCTCCCTCCGCTATATTTTGGAAGAGTTTGAGAAGGATAGGTGTTAGCTCTTCTCTAAATGTTTGATAGAATTTGCCTGTGAAGCCATCTCTCCTGGGCTTTTGTTTGTTGGAAGATTTTTAATCACAGTCTCAATTTCAGTGCTTGTGACTGGTCTGTTTATATTTTCTATTTCTTCCTGGTTCAGTCTCGGGAGGTCGTGCTTTTCTAAGAATTTGTCCATTTCTTCCAGGTGGTCCATTTTATTGGCATATACTTGCTTGTAGTAATCTTCCATGGTCCTTTGTATTTCTGCAGTGTCAGTTGTTACTTCTCCTTTTTCATTTCTAATTCTGTTGAGTTGAGTTTTCCCCCTTTCTTTCTTGATGAGTCTAGCTAATGGTTTATCAATTTTGTTTATCTTCTCAAAGAACCAGCTTTTAGTTTTATTGATCTTTGCTTTTGTTTTCTTCATTTCTTTTTCATTTTTTTCCAGTCTGATCTTTATGATTTTTTTCCTTCTGCTAACTTTGGGGTTTTTTTGTTCTTCTTTCTCTAATTGCTTTAGGTGTAAGGTTAGGCTGTTTATTTGAGATGTTTCTTGTTTCCTGAGGTAGGATTGTATTGCTATAAACTTCCCTCTTAGAACTGCTTTTGCTACATCCCATAGGTTTTGGGTCATCGTGTTTTCATTGTCATATGTTTCTAGGTATTTTTTGATTTCCTCTCTGATTTCTTCAGTGATCTCTTGGTTATTTAGTAGTTTATTGTTTAGCCTCCATGTGTTTGTATTTTTTACAGTTTTTTTCCTGTAATTGATATCTAGTTTCATAGCGTTGTGATTGGAAAAGATACTTGATATGATTTCAATTTTCTTAAATTTACTGAGGCTTGATTTGTCACCTAAGATATGATCTATCCTGGAGAATGTTCCATGAGCATTTGAGAAGAAATTGTATTCTGTTGTTTTTGGATGGAATGTCCTATAAATATCAATTAAGTCCATCTTGTGTAATGTATCATTTAAAGCTTGTGTTTCCTTATTTATTTCCATTTTGGATGATCTGTCCATTGGTGAAAGTGGGGTGTTAAATTCCCCTACTATGATTGTGTTACTGTCGATTTCCCCTTTATGGCTGTTAGTATTTGCCTTATGTATTGAGGTGCTCCTATGTTGGGTGCATAAATATTTACAATTGTTATATCTTCTTCTTGGATTGATCCCTTGATCATTATGTAGTGTCCTTCTTTGTCTCTTGTAATAGTCTTTATTTTAAAGTCTATTTTGTCTGATATGAGAATTGCTACTCCAGCTTTCTTTTGATTTCCATTTGCATGGAATATCTTTTTCCATCCCCTCACTTTCAGTCTGTATGTGTCCCTAGGTCTGAAGTGGGTCTCTTGTAGACAACATATATACAGGTCTTGTTTTTGTATCCATTCAGCCAGTCTATGTCTTTTGGGTAGAGGATTTAATCCATTTACACTTAAAGTAATTATCAATATGATGTTCCTTTCACCGTTTTCTTAATTGTTTTGGGTTTGTTATTGTAGGTGTTTTCCTTCTCTTGCGTTTCCTGCCTAGAGAAGTTCCTTTAACATTTGTTGTGAAGCTCGTTTTGTGGTGCTGAATTCTCTTAGCCTTTGCTTGTCTGTAAAGATTTTAATTTCTCCATCGAATCTGAATGAGATCCTTGCTGGGTAGAGTAATCTTGTTTGTAGGTTTTTCCCTTTCACCACTTTAAATATGTCCTGCCACTCCCTTCTGGCCTGCAGAGTTTCTGCTGAGAAATCAACTGTTAACCTTATGGGGATTCCCTTGTATGTTATTTGTTGCTTTTCCCTGCTGCTTTTGATATTTTTTCTTTGTATTTAATTTTTGATAGTTTGATTAATATGTGTCATGGAGTGTTTTTCCTTGGATTTATCCTGTATGGGACTCTCTGTGCTTCCTGGACTTGATTGACTATTTCCTTTCCCATATTAGGGAAGTTTTCAACTACAATCTCTTCAAATATTTTCTCAGTCCCTTTCTTTTTCTCTTCTTCTTCGGGGACCCCTATAATTAGAATGTTGGTGCCTTTCATGTTGTCCCAGAGGTCTCTGAGACTGTCCTCAATTCTTTTCATTCTTTTTTCTTTATTCTGCTCTGTAGTAGTTATTTCCTCTATTATTATCTTCCAGGTCACTTAACCGTTCTTCTGCCTCAGTTATTCTGCTGTTGATTCCTTCTAGAGAATTTTTAATTTCATTTATTTTGTTGTTCATCAGTGTTTATTTGCTCTTTAGTTCTTCTAGGTCCTTGTTAAACATTTCTTGTGTTTTCTCCATTCTATTTCCAAGATTTTGGATCATCCTTACTATCAATACTCTGAGTTCTTTTTCAGGTAGACTGCCTATTTCCTCTTCATTTGTTTGGTCTGGTGGGTTTTTACCTTGCTCCTTCATCTGCTGCACATTTCTCTGTCTTCTCATTTTGCTTAACTTACTGTGTTTGGGGTCTCCTTTTCACAGGCTGCAAGTTTGTAGTTCCCGTTGTTTTTGGCATCTGCCCCCAGTGGGTTAGTTTGGTCCAGTGTGTTGTGTAGGCTTCCTGGTGGAGGGGACTGGTGCCTGTGTTCTGGTGGATGAGGCTGGATCTTGTCTTTCTGGTGGCAAGACCACGTCCAGTTATGTGTTTTGGGGTGTCTGTGACCTTATTATAATTTAAGGCAGCCTCTCTGCTAATGCATAGAGTTGTGTTCCTATCTTGCTAGTTGTTTGGTATGCGGTGTCTAGCACTGTGGTTTGCTGGTCGTTGAGTGGAGCTGGGTCTTAGCGTTGAGATGGAGATCTCTGGAAGAGCTTTCACCATTTGATATTACATGGTGCTGGGCGGTCTCTGGTGGTGCAATGTCCTGAACTCAGCTCTCCCACCTAAGAGGCTTAGGTCTGACACCCGGCCTGAGCACCAGGACCCTGTCAGCCACATGACTTGGAAGAAAAAGGAGAAAAAAAAGAAAAATAAAATAAAATAAAGTTATTAAAATAAAAAATATATTATTAAAAAATTAAAAAGTAATAAAAAATTTTAAAAAAAGAAAAAGAGAGCAACCAAACCAATAAACAAATCCACCAATGATAACAAGTGCTAAAAACTATACTAAAAAAAAATAAGAGGAAAAAAAGGACAGACAGAACACTAGGACAAAATGGTAAAAGCAAAGCTATACAGACAAAATCACACACAGAAGTATACACATACACACTCACAAAAAGAGAAAAAGGAAAAAATATATATATATTAAAAAAAAGGAAGAGAGCAACCAAATCAATAAACAAATCTATCAATGATAATAAGCTCTAAATACTAAACTAAGATAAACATAAAACCAGAAATAAATTAGATGCAGAAAGCAAACCCCAAGTCTACAGTTGCTCCCAAAGTCCACCACCTGAATTTTGGAATGATTCATTGTCTATTTTGGTATCACACAGATGCAGGGTACATCAAGTTGATTGTGGAGATTTAATCTGCTGCTCCTGAGGCTGCTGGGAGAAACTTCCCTTTGTCTTCTTTCTTCACACAGCTCCTGGGGTTCAGCTTCGGATTTTGCCCCGCCTCTGCGTGTAGGTCGCCTGAAGGCATCATTTCCCGCCCAGGCAGGACGGGGTTAAAGTAGCATCTGATTAGGGGCCTCTGTGTCACTCAGGCCGCGGGTAGGGAGGGGTACGTAATGCAGGGCAAGCCTGCGGCAGCAGAGGCCAGCAGTGACCCTGGCAGTGGTGGGCTGCACAGGTTCCCGGGAGGCGCGGTGTTGATAGTGACCTGTGCTTGCACACAAGCTTCTAGGTGGCTGCAGCAGCAGTCTTAACGTCTCATGCTGGGCTCTGGTGTCCGTACTGATAGCCATGGCTCGCGCCCGTCTCTGGAGCTCATTTAGGCGGTGCTCTGAATCCTCTCTCCTCGCATACCCTGAAACAATGGTCTCTTGCCTCTTAGGCAGCTCCAGACTTTTTCCTGGACTCCCTCCCAGCTAGCTGTGGTGCACTAGCCCCCTTCAGGCTGTGTTCACGCAGCCAACCCCAGTCCTCTCTCTGGGATCTGATCTCCAAAGCTCGAGCCTCAGCTCCCAGCCCTGGCCCGCCCCGGCGGTTGAGCAGACAAGCCTCTCGGGCTGGTGAGTGCTGGTCGCCACTGATCCTCTGTGCGGGAATCTCTCCGCTTTGCCCTCTGCACCCCTGTTGCTGCACTCTCCTCAGTCGCTCTGAAGCTTCCCCCCAGCCCACCCCCCATCTCCTCCAGTGCAGGGACTTCCTAGTGTGTGGAACCTTTTCCTCCTTCACAGCTCCCTTCCAGAGGTGCAGGTCCTGTCCCTATTCTTTTGTCTCTGTTTTTTTCTTTTTTCTTTTGCCCCATTCAGGTACGTGGGGATTTTCTTGCCTTTTGGGAAGTCTGAGGTCTTCTGCCAGTGTTCAGTAGGTGTTCTGTAGGAGTTGTTCCACTTGTAGATGTATTTTTGATGTATTTGTGGGGAGGAAGGTGATCCCCATGTCTTACTCCTCTGCCATCTTGAAGGCCCTCTGTGTAGAGCGCTTTTGGCCACTGTAAAATTTTGAGTTTTTCTCTGAGTGTGATGGGAAGCTGCTGGAGGGTTTTGGGCAAAGAATGACATGATTGGACTTAATTTTTAACAGGATCACTTTAGCTGCTGTGTTGAGAATAGTGGTAGGCCACAGGGCATGGTAGTAGGGAGAACTGTCAGAAGGCTATTGCAATAATGCAGGTGAGAAATGATGGCCTTTGGACCGAGGTGGTAGTGATGAAGGCAGAGAGAAGTGCTTGGATTCTGTATGTTGTAAAGCCACAGCAAACAGTTTGTGGCAGATGAAAGAAAGAGAAGAGTCAAGGATGACCCAAGGCTTCCGACCTGAGCCACTGAAAGTATTGCGTGACCATTAACTGAGGTAGAGAAGACTTTGAAAGGGCAGGCAGAAGAGGGATGACCAGGAAGCTGGCTTTGCAATATTAAATTTGAGGTACCAGTTAGACTTTAGAGTAGGATCATCAAGTAGGAAATTATATACAAGAGTTTCCGTAGTTTGAGGAAAAGTCTAGGCTGGGATTATAAATTTGGGAAGACTAAGCCTATTGATGGCATATAAAGCCACGAGGCTGGATGATGTCATAATGGGAGTGGATCCATAACGAGAAAAAAGGGTCCAAGGGCTGAGGCTTGGTACCCTCTACAATTAAGAGTTGGGAAGATGAAGAGGAACCAACAAAAGTAACAAAAAAGGAGTAGCCAATGAGGTGAGAGGAAAACTGGGATGTATTATTCTACCACATCTAAGTTCATCCTGATTTTAATCTGAAACTTCCATATGCATATGTTGGTAGTGTGAATCAACAACTAATTGTGGACTTCACCTGACTCCTTTTCCATCTACTTGAAAAATTCATAAAATCCTCCTTCCCAAGGATGGCACAAAGACAAGGGGAGATAGAGCCTGTAAGAAGGAGGTGTTTAGTGCTCAAAGATGAGTGAGGATGAGGGACCAACAACACAGAATATTTGAATTTACTAGTGTCCCAGAGAACCCAGGGATGACAGCTAAAATGGAGTAGAGGGGAATTGTAACCACAGGGAGCAAAAACATTAGAGCAATATTAGAAGTGTGATATTGGATTATTATATCGCTTAGGAGTAACAGTGCAGCATTCAATTGTGACTAACTAATAATTAATTTCTTTATTATGATTAATCATAGAGACAAGAGCTAAGAAATTCAGTCAAAAGCACAAATGTTTGATTTAAACAATAAAAGATACCTAGATTATAGAAATGGATGGATGCACTACAACTTCTCTATTTTCATCTCAACGGTTTTAGTCATATTTTTATACTTTATGTCATTTTGAATTAGGAAGCTTGAGAGAAGTTGCACTGTTGGTTTTTTCAATGTATATTATTAAACACCTTTTTAGTATGGAGAAATGCAATGGATAAATAAGAAAAAGACATTGCCAAAGACAGAAAATCTCTGTACCTTTTGTTATTTATGCATTTAGAGAACTAGTAAACTATGCTATTTTAGGAATACTTTCTTGTTATCTATCATTTTCATAAATAGTTTCTCTCTATGCCTTTTCCATCTAGACAGGTGCCTATTTCGCTCTTTAAAGAGAATTAAAGTAATTTTTGATGTTTTAGAACAAAATAATTCCTACTAGTTCTGAAAAGGAAGAACTGGGGGCTGAAAATAACCTAATTAGCTACTTTTGAGGATCAAATAAAAATTTCTCAACTCTCCATTTTTATTGTCTAGAAAACCAGTCTCAAGAATTTCATTTATTTCTAAAGTTAATTTTCACATTTTATTCTCATTTCTTTCTTTCTTTTTTTTTTTTTTTTTTGCCATGCCTCGAAGCATACAGAATCTTAGTTCCCTGACTAGGGATCAAACCCATGCCCTGTGCAGTGGAAGCACAGAGTCTTAACCACTGGACCACCCAGGAACTCCCTCTCATTTATTTTCCTGTGATTCATTGAAGAAGTATATTTTAACTTAAAAGACTCTACAAAGTAATGTCAACAACAAGTAGAATTTAACCCCCAGTGTGGCTTTTGGTAAGCATAGGCTGTCTATATTGTACAGTAGGAGAACTAGCTAAGAGATTTATTAAGCTTGATTCATCTAAAGCAAATAGTAAAGAGGGACCAGTAATTCTGGCTTCCCTGTTATAGAAAATGTAAGAAGATCACAACATATAATAATCATAAGAATGGTAATTATCAATGTTTAGCATGGTTTGTGTGTCAGAGACTGTACTTGAACTCTACATTCATTACTCCTAAGCCTTATAATAATCCAACACAATAGCTGTTATTTTACATTTTCTAAAGATGGAGAAATTAAGGCAGAGAGATTAAGCAATGTGCCCAAGGCCACACACCTAATAAGCAGCAGAGCTGGGAAATGAAGCTGTGCTGTTTCTTATCAAAATAGGTTTGGTCATAGATGGTTTTTCCATATTACATTACTTCCTCATACATTACTTTTATAAAAGAACTGAATTTTTCAGACTTTTTGTGATCCAATTATTTATTTCACTCAATAATAGCGTATAGGAATCCAGAGTCAGGTCAGGAATCCAGACTTGAAAACTTAGGTGTATAAAGTAGATGTAAATTCTTTATTTTGGTTACAGCTATTCCTGATTTCCCTTGAGCCCCTCATCCAACAAAGAGTAGGAACAAAATTAACTGTTAGTTCAATATATATATATTTTTTTCTTCAGTGCAAATGGGGTTCAATATGTTTTAAAGCTTAGTACTACATAATCACTTAAATACTCATTTGGGTAGTATTTCAGTCTCTCTTAGATAAACATATGTAGTCTCTCAGACAGCCTTTCCCTGCTTCTTTCCCTAAAATGGTCTTCATGTGATGAAGGTAGGGTGTGGCCTCGTTGGGGAGGTGCCAGGGAAGAGTCTGTCAGGTACCTGGTCCTCTGCTTCCCCTGGTCCCTGGGTGATGTCCTTTAGTTCAGCTGCTTCTAGACTTTGAGCTGTTGGAGTCATGATCTGAAACCTATTGCCTTGGTCGGGAGCCAGTCCTCCCTGTCTCATCTCAGGCAAGAGAAAGAGACAAACATTCCTTTCTTGACTGCCCAGGGCTACTTGACTGATTTCATCTTTCTTGGAAGTAACCATTGTTCCCTTTTATGAACACTTCCACCCTGCTGTGGCAGAGTTAATTATTCCCTTTCTGTGGTTATCACCACTGGTCTGGCTTCTGATCTACTGTCTCAGTGTGGAGTGAGTAGGGGATCCAACAGACCCCACAGATGAAGTATTCAGATCCCTAAAACTCCCCTTGGACACTGATGGTACCTTGTGAGACTGGGCCTGTTCAGCTGGAGGATTCCTATTTAGCATCATGCTACATCTCTTTTCCGTGTGTGCCTCTTTGTCTCGTGCTGCAGCCGTCCCCAGCAAGTCTCTTCCTCACCCCATCTCATGGACGCTCTATGGCACAGCGGAGGCCCCTCTGCTCACAGGTATCCGCTGTATCTCTTGGAAGTAGTGAACTTGCAGGGAATAGTTCCTACTCCCACCCACCTGGCTGACTACAGTCACAACACCTCTTCCCAGTGTTCTTTCCCTCCCTCCAGTAGCCCTAGGGCAGGTCAACAAGCCAAGAGTCAGCAAGCAACCACCAGGCTTGAGATGTCAGGCTGTTCTCCTACCAGCTACCCTGCAAGTTTTCCCAAGGAGGGAAACTCTTGGGCTCCCTTCCCTCATCTTCAAGGAAGGAAACTATTTGAGCACCTCTCTTCCTTCCTCCATGAGGAGAGGGAGAGAAAACCCCTAAAACACTCTAATTTCCAAGTTTCTCACCTCCTCATCTCTGTCTCATTGGTAAAAGTCATCAATTCCAGTTTTCCCCTCTCATGTGGGAACAAACCAGAAGTCTCTTGCTAAGAACTAGGATTTTTAAATTTTAAAAAAAAATTTAAGTTTTTTTAAATTGAAGTGTAGTTGCTGTACAATATTATATAAATTACAAGTGTACAATATAGTGATTCACAATTTTTAAAGTTATACTCCATTTATAGTTCCTATAAAATATTGGCTTTATTCCCCATGTTGTACAATACGTCCTTGTAGCTTATTTTATACATAATAGTTTGTACCTCTTACTCCCCTACCCCTATATTGCCCCTCCCCACTGGTAACCACTAGTTTGTTCTCTACATCTGTGAGTCTGCTTCTCTTTTGTTATACTCACTAGTTTGTTGTATTTTTTAGATTCCACTTATAAGTGATATCATACAGTATTTGTCTTTCTCCATCTGACTTATTTCATTTAACATAATACCCTCCAAACCCATCCATGTTGCTGCAAACGGCAAAAATTCACTTTTTTTATAGCTGAGTAGTATTCCATTGTACGTGTGTGTGTGTGTGTGTGTGTGTGTGTGTGTGTATACATATGTATACGTGTATATATATACGCCACATCTTTGTTATCCATTCATCTGTTGATGGACACTTAGGTTGCTTCCATACCTGGCTATTGTAAATAATGTTGCTATGAACATTGGGGTGCATGTGTCTTTTTGAATTAGTGGGTTTTTTTCAGATATATACCCAGGAGTGGAATTGATGGGTCATATGGTAGTTCTATTTTTAGTTTTTTGAGAAACCACCAAACTGTTTCCCACAGTAGCTGCACCAACAGTGTAGATGGGTTCCCATTTCTCTACATCCTCATCAACATTTGTTGTTTGTGCTCTTTTTGATGATAGCCAAACTGACAGGTGTGAGGTGATACCTCATTGTTTTGATTTGCATTTCCCTGATGATTAGCAATGTTGGGCATCTTTTCATGTGCCTGTTGGCCATCTGCATTTCTTCTCTGGAAAAATGTCTACCTAGCTCTTCTGCCCATTTTTTAATTGGGCTGTTTGTTGAGTTGTATAATCCTTTAATATACGTTGGATATTAATCCCTTATTGGTCATATCACTTACAGATATTTTCTCCCATTCAGTAGGTTGTCTTTTCATTTTGTCAATTGTTCCCTTTGCTGTGCAAAAGCTTTTAAGTTTAATTAAGTCCCATTTGTTTATTTTTGCTTTTACTTCCTTTACTTTCAGGGATAGATCCAAAAAAAAAAAAATGATTTATGCCAAAAAGTGTCCTGGAACTGGGCTTTTTTCAAACTCAGCATTAAAGAATTTAGTAATTTTATTCTCAGAAAGATGTTATCTCTTTTGTAAGCCTTGCACTGTTTGTAACCTTCTGGAGCTAGAGAAGATTTCAGTTAATACTTCACACTGTCCTATAATGATGCCTAATATTTAGGATTTAAGACATTTCATTCATTTTACTTTAATTCTTAATGTAATTGTGGTTTGGTTTTGTTTTGCTTTTGTCCAGAAGATTCCCTACTTTATTCCTCTCTGTGTGGTGAGGTTCCCATTATAGTCACTGAGAGTCTGAAAATTTATTAAATGAATTCCTTCTGATAATTGTTACTGGTATAATTATTTAATGACTAATTTTAATCAGCTGCTCTTTGTACAAAACATATTTTTTCACTAAGCAAGCACAGAATCATAAAGTTCAGGCCTAAAAGGGACTTTAGATGTTAATTCACGCAAATCTCTTATTTTACAAATGAGAAAACTGAAACTCAGAGAGGTTAAGTAATTTGGCTAGTGTTATATTGTTAGTTTATTAGTAGTTTGGTCAGGACTCCCTAGTCCTTTGGAGCACTTACAAATATTGAATTTGGAATTATTTGTATAATTTTTCATGTATAATCTGACTTACCCCACCCTCACTAAAATTAACACACTAAATTAAGCTCTGTCAGGGCAGGAACTGTCTATTTTGTTCTCTGCTATATCCCCAATGCCTAACACAGGCTCTTGTATATAATAAGTGTATAATAAGTATCTGTCAGATAAAGGAATGAATAATGGATGGTTGGATTCAACAAACAGGTATGTAGATTCTACCATGATTTAGAAACTAGCGCTTGGTTTGGGAGTTGCAAAGGTGAATAATACTGGGTCCAGAAAAGAGGCAGACCCAGAAACCAAAGGCTACAGGAACCCCAAGGAATGATTCACTGTGGGAAATTGTGTTTCTTCTTCTCCTGGAATGGGAAGGCAGCCCTGGGTAATAGGGGCTGAGAGCCTCAGCCCTGGAGCCCTTCATGAGCTCCTGCAGGATCCAAGACATAGATCTCCGCTCAAGACCTTGTACATCATTGCCCCTTAGACAATTGCATATTGCGTTTCTGTTCTGTTTTATTCTAGAAGAGTGGCTCATAGTAAGTTAAAAATACACCAATGTGTCCACAATTTCAGTGGAACAGATGACTCACAGTTCAAATCACATGAAGGGAAATGATTATAAGTCAGCTCTGAACTTACCGGTTCCAGAATAATTTAAGGCACTAGCCTGCCTAGTTCAATGAAGACACCAGTGGAATCTTTTCCATACGCGGTTCACAGTCACGTGTAGAATTGATTTCCCAGGTGCCTTAGGATCCTTTTGATGTTGCCATCTGGTGTTGCAATAGTAGACAGGTTATGTCATTGTCGGGTTGAGTTGTTTTTTCCATCGAGCAAAGTACCAAAGGAGAGAGATGAGATTCCTTCTCCCTGTCCTCACATTCAAACTTTTAGTCACAAGAAGTCAGAGGCCATGAAGAAGTGCTCTCTGTTCATATTAATCACTCAACCAATTATTACCAGAGTCTGTTCTAACCACCAGAGAGAAAGTGGTAAGTGCCACTGGCAAAGAAGGATACACACTCTCCCCAGTGGCATCCGTTGTACCCATGCATTAGGTCTGCCATCTCTCTTCCAGGAGGGTGCCCAGGTTGGGAACTACACCATATGGCTGAGGTGGAAATGAAGATGCAGCAGCTGGATGTGAGTAGACTTGACATAGAAAGCAGACTTGTAGAATTATATCACCAGTTCCTGACACTGTCATGGATCGGGTATTTCAACATGAAATGCCTCATATAGACATTCAACAGTGGGCAGTGGCCATCAGCAGATCGTTATCCATGGGTCAGTTGAATAATATAGGCCTTCTATACAGAATAAAATAGTTCAGAATTTTGTTCAAATAAAGAGATCAGATAAGCAAGAAAAAATAGTATATAAAATCATAGTGAATGTAGGAAATATATAGCAGAGATACTGAACACAAAAAATCTTTTACTATTAACAGAAATAAAAAATTTTTAAAGAACTTGGAAAGTTAAGAACAAAGTCTGTAACAGTCTCAAGGAAAAAAAAAAGAGGCAGTATTTATGCTATGAAGTTTGCAGCCTGGTTGATAAAGACATAAAATGACCAAGGTTTTGAGATTTAACGTATAGAGTTGCTAAATCAACAGCTAAAATTGTTCTAAAATTTCTAGCAGAAAGAGTATAAGGAAGCAAACAGGAAGAGCTCATTTGCTCCATTGTGTGGCATGTGAAAGTGTGTCTGTGAATTAGGATTAATAGGCAAAGTTGTTCACAGAGTTGATTGAAACCATGTGTACATATTCATATATATATTCATATTGTACAGCTAATTCATACATATTCATATCAATGTAAAAGTGAAGATGATGGCCATTACTACAAAACAAGGTACAACTGGCACTATCAGTGGACATGTAAAACTATACAGGGCTGTTCACTGGTTTGGCCCAGCATCTTCTGGTCCCTGCCTGCATGCTCATGACTGCCATAAGAGTGGTGATAGTTCACCATCAAATCATGTTTACTCATCAGAGAGCCTAAGAATTTAATAGGACTCTATGAACTTTACTAACATTTGCACAGACACAGAATGTGAAGTCACTTTGTCACTGAGTAATTTAATTCGTTATGTATTCTCAAACTTTAGAACAATAGGTACCAAATTGCTGCTATGGAAAATATTTCTTGCTTATGAAGAGTCAAGGTATTTACTGGTTGAATGGTCTAATGACATATGAAGCAAATGAGATTACCAGTGAAATCCATTCTTTCTTCAACAATGAAAACAGCTTGAAGCTCTAGACATTCATACGTTTCCAAGAATTCAAGACTTTTGAAAGATGGTTCAAGGAAAAATAAGCCAGCAAACCCATATTTACCAAGAACCAAGGTAGCAACTTCACTTTGAAGTGGTTCATAAGGACTTATATGAGGTAGGTTTTAGGTCTGGTTTATTACCACCATTTCTAACTTATTTTAAAACATAGAAGTGGCTTCCTGAAGACAATGAGAGGGAAGTTAAAGTGGTGAAGTGAGAAGAGCAAGGGCAAATTGAGGATTGAATATGGGGAAGGAGGAGCATCTCCATTCCACACTCCATTAGTTTCTTTTTATTGCAGGGGTAAGATTGTTCCACCACGTCTTCCACAAGCTCAAATGACAAACTGTTGTCACAGTTATAATACTTCAATGCATAGATATTAATTATCATTCTCATTCGGGTATTCGATGTACCACATCTCATAAAAGCAACATTTAAAAAACGTTAGAACAGAATTCTACAGGATTATATGGGAACCAGTCACTTCATGCTGCAGAAACCAAGGAAAGCTTTATGAAGAGGATTATATTTCATCAAGAGCCCCGAAGCAGGAAGAATTTAGATGTGCAGAATTGGTGAGCTATTCCAGGCAGAAAGAAGAGCCTGAGCAAAGGAAAAAGGCATCAGGCAAATGCATCCGAGGAACAGGAAGTGAATCAGTTTAATTTGAGCTTACAATGTGGGAGAGGGAACAGTGGATAATTAAGATCAGGGTCTTAAAAGATAGAATAAGACATTCAGTAGGCAACAAAATGGACTCTGGAGGCAAAGAATTAGGTTGAGTTTCAACTCTGCACTTACCAGCTCCATTAAGCCTCAAATAACTCGGTGAGTTAAAGAATAATATTCTCATTTTTGTAATAGAGAAAACTGAGCCTTAGACTGGTTAATAACCTGTGGGTATCAGATAGCTGGGTAAGAAAGAGACAAGAGTGGAAATTAGGACTCCACAGCCTATGCTCTTTCCACTCTGCTCTAGTGTCCTCTGCTGCATTGTCATCTTTGGTTTAGTAGCCTTTTCCTCTGTGGACACGATGAGCATTTTGCCACACGGGCTGTGTCTTTGTTTCCTAAAATCCTAGCACAGTGTCTGGCATATATATGTGATCAATAAATGTTAGCTGCATGAAAGAATAAGTATCTAGCAACCTGTTTTAATGGCAGAACTGAGCCCAGGAGAGAGGCTAGGGCTGGAGATAAACAGATGTGGAAGACACCTGCTGACAGGTCATTGGTGTAGCCAGCAGACAGATAAGTTGATATATGCTTGTAATAAATTCAAAGACCATTTAATGAATACATTGATTTCAGGGTGAGCATAAGAATACTTTCTCTTTCTACTCATATTGAATGGTAGCTATCACGTCCAAAGATATCAGGATGACTGTCGCCACGAAGCCACCAGGGTCATGTTAGGAAACACCTTCTTCCGAAGGCACGTACTCAGGATAACAGAGATTGACAAAAACTTCTTCTCTTTTCACAAAGGCAGTTCCAACGTTGGGACTTTCAACATTTCGTGAGCATGAATAATCTTCACAAATAACACCTGCCAATTTCTGAAAAATTACAAATGAGACTGTTGTGAAAGACAAGAGAAACACAATTCAAAATTTCCCTAAAAGGAATGTGCCATGGTCTTGTGCTGTGTTTTCTAAAGATGAAAGGAGTGATGACCTCTGGGAATGCATTTGGAGCTTATAATTTGATAATAGATTAACCGGTGAGAGGCTTTGTTTTGCTTTAAAAATGGAAGTGTAGTAATGGCCAACAGTTTTTCAGAAAGGCGGAAACAAGGTCATAACAACCTTTTTTTTTGTTCTGATGATTGTGATTCTGCAAAACAGTGACCAGTGGCAGATGAATAAAAAGACACCTAGCACATAGCACCAATTATCAGGGATTAGTAGACACTCTGTTTGATTGGCTTAAATTGCATCCTGTTTTCTAGCTA
The DNA here is from genome assembly GCF_028021215.1 of Eschrichtius robustus. Taxonomy (NCBI): domain Eukaryota; kingdom Metazoa; phylum Chordata; class Mammalia; order Artiodactyla; family Eschrichtiidae; genus Eschrichtius; species Eschrichtius robustus. The sequence continues at coordinate 67,621,301 of NC_090826.1, forward strand.
TAGGCATGAGAGATAATAGAGAAGGCAGTTGAAATGCTCAAGCGTCGAATTACAGACATGAAAAGAGAAACTTGTATTTATAACTTGATACGGTTAATCCCTCCGCCGCCCCCCGCCCCCAAATCTAGGCTAGTCAATGGAGATGGGGTTTGAAAATGATCATCCTAAAAAATAATGGAGCAAATAAATTTACAAATTCAAAACATATCAAACAATGGGGTTGAAGAAGAAGTAATATTTAAATGTATTATAAATTACTCAAATCATCATTTTAGAGTATTCTTCATGTACATGACACTGTGATGAGCTGTATAGTGGTACAACCATGAAGACATATTTTGGGGGCTGGAGCAGATGATAGGCACAAAAGTACATAAATCCTATACAGGGTACAATAGAGATACAGGTTTTCCACACTCTCTGAAAGTAGACCTTTCCTATTAAGTAATTTGTAAGCCAAAATGGTGTAGAGCAAAGAAGCAGGTATCTTAGGACACGTCTTGCTAACGGATGCACAAAAAAATCGAGATATGGCTATCATCAAAAAGACAAGAAATAACAAGTGCTGGTGAGAATGTGGAGAAAAGGGAACCCTTGTGCACTGTTGGTGGGAATATAAATTGGTGCAGCCATTATAAAAACAGTATGGAGGTTCCTCAAAAAATTAAAAATAGAGCTACCATATGATCCAGCAATTCTAATTCCCGGTGTTTATTCGAGAAAATGAAAACACTAATTCAAAAAGACATATGCACCCCTTGTTCGTTGCAGCATTATATACAATAGCTAAGATATGGAAGCAGCCTAAGTATCCATTGATAGATGAATAAACAAAGAAGATGTGGTATATATGTACAATGGAATATTACTCAGCCATAAAAAAGAGTGAAATCTTACCATTTGCAACAACATGGATGAACCTAGAGGGTATTATGCTTAGTGAAATAAGTCAGACAGAGAATGACAAATACTGTATGATTTCACTTATATGTAGAATCTAAAAAACAAAACAAATGAACAAACGAAACAAAACAGAAACAGACTCATAGATACAGAGAACAAACTGGTGGTTGCCAGAAGGGAGAGTGGTGGGGGGACAGGCAAAACAGGTGAAGGGGATTAAGGGGTACAGACTTCCAGTTAAAAAATAAATCACAAGGTTGTAAAGTAGAGCATAAGGATTATAGTCAATAATATTGTAATAACTTTGCGTGGTGGCAAATGGTAACTAGACATTGTGATCATTTCTTAATGTAAAAAATATCAAATCACTATGTTGTACACCTGAAACTAACATAAGAGTGTAGGTCAATTATAATTCGATGAAAAAGAAAAAGAATGCTGAAAGATAATAAATAAATCAAGATGAAGCACAGATGCTCACAGACACAGTTCAAAACTATGGCAGCTTGACGCTGGGGTGCTGAGTGCAGTTCCCCGGGAAGGAGCTTGGTGGTGCCACTCTCGCTGCACAGGTCGTGTGCTGCCTCTATAACGCCAGCTACAAAACAAGTGCTGAATGCCATTTTTTATTTTCTCCTTTTTTGTAAAAGCAAAAATCTTCGGATTTCTTTTGGTTAGAGAAAACAGGTACTAATGCAAGTCTTTCATAAAAGCAAAGTGGCGTAAAGCGAACTATCAAAAACCAGGGGCTACCTGTACAAGCACATTCTAGAGAACACCAAGGAAGAAATTACTTAAATCCACCAGGGCTGAATATAGATGGCTTTTATGAAGAAGGTACATTTAAGTGGATCCTTGTAGCTATGGGAATATTTCACTAAGTGGAAAACAGATGAAATTAATAATAAGCTGAGGGAATCAAATAAGTAAGGGCTCAGAAATACAACAGTATAGGAATCATAGGTCACATGTGATCAGTATAGTGGAAGATATACCTAGTAAGGCAAACTGGAATGAAATAATGGAGTGCTTGGAATTCCGTGCTAAAAAAATTACAAGTTAGTCTCTACACCAACACTTTCCAAAAGAACTTTCTGTGACGAGAGAAATGTTCCATATCTATATCTATATTTATATCTAATTCCATCCAACATGGTGGCCACTAGCCATACATGACTACTTAGTACTTGCAGTGTGTCTAGTTCAACTGAGAAACTAAAGTTTTAATTTTATTGTTTTAAAATTATTATTAAATAATGTGTTAAATTTAAATAGCCATAGGCGGCTAGTGTACCATATTGGACAGTGCAGACAATGGTAGCCACTAAAATGTTTGCACAAGAGAGTGACATGATTGGAGAAATGCTTTAGTATTAGTTTTCCTTTGCAAAATCTAAAATGTTGATTTATTCGGGGAAGGGACCTCTTTAAATTAGTCACTGCCCATGTTATCTCTACTAGATATTTAGTTTTATGATTTCACCTAATTAGAAAAACACTGTGAATGCTAATTAATTGTATTATAGAAGAACAGTTAATAGAGAAAATGTGACTAAATGAAAAAGATTTTAAAAAACAGTAGCAGATGGTAAATTCTGGTAAGTTTTAAAAATTTCTAGCACACCAACATGAATGCCTTGTGACTCTTGAGAAACAGCACATTTCATTCCTTGGATGGAAAGGTTGTATCTTACTCATCCTAAGCTGATTAATATATGTATTACTAATAGACTGTTCATAAGACATATAGTAAAAAGACAAAAATAAGCAATGTAGACACTTAAAAGGGCATACTTGTTCTGACACATATGTGTGATTTAGAAATTTTAGGCCTCTAGGCTCACAGAATTGCCATTTTTCCATAATGATAAAAAAGAATAATAAAAACTCAAATGTGTTCTTTGCATTCTGTGAAAACAAACTTAAAAACATAAATTGATGTCATGGATTTATTTTTCTCTGGAGCTTCTATGAGACTCAAAAAAGCTTTTACTTCAAAGCTTCTGTCAGAATATTCATTTAAGTCAAAATGAAAATGCTTCTCTATGTATTTTAGCTAGAGCATTTAAATTTAGAAGCTCCTTGGAATTCAAGTTGTTTCCTTATTTGTATTTATCTTAGCCAAGTTAGGTTGACTGGTGAAGACCCGATTTGATGGAATTACAGATTTCCCATTGGTAGGTAAAATAGTCATGCCGATGAATGGACATTGAAATCCTAAAACATTAAGTTCCAAGTATGTTCCTGAAATAACTGGAAATTCCTCTCTTCTACTTGCACAAGAGCTTGACTTCCTGAGACATGTACATTAACCTAACATGAGCTCAGATGGCCGCACTTAAGCCAAAGGTTGTGTATGAAAACAGAAAATTGGTCAGCAAGTAGCAGAGAGAACTCACCATGTGCCAGGCCTCCTTCAGAGCAAGTCAAAATTCCATTCCGTGTATCTGCTTTTCTAAGTTAGCAAGCTACTTGTGGCCAATTAATTAATAGTCTACTACCCTCAGGCCAAAAAACATGAAGTCATCCTTGATGTTTTCTCTTTCTCTCATATACCACACACAATCTGTCCAAAAATCCTGTTTGTTCTATCTTCAAAATATATCTAGAATCTAACCAGTTCTCATTGCCTCTACTGACTTCATCTCTTATCTGAATCACATAGCCTCCCAGCTGTTCATGCTCCTACCTTTGCCCTCTGACCTCTTCCTAAACCAGCAGACAGATGTGCCTTTTAAAAATTTAAGTCAGATAGAAAACAAACTTATGGTTACCAAAGGGGAAAGGTGGTGGGGAGGGATAAATTAGGAGTTTGTGACTAACATATACACACTGCTATATATAAAACAGATAAACAATAAGGACCTACTGTATAGCACAGGGAACTCTACTCAATATTCTGTAATAACCTATATGGGAAAAGAATCTGAAAAAGAATAGATATATGTACACCTGAAACTAACAAAACATTGTAAATTAACTATACTCCAATATAAAATTTAAACAAATTTTTTAATATACGTCAGATCATGTTAGTCTTGGCTCAAAACCCTTCACTAATTTCCCATTTCATTCAGAGGCAAAGTCTAAGAACTTACTAGGTTTACAAGGTCCTACGTGATTTGGCCGCATTCCCCTCTGCCCTTCCCCTCCTTCACTCTGCTCCAGTCAACCCACTCCCTTGCTGCAGCCAAAACATGTCAGGCATCCTTCCTCCCTAGGATATTTGAACTGGCTGCTCCCCCAGATACTGGCAGGGTTAACTCCCTCACCTTCTCAAATCTTTGCTGTAATGTCACGTTCTCCATGACACCTTCTCTCACCACTCTATTTAAAATTGTAATCAGCCACAGGCTCATGAAAAGATGCTCAACTTTGCTAATCATCAGGGAAATGCAAATCAAAACCACAATGAGATATCACCTCACAGCTATCAGAATGGTTATCATCAAAAGTTTACAAATAACAAATGTTTATGAGGATGTGGAGAAAAGGGAACCCTTGTACAATTGGTGCAGCTACTGTGGGAAACAGTTCGGTGGTTTCTCAAAAAACTAAAAATAGAACTACCATATGACCCAGCAATTCCACTCTTGGGTATATATCTGAAAAAAAATGAAAACACTAATTCGAAAAGATACATGCACCACAATGTTCATAGCACCATTATTTACAATTGCCAAGATATGGAAGCAACTTAAGTATCCATCAACAGATGAATGGATAAAGAAGATGTGGTATATATATATATATATATATATATATATATATATATATATATACACACACAGACACAATGGAATACTACTCAGCCATAAAAAAGAACTAAATTTTGCCATTTGCAACAAATGGATGGATTTTGAGGGCATTATGCTAAATGAAATAAGTCAGACAAAAATAAAAACTGTATGATATTGCTTATATATGGAATCTAAAAAATATAACAACTAGTGAATAAAAAATAAAAGAAGCAGATTCACAGATATAGAGAACAAATTGGTGCTTACAGGGGGGAGGGGCAATATAAGGGTAGGGAACTGGGACGTACAAACTATTGGGTGTAAGATAGGCTCAAGGATGTATTGTACGACATGGGGAATATAGCCAGTATTTTGTAATAACTGTAAATGAAAAATAACATTTAAAATTGTATAAATTTTTTTTAAAAAACTGAAACTGTCCTCTGGCCCTCCTTACTCTCCTCTGCTTTTTCTTTTTGTATGGTATTTATCACATTCTAACAACCTATATCATTTATAAATATAAAAAATATATATGATTTATAACATTATTTTATTGTTTCCACCTTCTAGATATACGTTATATGCATGTATTTTATTTGTCTATGTGCTGAGCTGCACAGCAGTGCCTGGCACATACTAGGAACTCAAGAAATATTTGACTGAATGAATGATTATAAAACACTATTTTCCTTTTAATTTGTGTAGCTTAATCATGTATTTATAAACCATTATATTTCTAGACATTACAAAGACATTGTCTGAGTTAGATTTTCTCAGCACCTAAACTTCCACATGGTAAATCAGGAATCCCTACAAATGGCATTAACTCTTTCTAGTCATCATGGTGAAATTTTAAAAGGTTTCAACCTATTTGTTTTAAAAAAATATTAGAAAGTTTACTTTTTCCTGCTAGGATATCTTTCTAAATTTCTTTGGCTGAGTCCTAAGCATTCTACACATATAGACACAGATAGTTCATTCCTGCATTCATGCATATCTATTTTAAGCCAGACATTGTCCAAAGCACTGAGAAAACAGAGATTTCTAGGACATGGTCCCTACTGATGAGGAGCTCAGAATCTTACAGTGAGAGAGACTAAACTGTAAGTAAATTATTACTTACAAACAACATAGTGTTGAGAGCAGCAATTTGACTCTAAGTGCAATAATAAAGGCACAAGCAAAGGGCCATGGATTGCAAATTCACTTTTGATCTGCTTATTAAATGATAAAATAGCATGGAACTGTTAGGAGGGCATGGGATTTAAGAATGAGATGGTCTTGGGTTTGAATCCCGTACTTCACCATCTTTTACTTTTTAACATATGTCTTTATTGAAGTTTAATATGCACACAGAGAAGTGCACATTCTATTTGCACAGCTGAATGCATTTTCACAAGATGAGCACACCCGTGTAACCTGCACCCAAATCAAGGAGCAGAACGTGAGCAGTTTCCCCTAAATCCTTCTTGAGCTCCCTCTGTCACTTCATTCTCCTATGGGTAACCACTGTCCTGATTTCTAACAGCATAGATTTTTTTGGCCTGTTTTTGTTCTTTATATAAATGAAATCATACAGCTTGTATATTTTGTGTCTGGTGATTACTCAATAGTATGCCTGTGAGACTCATCCATATCGTTACATGTAGCTGTAGACTGTTGATCCTCATTGCTTATAGTATTCCATGCTGTGAATCTAACACAATTTATGTGTTCTACTTGTTGGTGATCGTTGGAGTATATTTTAGTTTAGGACTATTTAAAATAGTGCTTCTGTGAAAATCCTAATACATATCTTTTGGTGAATATAAAAATACATCAGCTTCAATAGTTATTCCCAGTTTTCTAAAGTGGTTGTGCAAGTTTACATTCCCCCAGTAGTGTGTGTGAGTTCTGTTCTAAGTGCTTTTTTTTTTTTTACCATATACATATTTATATGAGTCATGTAACTTTGTGTCCCCACCATAACAGCCTACCTCCACGTATCTACCTCTATCATATTATTAAAACATAGTATTACATTTACCTGTACTTAATTACTACAAGTCCATGTCTCCCTACTAGACAGTGAACGCTTTGAGTCTTGCTGTTTGTATTTGTAGCTCCAGACACAGGTCTGGATCATATAAGGTTATTTCATAATTGTTTGATCAATGAACATATTAATGAATAGATAGATCAATATATAGGATTTTCCTATTCTTAGTGTATAAATTATATACTTGGAAAATTTCCTAAAGCTTTCAGACATTGTAGGAGAGTTTTCAATCTCTTACCTCTAACCTCCACTAACCCAAAAATTCCTAGAGGTCTTTGAGATCCAGAATCAAAGTGTCTGGCTCAGCTACTCGGCCAGTGTGGAGAAAAGAAATAGAGCATAGGGAGATTCTGCTTTGGCTGAAGAGTTGTGTTATACATCATTATTTCAGCCTGCATTTACCCCAGATTTCACAGACCAGTATGTATACTCCACATTTACAAAAGAGTAAAAGCCTCAGAAAGACCTTCTAAAAAAAACCCTGTAAATAAGGGGCATACTTATCAGGCCAATGTACACAATATGGATAGTCTCATGTATTTAGATTTTTTTCTGGATAAACAAAATATTTACAAACAGCCCTGAAAATACAAATGGCCCAGTGGGTTGTCAATTAGTGAGGGAAATAGAATAATTAGGAGGGAGATATTGGGGTTTTTTTGTGCAGAATGAGAGAAATTCAACACTCAAGATTTCAATAAATAGGAATGTTGTGCTGTCTTTTCAACCTCTGAATCACGAAAAAACTTTCAAATAGAAAAGAACCTTAAACAATGAGAAAATCTATAGAGATAAACTTGTTGTTATACATGTTTTGTTGTTGTACTTGTGTTTTGAAACACATTTCCCCTCAAATACAAAATAACATCTGCTAAAGAAAAAGAAAGGAAGGAAGGGAATAGGAAAGGAAGAATGGAAGGTTGCAGGCCTTTGTAACATCGAAAGGCATGGTGATGATGGAGTTCTAAGGAATGAGGATGCATAGGGATTTGCAGTTGCACTGATAGTAACTTCTAGTATAATCTTGGAATTAGGCTCTCTGAATCTCAGTTATTTCATTTACATAATGAAAGTAATACCTATCTCACAGGTTGATTTGAGAATTAAATATGGCATATGCAATCTACTGTATAAAGTGCTTGTCACAATGCCTGACTCATAACACTCAATGAATTTTTACCTTGTATTAGGGCCAAACTTGACATGACTTCATTACTATCAACTATACCAGGGCCTGTGGTAGATCCCGTTAGACTCCTCTCCTGGGGTGAGGAACTGCAATGTGAGAAATATTTGACACTTTATCAGTAAAATTTTCTGCAGTTAAACTTGCCCTATTTAAATTATAAATGGCATACATATCTGTTAGGAATGAATGAGCATTTAAGCATGGGTTCCAACCATCTCTGTGGGGTTTGGGAAGTTGCTGCCCTGGGTACAGAGCCCTTGAGCCTTCTCAAGTGGATGCAGCCAATGGTCTCTCCTCTGAGACAGCTGCTTAATAGCGACAGAGCAAGGTTCAGCCCTTTGCTGAGACATCGCCTGTGTGTCAGCAGTGAGCTAGAGAAACATTCCCACCAAGAGGCTCCTCCTCAAGGATGTCTGGATCTTTGGAAAGTTCTAGCTATCACCTCAAAGGTTATCACCATTCCCACTTGCTCTGCTACTTCCAGCAAACAATCTGGACTCCACCTCCTCGCATCAAATCAACAGTTAAGCATGTTTGATTTTCATCATTACATTTATCACTATCTGATATGTTCTCACTTATGTCTTTGGTGGGAGAGGGGTTAATTGTTTATCTGCTCTTCATTTATCTTATGTTGTTTCTGCATTTTTATTTGCTTATTGTCCATCTGCACTTCTTACACGCACTCTCCAGGAGAATGTATATTCCTTGACAGAAGGAATTATGTATGTCTTATTCACTGCTGTATAACTCAGCACACTCTCCCAATGTGGGAGCAGAAGAGATTCTGCCTGGAGACACTAGGTATGCAGTAAGCATCTTGATTCCTTGCAATGATGTATCCCCAAGTAAACAAAGGAACCCTTTATTTACCCACCCTTAGAATTTCATATCAGGGAGCGATGAGCCGGCTTTCCCATGGCAAGAATGTATTTGTTGTTCCTTGTCCCTTCTATTCCCTCTCTTCCAAACAATCAGCCTGGCTTTTAAGCATTACGCTTCCCCCATATAGCCCTTCCATAACAGGCTACAACTCCCTTTGCAAAAGTAATTGTGAATACTTGCTTCTTTCGTATGTCTGGAACACACCAGAAAGCACTGATTGTCAGTGTATGAGGCTACCTGAAAATCTGCCATATCTCCAGCTACTACGTTTTTTCAGGCTATTTAGAATATTTAGTGCAATGCAGTCTGCATTATCCACTCTCTTTATACAAGCAAGTTGCCATCCTTGCCTGACTACACTAAAGTGCATTTAGAATCATATATCCATTCAGGATTCATTCCTCCCTAGGAGAGAAGATGTGAGCTGTACTCTGCCAGATTCTTGTCTGTAAAGGGTGACCTTGAAAGGTCCTGCAGACAGTGGCCTCTTCAGTCCTAGGTGCTTTGCCTCAGCTGTGCCTGCTCATAAAGTAAACTCTCAGGCCATGGATCCTGGTAGGTATCAAGCATTGTTGCACAGGGAACAGACAATGCTTCACTACTGCCAAAACCTGCTCTTAAACAAGGTAAAGAATGTCAGAAGCTGGAACTATAAATGAGGTGGCATATTCCGAGGGCAGAAACCAATTTCTATGGAACACCTGCCTTATTTAAGGCTACCATATGACACATGGTTTCACAAGTGTTCAGAAAACTTCATTTACTTTACAAAACTCAATTAATTCTTGAGTTCCCTTCCTGGATAAAACAAAACTGCAGCTATAGTGAAGGCATGAGTAGCAGTCTTTACTGTGACAAGAAATAGAACCAAGAAAAGATCTGCAAAAGATGAACTTGAAATGGACATCCAGACACTGGTTTCTGGAAGCAGTGGCAGTGTTGCCTCTCTCCCTGGCCTGATCCCAGATGGCAATGCCTATCAGAGCCTCCTTTCCTCTGACATGCCCTCCCACGTGTTGGGTCTTGTACAGAATTAGAGGTCATGTTCCCAGGGTGGCATGGACCATTTTCAAGCAGGCAATGAAAAGACATCATAATGGGGGAAATGGGAAGATACTTGAGCCGTAACGCTGCTTTATCCCACCAACCCATACCCACCCCAGGGTGCACCAACGGCCCACGGTCCACCAGCAGCACCCTCCTCCGATCGGATTAACGGTGGCATCCAGTCACTACCAAGCACGTTTCCAGTTTAAGCAGTCTCCGGCTCTCAACCACCACCCACTTCTCGCCTCCACCTTCCCATTCCTCTCTACAGACATAATTAACTAGTTGATTACTTACTAATCCTTCTGTTAGGGAAGATTTCAGCCTCACTGTAAGGCCTTATTCTGAAACCTGTAAGGATTTGTAACACTAACAGGGAAAAAAATTCGAGACCAGCTAGCAAAACTTTCCTGAAGGATAGAAATACTCAAGATCTAAAAATTATCTTAAGGGGATGGAGTCAACACCCTCAATCCCCTTTTCTCCTTACTCCCAGCTCCCTGTTATGAAGGATCGGTAACTTTAGGAATAAACGATAAATTCTGTGACATTTAGGTTTCTTCCTGGGAGCTCCTCGGACATGCAGGAGTAACTCGTGTGTGTGGTGGGGGGTGGGGTCGGTGGGGGTGTCGGGAGAGGTGAAAGGGTCGCACGTCACTACAGACCCCGACTCTGTTCCTTTGGCCACCTGGTCCCAGGTTGCTGCGTCCCGGGGGCGGCGCGCGCAGGGAAGCGCGGCGCCCGGCGGTGGTGTGACACGGAGGGGCGTGACTGCGAGCCCCCCGCGCGCACCCTTCCCCACCCCCGCGCCCCGCTCCGCTCGAGCAGCGTGACTGGCCGCCGCCGTCGCCGCCCGCAGGCCGGGTTCGGGAGGCTCAGAGCGCGGCGCGCCGAGCGGGACAAGCAGGCGGGCGGGCTGCTGCCTGGCGTCCGCCGCGCTGTCCTCCTTCCTCCGCCCCCTCCGCCCCTCCGCTGGCGGCCGCGCCGCCTAGAGCCCGGGAAGCCGCGGCTCCGAGCCCGCAGCTCGGGCGTGGGGACCAGCACCGCGGCGGGGGCGACGGGAGCGCTGAGACCACAGTCGCCGCGGAGAGGCGGAGGGGGCGCCCGGCCTGGGGAGGCAGAGCCGAGCGCGTATTTGCGCGTGAGAGCGAGGGCTGCGCGGCGCTCGGCGCGGACACCGTCAGCCCCAGCCCAGATCGCCGCAGCCCGGGAGCCTCCCGCCTGCGCCCCAGGGCGCGCGCGGAACAGCCATGAACACCAACGAAGCCAAGGAGTATCTGGCCCGGAGGGAAATCCCGCAGCTTTTCGAGGTAAGGGGCTAGGTCTGGCAGAGAGGACGGGAGGATCTGGGGAGGGCATGCCCGGGGTTCCGGGTGAGAGGCCGCTCCCCGTCCCACCTTGCAGACGCGGGGCACGGAAGTGAAGGCGCTTGCGGAAGCTTGCTCGCCCGCTTGCCCAGGGGTAGCTGTCTGTCTGGCGGGTTGCGGGGTCCTTGTCGGATGGCTGGACTCAGAAGCCTCCATCTCGAAAATCAAGTTTGTCTTCGAACCGGGTTCTGGAAGCAGGCTGCCCCCAGCGCATCCCTCCCATGTGGACCCCCAGGATGGGCTGCTGGCAGCGGCCGGCCGCGCTCTCCCGGGGCGAGGATCAGGCTAGGTGGGTACGCTGGCGCCCAGCAGCCAGCAAGGACTCGGAACTGGGAATCGAGAGCCTTAGTCCCTTCGCGCGCCGAGGGTTGGGACCCCCGCGTTGACGGGGAAGTGAGGACGAAAGCAGCCCTCCACAGGGAAAGCTTGGAGGAGAGGGATGAAGATGCAAAAAACAAATCCAAACCCATCAAGTGCAGCGCTGCCTCCCGGGTGGCTGTCACCCAGCGCTGCTCTGCGCTTTCGGTGAATGAACTCCTGAGCACGTTTCCCCGTCACCTTGGAAGGGATGCTTCTCCTTCCTCGCCTCCCCAGCCCATAGCTTTCGCCTGCCCTCACCAACCCATCTAGAGAAGGCGAGTCGGAGACGGAGTGGCGAGGCGGGCGTGACTCCTGTTGCTCCCGTCTTCCGACCGCATCACGGCATCATCTGCACCAGAGACCCGGGGAATGGGGAACACTTTGGGAATGTGGGAGAGGAGGCTTGGTGGATGAACCAGAACCTTGGTTAGTTCTAAACCATAGGCTACGTCGCGGATCGTCTTGTTTCCTTTCCTTCTCTCCGTATTTGAATTTTAGAACATTCCTGAATCCTACGTGTTTTTACTTAGGTTAAGGAAAAAAAAAAAAAAAAAAAAATGGAAGCAAGCCAAGCTTCATAGAGCGGGCTCTGAAACCTGTTCCCCCATTTCTGAAAGATGATAGACTGTAGTCTCATGTAGTAAACTAAAAGTTATGCGTTGCTCTTTCTCCTATTTGGGGGGTTTGTTCTGCTAAAAGGGATTTTATAACACTACTTGGGAAAATAATTTTGTCTCTGTTTTCCCAAATTATCTTTAAATGGGCCGCCATAATTACAGATCTCCATTTTCCTCTCACCTCCATAAGCCACCGGTTTCAGGTCCATCTGAAGACAAGATTTCCAGGTAAATCGCCCACTGAGCACAAGCCTAGTATGTGAAACCCCAATCTAGCGAGTGCGTTACTAGTATTTGAAAATAATCAGGAGGTGTTGCATAAGGACAGGTCTTGGGGGTGTGCAGGATTCTTGTTAAGAATTTTTCTTTTCTTTTTTTAATTTTCAAAAACTAAATATGGAGATGAAGAGCTGAAGGGTTTTGTCATAAATACAACTACTGAGATCAATGTCATCCCTAAAAGAGTAATTAGAAACATCTGCAACAGGGCCACCTGATTGCAAAGTGCTTCTTAATAGTACATCTTTTTTCTGTATACATGTGAGTACTGTTTTTCCCCCTTGGTAACCACAGAGAATTTTGATAGTTTGTGTATGAAAATCTACAGTGTATGCAAATAAGTGATGGCAGGCATTTTTGTTCAGGTGCTATGCTTTTCCTTGGCTTTTCTGCATATGAATGGGTGTTTTAAAATAGTGCACACCCAGGAAAGGAAGTCAACTTGCTTAGGTGAAATACAGATATACAGTGTACTTAAATACAAGGCAATGGGAAGCTGGAAGGAGACTGCTGGTGACCTCCAAAAGCTCCATCCTTCCAGTAAGAAGAATCTGTGCTGTGCACAGCACAAGAGAGAAGTAAAACTTGGCAGTTCTCCATGTGATGAGTGTAGACAGCAAAAGCAAATGCTTTAAGTTTGAGGGAGATTTTCTCCCTCAAAACCACAATGTAGGTATACAAAGTTTCTAGGCATACAAAGTTTAGCAATTAGATATCTATCAAGCCCAAAACATTGGTCACAGTTCTGGATACTAGACACCATTGTAGACCAAGTGATTGATTATTGAATCTACATATTGTCAAGCAACTAGCTGTATCTAACTGACCTTTTCAGATTTCTTTCTGACTTGAAACATCACATGGGCTAAATGGGATATCTCTGGTAGGTTCAAGTTTGAAATGTGTTTGCATTTTTAGATTAAATGTTAAAACAAAAACCACTTTCCCCTGATGAGTTCTTAACTCTAGCTAACCTTATGGTGTATATATTGATCTTGTATCGCTGTACCTTAGAGCAAAGATTTGGCAATTAATTTAAATACTGGGGCAAATCAAATTAGATTGTTCAAGTTCTCAAAGGGTTGACTCAAGTAGACCGAGTAAAAAATGTTTGCTGGTTGTTTTTCTGCTCCCTCTGCAGCTGAACTCCTCTGATTGAACATTCTAACCTACATTATTTAGGATTTCAGAGAACAAATGTACCTGGTAGGAACTGCCTACCATTTAGAGCAAATTGCACAAGAATAATTTGAAAATAAAATACTGTATTTAGGAAAGATGTCAGCTTTTCAAAGTGTGTATGTTTTGTGCATTAATAATGGTGATAATAATCCTCTATGCTTTTTCCATGAAATATTCCAAAGGAAAATATTTTGCACATCAGTTCAGTTCCCAGGAATCAGCATTTCCAAATTTATAGCATTTTTAGAAATTAGTACTTATGAAATATCAGACACCAGGTTTTCCTCTGCAATTTCAGTGGATATTGTAGTGATTTATTATATATCAAATGTTTTTCTTTAAACTCAGTCTTTATGTTTTGAGTGAAATTTTTTTTCTAAGTAGAGAACAGTTCAGTATGTACCTACCATGTGCGAAGGAAAGTGTCAGAGGCTGGATATTGCGAAATAAATAAGACCCACACTGTACTGTTGAAGAGTTTATAGGTTAGAAGAGGAGACCAACACATAAACTGGTGGTTTTAGTATGAATGACAGGTAAGATAGTTTTTTCTGGGTATCATGAACACCAAGGAAGGGTGTTGGGTCCACAAGCCAACCTGAGGGCTCAGGGGAGACTTCCTGATGATGATGATGATGATGATTAAAACCACCAACATTTATTATTTACTATGTTCCAGGCACTTAATATGTACTTTACAAATATTTACATACATTATATGTATGTAAAATACATTATATTTACAAAATATTTACATTTTTTAATCCTTAAAAAACCCTCTTAAACTGAGGCTTGGAGCCTTTAAGGATGGGTAGGAATGAGATAAATCATGACTGGGGCATTTTTACACACTGCACTTTATCTCATATTGATAGGGTTCTTCCATTTTAAACAATATAGTTGGCCTTAATTGTTTAAAAGACAGAGAATGCTGAGCTGAAAACTAATTGGTCAAGAATTTGAGGGGGTATTTTAATTATTCAATCAGAGCATAATTTCAACTCTAATTTTTTTTTTTTTTTTAATGCAAAGAATCAAAACAACCCAGAATTTAAAGACAGGATATACACTGTTTTGACAAAGGTGGTTTAAAAGCATATTTTCTGTGGGCATATTGTGTTGTATTTCAGAGCCTTTTGAATGGACTGATGTGTTCTAAGCCTGAAGACCCAGTAGAGTACTTGGAAAGTTGTTTACAGAAAGTAAAGGAACTAGGCGGCTGTGACAAGGTGAAGTGGGATTCATTTGTAAGCCAGGAGAAGAAGACCTTACCTCCGCTCAATGGAGGGCAGTCACGGAGATCCTTTCTAAGAAATGGTAATGTATTCGTAGAATAATAGACAGTTTATAATTAGAGCAATTTTCTTTAAAACCTACCATACAAGCTGTAGGCAATGATTTAATTTAGTAGGTTTCCCAGCACCTAAAAGGATATTTGGTCCTGTAATGTGACTATTCTCTCTCTGCTACTAATTCTAATCACCTCCATGGTAAGACAAACAAAATTGCATACCGTTGTCCAGCACTTCACTAAAAGCTCAATGAAATTTTTTACTGACTTCATTAGTTTTTTTTATTCTTCTTAATTAATTAATTAATTTATTTTTGGCTACGTTGGGTCTTCGTTGTGATGCGCGGCCTTGTCGTTGCGGTGCGCTGGCTTCTCATTGCGGTGGCTTCTCTTGTTGTGGAACATGGGCTCTAGGAGCGGGGACTTCAGTAGTTGTGGCATGCGGACTCAGTAGTTGTGGCTCACGGGCTCTAGAGCGCAGGCTCAGTAGTTGTGGCACACGGGCTTAGTTGCTCTGTGGTATGTGGGATCTTCCCGGACCAGAGCTCGAACCCTTGTCCCCTGCATTGGCAGGCGGATTCTTAACCACTGCGCCACCAGGGCATTCATTGTAAAATGAATTACATTAGCAAACTGAATTTTTCTTAAAATTGCAAATTAGACTTTTCCAAATAAATGAGTAGATAACAGACAAAATTGATAGTTATTATATAACTACAACATTTTTTTATTAGCTCAGAAGAGATTTAACTTATTGCTGTGTTTCCAAATTCAGAGTTCATATTAATGCATCTGCATAAATGCATGTAAAGTTTATACTAGTTAACTCAAGAAGGATTTATTTAGCAGCTACTGAATGCAATGCATGAGATTAGGCATTTGGGTGCTACAGAAGAAATGGGATGCATAAACTTGTTTAACAATTTTAGGGATAGTTTGGAACTAAGAACTGGAATTCACTAGAGGAGATTCATGGTATTCCAGCTTTCTGAAATATGTGCTTATCAAAATTAGTTCAATATCAGCCAAGCAGCCTTTTGGGCTCCAGATAAAATTGAGAAGTACAATAGTATGTGCAAAATGGAATCAGTTCCAATCAGAGGAAACCAATTAACTCTTTCCCAGTGGCCCAAATCATTCTATTTTCAAAATCTAAGCCATTCTCAAAAATTGTACCACGAAAAGTTTCAGTTATACAGACAGAATTTGCAGCAGAGACAATTCTATTTGCAATAAATACAAGGGGGAAATAAATCTTAGTTTGTTTTATCTTACTTAGTCATGACCCACTTAGATTTTATTTGAACATGATGTGGGGAAAAGTCAGAGTGTGTTAATTTTTAAGAAACACAAGCAGGGAGAAAAAGCAGAAATGGCGTTGTCTCAGAAACACCTCCAGAGAGGAGAAGACTCCTTCTCTGTCAATGCAGGGTCACCACTAGGTGATTTAGGCTTGGGTGCTCAAGAGAGAACCTTTAACCAATTACCACTGCAGCACACCACTTGGTAAATTACTGCTTAAGTGAACAAAATGATATTTTTGTGAGCTTGAACGGTTCATACACCTTCCCAAAAGGGCTAACTTCCTTCCCAGGGTGTCATCATGTGTTAGAATCTGGCTCAATGTTAAATACATGCCCTAGGCCCTTGTTAAATCAAGTGACATAAACATGGGGAATTTCTTTTTAAACCTTAAAGCACTAACAAACCTTAGGTATTACTGGATTTAGTCTAAGATATTTTTATGTTCTTAAATTTAAGTCTAAGAGGATGTGACATTCACTTAGTCGAATAGCTGGTTATATAAAGTGACCGTTTTGTAAAAAAATGAAATTTGAATGCTTCTATTTTATACTGTTACTTGACTTGATTATATGTAGAAGCCAGGCAGGCCAAGTATGTAATAGAGAAGGGTGGAGACTGTGGTCAAACTAGAGAACAGAACTAGCGGGAACAGTCATTGTCTAAAGGCAGTCAAGCACAAATTTTGGAAAAATGTCGAGCTGAACAAAGCACATCTATGAGGCTACATTGGGCCCACAGATGACCAGTTTGGAACTCTTGATCTAGCAGGATAAGCTAAAATAGGAATGGAAAATGTAGATTTAACTTTCATTAGAACTGAAATCACTTGTTAATTTTAGAATCTCCATATCTGCTAGTACTTTACCAGAATTCCAACTCAGAGATCTTTTAATTAATCATCAAATAAAACCTTTCACATACTATGGTGACAAGAATGTTGTATCACACTGTCTAATATCTGGAACGTAGGCTAAAATACAGAAAATGGTTTCTAAACTGATTAATCCTATAATAATAAAATATTATTTTATGAAATGCTTTGCACATTTGTGCTTTGTAGGTTTTTAACTATGATTTACAGAATAGCTTATTAAAATCGACAAAATTGCTAACTTCCCCGTAACTTTAAGCACTATTATTATTTCTAGAAACAAAAAGTGATTCATGCATTTTTTTGCTGAAATATTGACATAGCCATGCTAATATATAATTATCATGAAAAATTATTCTGTGAAATAGAACATTTTAATAATTTTTAAGCAAATTACTTTCCTAAGTAAAAATATGATAAAAGCAAGGATAAATTATTAGCTGACAGTTCTTTAAAGCATTGTACCGTAAGTATGAGGTGAGCATCCATTTTTTTCTGCCATTTGTATACAATTGAACAAATAATTACTCACAAATAAGAGTTTTAGTTCCATAGCTCCAACTGTCCGTAGAGCTTTTCTTCTGGAATATCTCATTGTCATCTTTACTCAACATGTCCAAAACCAAACGTATCATATTTGCTTCAAACCCAGCCCTCCTTTTCTTATTTACATGAAGTCAGTCTATGAGTCAGTTGAGCAATAAAATAACCACTTATTGAGTACTACGTGTCAGACACTCTTTTAAGACCGAGAATGTAGCCACCAAAAAAGATCAAACGTGGCACCTGCCCTCATGAACAAACATGGCACCTGCCCTTATAGTCTAGTGATGAAGTCAGGTGTTAAAAATATAATTAGAAGCACAATGGATGCTATAGAAAATACCATATGCTATAGAACTAACCATATTAACAGGAGATGGATCCAACCTAAGCCAGGGTTCAGGGCAGGCTTCCTGGAAGAAGTGATATGCTAATACTAAGAGACGGAAAGGTGAGTAGGTGTCAACTAGAGAAGGATGGAGGAGATTGAGAGTATACTAGGGAACAGAGAACAGAGATTCCTGACATAGAGGAAGAAGCCAGGATAAAGACAGGAAGGAGAGAAGCCCAGTATTTCTGGAGCATAAAAGAGAGGGCAGAAAGATACTGGATGAAATGCAATATGTTCCTTATTCTTTTAGACTTGACACCTGGCAGTTGTTTTTGAACTGTCATCTTCTGTCATCTCTCATATCTGAATCCGAATCATGTCCTTCATATCCAGCCATTCATTTCCATTTCCCCTGCTTGCCCTCTAGTCTAAGGCTTCACCTCTCACCTGTGAATTACTTTAACAGCCTCCCAGCTGCTACTCTTTCTGCTCCTAGTTTCTCCCTACTCAAATCCATTCTAACCACCACCAGATTAATTTTCCTAAAATATATATTTCATATTCCATCATGTCATTCCTCTACCCCCCAGAAACCTCCGCTGACTTTCTACCAGATTAAAGCTAAACCCTTTACCCTGGTGATCAAGGCCCTCCACATTGTGGCCACACTCTACCTACCCATCTTCTGGCTTTTCTCCATGGGCATCATCTATTTCAGCAAGACTGTTCTCTTTGTTATTGGTTCAGCAAGTATTTATTGGACACTAACTTTGTGCCAAGCATAGTTCTAGCTCCCAGGGATACAAAGTTCCAGATAGGAAAGGTCCCTGCTCTTATGAAACTTATTCTAATGGGAGAGGACAAACAATGAATGAATTAGAGGCCCCTCAGATGGTGAAGTGGTAGGCGCTGTGCAGAGCATTATTATAAGGGGTGATGTCCTTGAAATTAACTGGCTGGCTACCCTAGATTAAAAGGTCAGTAAAGTCCTCTTATAGGAGGTGACATTTAAGCTGAGGTGTGAATGACAAGAAGCAGTCAGCCATGGGATCAACAAGGAAAGAACATTTCAAGCAATGAACTGTGGTGTAGAAGCAAGCAACTCGTAGAGTCTACAGTAGTCCAGATAAATTATGGCGGCCTGGGGAAGAGTTGTGGTAGTGGAGATGGAGAAAAATGTGTGCATTTGGGATATGCTTTGGAGAGAAGTCTATGGGAATAGATATGAAGAGTGAGGGAAGAAGGTAATCAAGGATAATGCTTAGAGTTTTGCCCTGCGTTGGGTGAAGCAGTTCAATTTCAAGGCAGAACTGGATAATGTTGTTAGTGCCTTCCCTGACGTAGCCCTTCCCAGAATTTTCTAAAGAATACCCACTGTTGGGACTTCCCTGGTGACGCAGTGGATAAGAATCCGCCTGCCAATGCAGGGAACACCGGTTCAATCCCTGGTCCAGGAAGATCCCACATGCCGCGGAGCAGCTAAGCCCGTGCCTGCTACCGAGCCTGCGCTCTAGAGCCCACGTGCCACAACTACTGAGCCCACGTGCCACAACTACTAAGCCCGGGTGCCTAGAGCCCGTGCTCCGCAATAAGAGAAGCCACCGCAGTGAGAAGCCTGCACACTGCAATGAAGAGTAACCCCCGCTCACCACAACTAGAGAAAGCCTGCGCACAGCAACGAAGACCCAACACAGCCAAAAATAAATAAAATTAAAAAAAAAAAAAAGAATATCCACTGTCATCTGTAGACTACTTCACTCTTTTCGTGGAATTAAAGTGAGTTCCATGAGTCAGCAGTCAATGACCTCATTTATTGTATCAACAGAGAATGGAAAGTTCTACCTGATCAACATCTCCAGAGGAAATGTGAGCATTATGCAATGCTAAAATCCAGTAATCCGCTTAGCCAGATTTCTCATGGCAGGCCAGGTGACCTCCGTCTCCTTTGTGCAGGTGCTTTTTGGGTAGTTAGGGCTTCTCTTTGCCTCCTTGAATACCAGCACATGGATGAGGAAGGAAAGATCCATGAATCAAACAGCAATAGCTGGTAGAGAGCATCTGCCTCACTTGGGCTTGCCAGCTCTGTCCTCTGATCTATTTGAACATGTCATTCGTATTTCCGATTCTGAGTCTTTGTGTTTCATTTCTACCAACTGAGAAATACTTTCCACTTTTCATCACCTGTTCTAGTCTTTCGAAGTTCAAGTCCTGCCTCTTTTGCAGTCTTTTTCTACCACTCCTGCCCAAATGGATCTACCCATCGATTGAACTCCTATGGTGTTTACCATAAGAGATATTCATTTTAGCACTTATCCTGCCTGGTGTGCATACCGCTGTCAGATATAAGCATGTAAGCTCTAGTTTGTAAGCTCTGTGGGGACAGGACTACATCTTATTTTATTCTTCTACTGAACCATCCTCAACACACTAACATGTCTGACAATAAATAGCAAAGATTTATTGCTGTTGTAGATGTAAATTTAAATCTTCATAGTTACATTTTTAAATCAAGGAGGTTAAAGATAATAAATATTGGGAATGTAAAGTTAAATGATGTTGAAAGATGTTCCAAATACAGAAATTGTTTGCTACTCTTTACCTGTCTTGTGACAGTACCTTAAGTTTTTGTGCATTATGCCACTCAAACCATTCCACTGGACTACAGTAGAGTACCTGGATCATAGTGAGTGCATATCTATATTTATGGATAAATGAAACACGTTGTGCATAAGCATTGCCTCCATCGGCCGCTGCATATGGTTATGAACGTTGTGAAGGTGTACGCTACAAAACTCTAGGAGCACCATTTTCGGTGACCAGGATGTATACCAACTACCAAGCAAGACTAGGCAGTACTTAAGAAGGTTCCTCGAGGGCAGAGGCTGGCAACCTATGACCCATGGCCAAGTCTGGCTCACTGCCTGTTTTTTATAAACAAAGTTTAATTGGAGCACAAGCACATCCATTTGTTTATTTGTTTATTGATTGATTGATTGGTTGATTTAATTCTTGGCCATGTTGGGTCTTTGTTGCTGTGTGCCAGCTTTCTCTAGTTGGGTGAGCAGGGGCTACCCTTCGTTGCAGTGCGTGGGCTTCTCATTGTGGTGGCTTCTCTTGCTGTGGAGCACGGGCTCCAGGTGCGCGGGCTTCAGTAGTTGTGGCACGCGGGCTCAGTAGTTGTCGCTCGCGGGCTCTAGAGCGCATGCTCAGCAGTTGTGGCGCACGGGCCTAGTTGCTCTGCGGCGTGTGGGATCTTCCCGGACCAGGGCTCGAACCCGTGTCCCCCGCATTGGCAGGCGGATCCTTAGCCACTGAGCCACCAGAGAAGTCCCCATTTGTTTATTTATTGTCTACAACTGTTTTCCTGGCTAAGTGGAGTATGAGACTCTCTTCCTCAAAGCCCAAAATGTTGATTATCTGGCCCTTTAAGGAAAAGTTTGCTGACGACTTAAGGGGACGGGAGTCTTCTTCCAGTTGAAAAAAATCAGATTCATTTAATTTTTAAATTTCTTCAACTAATTGGTTAAGTGCAAAAAAATGTTTTATTGTGCTTTTTTTTTCCGTTTCAAAGTTATCTTACTCTTTTGCAGTAATGCCTGAAAATTCAAACTTTCCTTATCGACGGTATGATCGGCTCCCTCCAATCCATCAATTCTCCATAGAAAGTGACACAGACCTCTCCGAGACTGCGGAGTTAATTGAGGAGTATGAGGTCTTTGATCCTACTAGACCTCGACCAAAAATCATTCTTGTCATAGGTATGAGGACAGAAAGCAAAATTCTCATACTGTTGCTCACTTTGTTTATATATTTACATTTCAAAAATTATGTCAACTACACATCATATTTGCAAATAGTTGGATAATGACAAACAATGGAAACAAAAGCTTGAGAGACAGTAGATGGAAATATTTTTAGCATAATTTTCAATAAAACATATATTGTTATAATTATATAATCTAATGCTTATTGCACTTTTATAGAATCTCATTACAATGTTGTAGAAATTCTCTGTAATAAATCAAGATTTACCATCTTGTGGTTTTTATTTGCTTAATTTTTAACGTAGATAGCTGAATCCATTAGAATTTTTCTAAACATGATATGTTTTTTCCCTTTAATTCAACAAATTGAATTTTTATTCACTATTAACTTCAGAGCAAAAAATAAATAACAATAATAATATGTTGGTAAAGATTCATATAAATGAATCTTCCTTATGACAGACTGGCACCAATGATAAAATCTAAGTTTGATGTTATTAGACAAGCAAATCTAATAGAATAGTGTTTTACACAGCACGTAACATCTGAGTATTAATGAAAATAAGAAGGATAATAGTTAATTTTTTAAATTGCCACTATGAATCTTATGTTGAATATGAAAATATCAGTCTGATGCCATTTCACAAGGATTAGATATTGAAAATGTCTTAAGTAATTTTGCAGAATGCATTTTTGACCACTTTTGCAAATTCTAACTTCCTCAGAAGCGATAAAATTTTGAAGAGACCTGTTAACATGAAACATTTGTAGTCATTGTCTCACTTTCCAATTCGACTCAGCTTTCACAAAGATGACCAAAAGCAAAAATCTAGCATAAGATGTTAAAGCTATTCTAGTCAGTAACTGTTAACCGAGGGCCAAATGTATACAGCCCCCAAGCAAAGAAGTACTGCTCCCAGAAGATGTGACGATGATGGCAACTGGGGAAAAAACATGCAAATAAACACACCAAACTAGAACAAGAATTTAAGTTCACCAGTCTAGAAGGAGGGATGTTTGTACATGTATAAGTGTAATGAAATTGCAAATATGTTTATCCCTGAATTGTTATATTAAAGAAAAATAATTGTAAGATGAGAATACAGAATTCAGCTTTCTAAAAGTCAAAATATTCTCATGGTTTATGGCAGCCACTATTATGCCATAAATCTCTATCTATTCTTGAAGATGGAATTTTTGTGTGTGTGCTTAAAACTTTGGGGTTCTTACCTAGAAGACAAGGAAATGCTTCATTAAAAAATAGAGCTACAGGTGGAGAATAATTGGAAATTATTTCACCATTTTATAATGAGATATTCTTTCAATTTTGCTTTTCTTGTTGTTAGTACAATATTGGTGATTATTATCAGGATAAACAAATGAAGGCTTGATTGTCCATGAAAAAGGTGTAATACAAGTTGTTCTTGTATAAAACAGCACATATATGTGAATTTTTTGTGCATTGTGAATTTTATATGAAAATGATTAAACTATTTCAGTAAACTAAGACCTGTGGAGAAGATATAAATGCTTAAATCTCCTACACTTCACAGTTCTTTTTTACTCAGTAAAATCAACTTGCTTCCCAAGGGTGTGATTTTGGTTTTAGACTTACACTGTGTGCTGTAACATTTTATGCATTACAAGAATGTTACAGAACCAATGAGTGTAAATAACTTTTAGAGGACTGAGATAAGAGAAGAACAGAAAAAGTGAATCTGAGGTTATCTGAGAAAATTGGGACAATTTTATGACTTTTGAGGAATTATAAAATAATTGTACCTGAACCTTACAAATTTTTATTAGTTCCAACCTGAAAAAGAGTGGGGGAGGTACAGATATCCACATCAAAATACGCAAAATTTCCCTTCTGGCAATACAGATTTGTTTTTTTAAAGCTAACCTTCTTGGCACAGATATTAATGAATCTCTCTTATGTTAGCATAATCATAAAATCTGAGTTAGATGGATCCTAATATTTATAAGTAGAATTAAATAAATATAGCAAAATTAAACTTACTCTGGTTTCAGGGAGAAGAAAGTAAGATTAATTTGTTAGGAAGCTCTGGTAATCAAACTCATCCAATCAATTAATGCTCTTCTCTGTCAATTGTGCTAATCGTATTTTTTTGTTGTCTGCTAATGCCTCCATTAATTGACAAAAAAATTTTTTTCCTTGAAGGTGCCATAACTTTCTTAGCATGTTTGAATTTTTTTAAATTCAATATGTTCTCTTATTTTGATGATTTTTCAGATCAGGTGTGAAAATATAGTTTATGAAAGATAACTTTCATTCTTCAGGGATCAAATTAGTTTGAATTTGTTGACGGCGTTGATCATGTAGCTATTTGTCTTCAAGCCAGTCCATGGTTTGCCCATGGCTTAATAGGGCAAAAGCAATTTGGAACCAAAACTTTTCATTTGTGAAGTAATGAATTTAATACAGTAGTAGTTTATAATGGTAAGTCTAATAGGATTGGATTTAGAGTTTCTTAGAAAGACAATGTCAAAGATGTAAACAAATTTCTATCATAAGTTTAATAAGGCAATGAAAAGGCAAAAACCAGTTTTATTAGGATCATTATTTGGGATTGAGGTTAAGGAAAGGGTCTCAGTATACTAGTATATTTTAGAATTTTGCACATTAAAATTTTTAAAGAGGAAATAAGCCCTAGCCAACCAAGTTCACTCACTCAGAACTCTTCTTACAAAATCCAGAACAAAGCAAAGCAAACACCATTCTTTTTTGCTTATGTTATTTGCAACAAGAATTTTTTAAAATGTACTAAATAATGGTATGTAAAATGATTGTTACCCCTCAAAAAACTTGATAAATTGAATTAGTAGAGAGAACATCAACTCACTTTTCTATTGAATTTTTTTTAATATTGCTTAACCAATTATAATTATGTTTCAGTGAATATCACCAAAAACAGTTCATTACTTATTATCATTGACTTTTAAAAATATTTTTTCTATAGTCAATAATTTATGATTAAGTATTTTAAAATATTTTATTTTTATAATTGCCAACAAATAACAAATCAGACTGGGATGATTGTTATGTGCTTTAGTTTGAAATTTGCTCAGACTTTAGATTCCAATTTGTCTAGCTTGTCTAGAAATATAAATTGACTAAAATGATGTAATATGATTTGGAAATAAAATCTGAGACATACATTTTATAATTTTTTAGTGCTTGTGCTTTTAAAAACTAAATGGCAGTTACTGATTATTGGTATTGATTAATGTTGCAAAATATTGATTATTTCATGCTAATGTATCACAAAATCAAAACTATCATGAGTTCTATGAAATTGTTCTACCTTAAAGATCTCTTCCATTCACTCTGCGTATTTATTGCATAAAACTTCTTTTGAGTTTTAAAGGATATAAGGCAAGGAGATGCATGAACAGACAATTCAAAGAAAGATTTAAATAAGCCATGTCAACATTGGTGTGCCTTTGGTTAAAACTAATTTTTACATTTCACGAAACTGCACATTAACTCTTTGTTCGGATGTAATACATTTCTGCCATTGCAGTCATTGTTTTTTGTATCTCATAGATTTTTCTTTGATTACAGAGGATAAAAGTATTAGAGTTTACACAGAAAAATGGAAGTGGTTTCTTTCAACTGCATTATTCAATTTTTAAAACTAGTAGTTTACTAAAATCGATAAGGGAAAAAATGTCTCTTTCATCTAATACAATCAATCACGACAATTCTACCCTTTCCTCGGCTAAATCTACACCTTCTCTGCATTCAGAGGTAGCACTGAGAATGCCACAAGTAGAATGGTTTCTGCCCTGGTACTGGTCTAGACTCTGCATCTCAAGATGACGATAATAGTTGTATAAAAGGGTGTTTCTTATTGTATCAGAAGGTCCCAATTTTGCCTGTTTTAAATGATAGGTGGTCCAGGAAGTGGAAAGGGTACTCAGAGTTTGAAAATCGCTGAACGTTATGGATTTCAGTACATTTCTGTGGGAGAATTATTAAGGAAGAAGATCCACAGTACCAGCAGCAATAGGAAATGGAGTCTTATTGCCAAAATAATTACCACTGGAGAATTGGCCCCTCAGGTACTGTTGTATAATTTGCTTCTATTCTGCAAAGATTTTTATACCACTTGTGAGTGCAAGTTTAACTGTGGTTTTTCATCTTTTTTCTTAAAAAAAGGAAACAACAATTACAGAGATAAAACAAAAATTGATGCAAATGCCTGAGGAAGTGGGCATTGTTATTGATGGATTTCCAAGGGATGTTGCCCAGGCTCTGTCTTTTGAGGACCAAGTAAGAATGTCTCCTTATATTTTAAATGACCTATTTTTTTTTTTTCTTAAATCTTTGAGATTAAAAATATATATATATATATTTCTTAGAAGACTTGCTCTTATTTGGAATGAATTCTAATCTGAAAATGAACAAGTACATTAATTTGGGTTGGCAGAAGGTCATTTCGTTGGCACACATGCTTAAAAACTGAAGACAGTCTCTGCCAAGAAGAAAAGATAAAAACCAATAATAGAATTCATTATTTTTTATCAAAAATGCAAATCTCTCTAACCTTTACTTCAGAATACTTTCCCTAAGATTGTATTTTTAATCTTTAATCACTTAAAACAAGCCTTATTCAATACTGCCCAGGGATGTAAAATATCACCCTACACTCACAATCTTACCAGTTAAGGAAGCCCTCTTCACTGGGGTATGAAACACTAAACCACCTATCTATAACAAGGTAGGGTTCAGTTTGCCAAAGTTTACTCAAATTTGAGTAGACCATGCCTGCTCAATAGCCAACAATCTATTTTGAAGAGGAATAAATCAATTAAAATATTTTGTATATCTATGTAATCTTTGAAAAGCTAGTGTGTCTAATTTTTCATTGAAAAATGTTAATTACAAATAATAACAAATTTTAAGTCCTGGTGTAAAAAGTGAACGTCCATTAATACCCTTCTTCCATTCCACTGCCCATCCTCTCCTGAGAAATAGAAATAGTGTTAAGCTTATTATATATCCTTCCAGGCCTTTTTCTACATACTACACTTTTACACATCCAGGCATGGACGTGTGTGCATGCTCATATACAAATGCAGTTTTAATTTTCATAGCTCTTTCCAAACTGTCCTCCAAAAAGAATTTTCCAAGTTATAGACCCATCGATGTTGAATAACAGTATATTTCTCCAGACCCTTTCCAACCAGATATAATTCATATTTAAAATTTTTGCCAACCTGGTAAGTAAGAAACAGTATTTCACTTTTTATATTTATATTTCTTGAGTTATTACTGAGGTTAAGTATATTTTAAGATACTTATTCACCATTTGTATTTCTTCCCTGTGTGAATGCCTGCTTTCCTTTGCCTGTTTTTCTACAAACTTGTTTTTCTTTTTCTTATTTAGAGAAGCCTTTAACATATGACTGATATTATATCAAGGAGGACTAAGTCAAATAAGTTGTCAGTTTACGTCTCATATAAAAGAAGTGTGGAGTTAGGCAGTTCAAGCCCAAAGATAGCTTCATGAAAGCTGTCTTTGAATATTCACATTAACTGTTTTGGGGATGATTATTGTGCTGGAATATCTTTCTCCCTTCCTCAGATCTCTCCCTCTCACAGCAAGTCCAGAACCTCTTCTTACTCAGCTTAAGGGCTTGGTTCTAATTGCTCTGGCCTTGAAGAGAGAAAAACTAGAAAAATCAATTTTTTGTTTTTGCTATTGCTGCCAAATGATATTGCTGTGGAAAATGGGTACTATGTCAGCCATTCCATGTGATTCGTGGCTACAGTGGAAGCATGAGAGCCAAGCAGGCAGGAATTCACACCCAAACCTGGTCCACACTTCATTTCAAATGAAATGCACTCGGCGAGTACAAGCAGAAAAGCTGAGTGATTCTTTCTGTCTATTGCTTTTCAAACATGCTATGTCTCTTGCTTCTCCCCTGGATAATAACTCAGGCAGATCCTAGAGTTTTCCTGGTCACAGATAGTTTCATTTTTAGGTATTAAAAAGCCCAGTCCACAATTATATCTCAGTAAAGCCGGGAAAAAATTTAATAAAAAAAGGTCCAGTCCGATATAAATCAAAACTTCAGTTTCTCATTCAGTTTAACATATGTCTGCTATCCTCAGCTTGGGCCTGGTTCAGGCTCAGAAACCTAAAGTGATGTCTCAGAATCCTGAAATTCTTCCTCACGTTGCTTGCAGTGGGGCAAGTAGTGAGGAAGGGGCAGAAAATGCAGGACTCTCCAGCAGCTCTCTCTGCATATACCTGATCAATCTCCACCTTCTCTTCTATAGCCTGGTCATGAGTGATGGGCCTTCACCACAATGGGTGAAGGGTCACGGTATCGGTTTGAGGACACCTGCTAGCAGGTTCCATGAGATGGTCTGCTATCTCTCTGTAGAATGTACAGTCACTTGCATTTACTGTTCTGAGCCACACTTCTGAGGCTAGAAAAGTCCAATGTAACATTTTCTTAGGTTGCCACTGTAGCAGCCTGGAGGTTCTTGCCCCCCAGGCAGTCCAGTGGTGTCTGAAGTTGGTGCTGCCTTTGATGAGGTGCAGGAGTTTGGAGAGTGCAGAGGCAAAGCTGCAGGGTTTATGTAAAGCAAAGTGTTAGGGTCAGCCCCTATTACTCCACACCCTATGTAGGCTTAAGCTCCTGTGATGTCATTTTTTGGGGTACCATTTCTGACACCAAATGTGTGGGGAGTTTCCACACCAATTCTCCAATCCTCTGACACCAACTAGATGTCCAAGAATTGAATTCAACTCTGACACTAAATATCTGGAGTTAGCACAGACCCTGCAGGTTAAGGCTCAGTCCTACATGACTGCCCCCCGCTTCAGACATCATTCAAAAGTCCTAAGGGCACCTGTATTCTCTCCAACCAGCTGTAAATTTGGACTTTCCCCTTCAGATTTGATAATTCACTAGATCAACTCCAAGAAATCAGGAAAATGCTTTATTTACCTTTCCCAGTTTATTATAAAGAATACAACTCAGGAACAGCCAAACAGAAGAGATGTGTAGGGCAAGGTATGGGGTTGATGATGGGGACCTTGCATGCAAGGTCTCTGGGTGCACCTCCCTCCTAGCACGTCAGTGTGTTCACAAACACAAAAGCTCCCCAAACTTCATTGCTGAAGAGTTTCTATAACCCAGTCTTCAAATCCCCTTCCCCTCCGTGGAGGCGGGGGAGTGGGGCTGAATGTTCTCACCTTCTAGTCTCATGCTTGGTCTTTCCAGCAAACCAACTCCATCCTGAGGTTATCCAGTGGCCCTGCCCTGAGTCACCTCATTAGCTTAGACTCAAGTGTAGTCAGAAGGCACTAATTATGAACAACAAAAGACACTCCTATCACTCAGGAAATTCCAAGTGTTTTAGAAGCTCTGTGCCGGGAATCAGGGACAAACACTAAATATATATATTTTTTTTACTGAACATGTGGGTGTGTATAAACACACAGGCAGAAATTTTTCCCCAAGACTTCCTCACAGGTCCAGAGCATAAGAAGAGATGGATTTCTGACATCAGCCATATATACTAGTGATGGTAAGACCACTGTAACAAAAAGACCTAACACTTAAGTGGACAAAGAAGTGTATTTTTTTTTTTCTCATAGGGAAAAATGTCAATGTGAACAGTCCAGATTGACTGGGCAGCTTTTCTCCTTGAGATCATTTAGGTTTTTTCCAAGTTGTTGTTCTGCCACCTCCTAGGCCATGTCATCAGCTGTCTGATCGAAGCAGGGTTGCCATCACATATGGGTTCCAACTGGCACATAAGGGGAAGAGAACATGAAGGCCTGAAGTCCCAGATCTGGAAGTGGCATCCATCACTTCTGCTCACATGACGTTGTTGAGAATTCAGATGTGTTGTAATTGCAAGGCAGGCTGGGAAATTTAGTCCAGTTCTATTACTGTGGAAGGATGGGAGAACTAGCAGCTTCTACCCAAGTTTGCCCCTCTGACCATCCAAATGTCTCCATGCTCCCTTCTTCCCACACAGAATGTACTCACTCGCTCCCCAAAGAAAACAGCCCAGAACCCCATCATCTAGTTCAAAAGTCGAGAATCTTTACTTGATATTCAGTTCTTTCCATTCGGTCCAGGTTTGACTCCTCGTCACAGACACCTATAAACATCAAGTTATCTAACCTCCCTGCCAGCAATAAACAATGGAGGAGTAATACCAGAAGAAGGGAAATAAAGGCTCCTATTCAGAAAAGGGAATTTGGGCAATATAAATGGTAGTCCCTGAACCACAGCAAATAAATCCTGTGAGGCAGGGATTGCCAAGGGTCTCTGCCCTGAAAGCGGAGTGATTTCCTGGCTTAGCCCATTGGCAACTCGACGTTCTCTCTCAAGGAGTGACTCTTTGTCTGTTCTCTTCTGAGTCCCCTGGCCCTCTGAGAAGTCCTCCTTATTGTCTATTATTCTGCATGGTCACAGGTCACATCAAAGTGATGTGTTGGAGACTATGCCTTCCTTAGGGGAGGTATTTTAAGTGTGAGAAATACACAGGCTTTTTCTGGCTAGGCTTATAGTTGCTTTGCATTTTCTCAAAAATTTGGTAGGCTTCTGCTCTTTTTGCTTGCAGGTAGTTCCATGTACCTGTAACTACATTCAAAGTTCTTTTCTGGACATATCAATAGATATTAAGCTGCTTTGTTTGTTTTCTCATCTTGATGGCAGTTACTTTGAGGCCATATAAAACAACAGGCTTGGGGAGGAAGGCAACATTCTTAGTCTGGGTTTTGCCTTAGGGCTGGGTCCCTACTTTTGGAAGGAGTTGGGTAGTTATTGGGAGTCCTTTGAACAACACTAGCCATATATTCTGCTGTTAGAGGTATAGAAGCAGTTGGCTTTTCCAATCTTATGAGGTCTTAAATTACCAGATACTTTCTTTTTTCTTTATCTGCTTGCAAACTGGTCAGTTCTTTCTTGGGCTTATGTATTTCTTGTTATATGTTGCCAAACACAACAGAGAACATCAACACATACTAACATTCTAGCTCTTTCTAGCCATTTCTTCTCTAACTATGGGCTCCATAAGAACATGGTCTGCCTTCCAAGTTATCACAATAGTTATACCAATCATTTTGCAATGGTATAACAAGGGTCACCAACTTCCAATCTAAAATATCTGTACCTTTATTGCCCAAGAAAACCAATACCATATAATTTAGTTTTTGATGTAGTAGTGTCCTACTCATATGACTATTGTCTGTATTATTTAGAGTGAAGCCAAGATGCTATAATAAAAAGACAGTGGTACAGTGGAGTAACACAGAAACTTATTTCTCTTGTATGTGACAGCCTCTCCGTGAATGAGGGCCCTCATTCATTCATAGCTTCAGTCCTCACATTCATTCACAGATGCAGGTTCTTTCCAAGTTATTGTTCTTCCAACCCCTAGGGCAATGGTTCTCAGGTTTTTTAGGTCATAAGACCCTTTAACACTTTTAAAAATTATTAAAGAATTCAAAAAGCTTTCATGTACATGGACTATATCTGTTGATATTTAGCATATGAGAAATTAAAACTGAAATCTTTAAATATTAAGTTATTAAAAATTACAATCAATCCATACAGATGAACAAAGATAATACATTTTTATGAAAAGAAACCATGTTTTCCAAAACTAAAAAAATAATAATAATAATGATATGAGAAACATTGCTTTACATTTTTACAAATCCCTTTAAGTTCTAGCTTAATATGAGAGAGCTGGATTCTTATGTCTGCTTTTGCAGTCCAGCTGCTGTGATGTCACACTTCATGTAGCCCCTGGAAAACTCCTGTACATCTGTGGGAGAATGAGAGTGAAAAGGCACACAGTTTCTCAGTGTTAGTATGAAAATAGTTTTGATCTGTTTCCTCCCTGAAAGGGTCTCAGCAATCCCCAGGGGTCTCGAGAGCACACTTTGATAACCACTGCCCTGGGACATGGTTGACATCTGCGTGGTGAAAGCTAGGTCGCTGCCATGGTTACTTCCAGGTGGTTGGAAGAGGGAGAAGAGTGGAGAAGGTACGTGCTCAACTGCTTAAGTCCCAGACCCCAAGGCAGCACACGTCACTTCTCACAGTCCATTGATGAGGACTTAAGAAACATGGCTACATCCTAACTCTCAGGAAGGTTGGGACACAGAGTCACGTGGTCACGCATGGGCCTGGCTACAGAGCTGTTATTATGCAAGAGGGGAAAACGGATTTTGAGAGACAACCAGCACTTTGCACCACAGGTGACGTCTGTGCCCCATCCTTCCTTCCTGCCCTTACTTCTCAGCCTGAGCTGAGCTCTCCCAGCTCTCAGGCCTGCCGTTTGAGGGGAGACATGGTGACTCTCCTTATCACCATAGTCTAGCCCAGGTTCTCCTCCTTGCATTTGCCTTCCTATCTGAAACATTTCTTCTCATCTTTGGCCTGATTGTTGGAAAGAGATAACAGATTAGTGAGGGGAAGGGAATCCAGATAGGCAGGAATGGGAAGTCTCAGATCTTTTCACCACCAACCAAACACACTGCACAGCCAAGATTTCAATAGACAGTTTAGAGTCCACAGTCAGAACCTAAGCAAGTTGGTTTTCAAAGGTTGTAGAATTTCATATTCCACGAGCTAGGAGTGGGGAGAAAAGCTTGATTTCTGTAATGAGGATTTATTGACAACACAGTAAAGCTGAAACCAAGAACTCTATGGTGCTATTTTTGAAAATGAAGGTGGAAAGCTTACACTAAATCTATTTAAAAAAAACAAAACAAAACAACAACTGACAGTAATTAACAATACATTCAACTATCTGGCCCCAGCTAATTTTCCAGTTTTATGTATCTCCCTACTCATTCTACACCACACTGGACTACTTCCTGTTTTTTGCGGTGACCTGCTCCTGCTATTTCCTCAGTGCTATTTATATCATCCCATAACTTGCTTTTTTTCCCTGTGCATTCTGTTTTTGAGCTCCATCTGTTTCGATACGTATAGACCAAGCTCATTCTTGTAACTGTTTCATAATGTTGCATCCTATAAATATATCATGTCTTATTAGTGGAATTTCAGGTTGCTTTAAAATTACTGCTATTACCAACAGTACTGTGATCAACATCCTTGCACACATCTCCCTTTGCATATCTCAGAAAGATCTCTCAGGAATATTTCTAGAAATGGGTTTTCGAGGGTAGAGGGAAGCTCTGTGTGTGTGTGTGTGTGTGTGTGTGTGTGTGTAGTTTTAACTCTATATTTTAAATTTGTTAACATGTTATTAAAAAGTGATCTTATAAATTTATGATTACTTCTTTCCTATTTCCCTGATCTCACCAATACTTTGTTTCAAATTTTATTTTCGGTTACCTGATAGATTAGAAATGTTTTTGTATTGCTATTTGAATTTATATTCTCCTAATGACTAGTGAACTGAAATATTTCAGAAACTGTGTTTACTGGCCATCTGCATCTCCTCTTTTTAGAACTGCCAAAACATAAGCTTGGTCCCTTGGATTACTTGAGTTTTTATTAGTGATTTGAACATTCGTGATAATAATTCTTTGTTATATATCTTGATTATATTTTCCTCCATTTATATTTTTCTAAATCATGTTTGGAAAACATACAGAATCAGGTCCTATCTTTTGTCCTACAGAAGTTTGAAATTTTAATATGGTAAATTTATTAGTATTTTCCTTTTGGCTTTAGCATTTAGATCTTAAGAAAGCATTCCCTATAGTCTCAAAAATATTCTATATTTTTCTAGCTATTTTTAGTTTTGTTTTGAAGGTTCAGCTATTTATTCTATCTGCATTAATAGTTGTATATAGTGTGAGGAAGAGATAGAATTTTATTGTATGTTTTAAATGGAAATTAAAAATGTATCCAATGGTCTGAAGATCATGTGTTGACTAGTGCATCTTTTTTCCACTGAAATGACTTCTTCCTGTATAGGCATGGGTCTGGTACGTGGCTTCTCGCCTCACTTGCTTTGTCTGTTTATGTATTTCTGCCTCAATATCATGATTTCAATCAAGGAAATCTAAATTATACCTTGATGCCTGAAGGACAAACCCCTCCCCTTCTTCTTTTCTAAATTGGCTATGCCTATGCATTTACTCTTCTTTATGGATTTTAGAATCAATTTGTCAGACTCATTAAAAACTGTGGAGATTTTTATTCGAATTTCAATATAGATTATATTTTATGCAGATTAATTTTCAGAGAACTGACATTTTCCCATCCATGAGCATTACCATATCACTCCATTCATTCAAGTCTTGTTTTATGTTCTTCAGTAAGTAAAGTTTTATAGTTTTCCATAGAAAGTCTTGTACATTTTTTGTTAGCTTTGTTCCTAATTTTGCTACTATTATGAATGAGATACCTTTTTCCTAACCAATTCTTCTTAGTGTTCAGTTGATCTTTGTGGAATTAGTGTTTGTGTTTGTGAGCGTTATCTGTCTGTCTGTCTCTCCCCCTCAGACAGGATCCTGTTCTTTTCTCTGTCTCATTTATGCTGTAAACTTCCTTCCATTCTTCTTCCTTTCTCACCATTATCACCCCCATGACCCCCAAACCTGCCATGCTAACTTAGCACGTTCCTTTACTGTATCGGATTCCATTAAATGTTTGTTGGTTGGAAATGGAAAATAAATATTAGCGTCATGGAAGGTAAGGAAACCGAAGCTCAGACAAGTTAAGTAACTTGTCTAAAGCCACCAGCAAGTGAAGTCAGAGCTAGGATTCCAAGGACGGGGATACAGATATTCAAGATCACTAGCTTTCTGTCAACTTGAGATCCCAAACTGGCAGCCCTCAGGCTGAATGTGGGCTTCAGACAGTTTTTTTGAGTGTATCAAATTCTAAAATTGGAAGATTGCATATTAAAAGGCAGATTTCTGGCTTGTCTGGAAACTTCTGGAGATTTGGTAGCTCCCGGTCCACATTCCTACATCTGAGTAGTGCTGCTGGCATGGGACAGTGTACATGCTCTCCAGTTCATGGCAATCCCTCATTCCCACCCCAGTCGGTAGCTCGCCTTTGCATCACCAGCCCGGCCCTTAGAAGGCACTGGAGTCCATACCCCACAGTGCCATGGCCCTCCCCATGGTCCTCCCCTTGTCTCAGCCGTGGCTGATTTTAACTGTTGTTTTGTCACCAAAAAAAAAAAAAAAAAAAACCTCACAAATATACGTAGACCCTCCATAAGTGACATATGGCTGTTTCACATAGTGGGGGCCACACTGTCAGCCTATATATTAAATATTTGTGAAGCTTAATTTCTCCCACTTGTCAAATTAAAAAAATCTATTTAAAATGAAGATCTAATATTCCTTCCTGCACTCCAGTTCATCATCTCGAGCCATCTTCTGGGGTGCTTACATCGCACTTGAGGAATTATAGACTGGGGGATTAAATATGTCTGATTCATCAGAGATCATTAGAAGAATAACTGAAGTAATGGCTTCTTTAACGCAAATTCAAACTCCCATTTAAAGCAGCAGTTCACCCTGATTTGTTTCCTGAGATGTGTTTTGAGGTGTGGTGCTCATAGTTACAGTACTGATGCTTAGTGAAAACAGGCGCTAAGCATTTTCGCTTGGGTTGTAGTGGAATAAGGGGTCAAGTGAAGGAGGTAATGGGGAGGGGACTTTAAAGCCCCCTCAAGACACCCTAGCTTTGGCCATTGCTTCGGAATATTTATTTTAAATAGTAATGACCCAAGATTATCCCTATAATAATGTCAGTCTTACTCATTTGCATCCCTTCAGGCTTCTTGAGTAAGAGAAAAAGGACTCCAGGAATTGTGCCTCCAAGGGTTGTGGCCCGGGACAGACACAGCTCTTGTGAATTCAATTTGTCATGCATTGTGGGATAAAAGAGGGTGAGACCTGCTGGAGCAGGTACATACGACAATTAAAAATTTATTCTTTTTCTAGTTGTGATTTCCTCTAAGATCTGTAATTTAGCCTCACCTTTGCCATTTAAAAGGAGTCTAAGAATAGAGTTAAGTTCTGAGTTGAGTGAGTGAGATTGGATATATGAGAAATTCTCAACTAGATAAATATAGTTTTAAAAAATGCTTAGAGATAAAATAAAAAATGCTCAGAGGGTTGTCATCCTACTTTCGTAGTGAATTGATTTGACAGACTCATAATTTGAGTTGCTATTCCTAAGGGAGACAAATTTGATTTGCTTCTAAAGGGTAGTGATTTAATTTTAATTAACAAATTTTTTTCTAAGCATTAGCATGCTCATGCAAAATAGTAAAGAAAATGTGGATGTTTTACCCCTGGAATTAATGACTTGAAGCTTGCTTTTTTTTTTTTTTTAACATCTTTATTGGAATATAATTGCTTTACAATGGTGTGTCAGTTTCTGCTGTATAACAAAGTGAATCAGCTATACGTATACATATATCACGATCTCTCGGGACATCGTATTTAAATAGTGGCTGAAGTTAGGCTTCTTTACTAACGTGTCTGGTGCTTGGTTTGGGAGGAAGACTCAAAGAGCTGGGGTCTGGAACAGCTGGAGTTCCTCAAGCATCTTTTCCTATCCCATCACATGGAGGTCTCAGGATGACTGGACTTCACAGTAGCTCAGGGCTCCAAAGGCATGTCACCCAAGAGAGCCAGAGGAAGCCCTATCACGTTTTCTAACCTAGCTTCAAAGGTCATGCATCACATCTATCACTTTCTGTTTGTTAGAAATCAGTCACTAATTCTCCCATATTCAAGGAGCAGGGACTTAGAATCCACTGTTTTTTTTAATTAGGAGAGTGTCAAAAAAAAAAAAACAAAACTTGTCAGCATGTTTTAAAGCACCACACCATGACACTCAGTAAATAAATACCTACTCATTCTTCACTTTGCTCACATCTATCCCTTCCCTTCATTTCCTTTCTTCCTAGTCTTTTCATGCTACGTGCTCACTTCCATCTATTGTCTTCACTTTTCCACCTTTCTGGTCCTTATTCTCTCCACATCCAGTCTGTCTTGTGTCCTGTGACCAGATTAATCTTTCTAAAAGACCACTGTCATTAATTCATTCTTCTGGTCGAAAGCCTTTATTGCCAATTACTATCCACAAACATGTTTCTCCCTGTATGGTTTGTTTCATAATCAGGTATGTGCCTTGCCAAAAAATGTGCATTGTTCAAGTCCCTTCACAGAATTACTGAATTAGAATTTCTCGTGGGTGGAACCCAAGAATCTGCAAATTAACAAGTTAAAAATCTTTAGCAAAGCTGATTCTTAAGCACACTAAAGTGCAAATTGACTTAGTGTTTAACAGCACACAGCAAAGGTTCTCAGCCATAGCATGTTGCCATAGTTATGGAGCAAGCCGGCTGTTGCTAATAATACTGAAGTTCTGAAATTAGAGCATAAGCCCACAGTTATCCCAATAATGTCATCTTCAGTAGTCTTCACACTTGCTTTTTTGAGTGGGAGAGTAATTCCTTAGAATGGGAGGAATTTCACATAAGCTGTGTTCTCAGTATTAGTGTCATAGGGTTCTTGGGTCTCTGTGAAATCACTGCCCCATGCAATCTGATCTGAGATGGACTTGGCTTGTCTTACCATCTCTTGAATACATTTTGCCCTTGCTCTCTCGTTATTTGTCTCTCCTTGATAGTCATTTTTTGCTGTTTGTCAAATCTCACCCTCCCCCGGACACCTTCCCTTAGGATCCCAAGTCTTGGAGATTTCTTTCTACTCTCAGCTCGTTGAGCAAAATATTTTACTGTCTGTAATATTTGTATAGCACTTATCATATAGTACCTTAAATTGTTAACTATTAGTTCATTAGATTTCTGTGTCAGGTTCCAACAGGAAAGATACCGAACATGCAAACAGGCTAAACAGAAAAGTTTTATTAAAAATTATTGATAGGGTATGTATAGGACACAAGGAAACTACAAAGGATAGTTCAATATCACAAGGCTGGTAAAAGTGGGATCAGTTACCATCCCCAGGCTCACAGTGCAGTAAGGGGAAGAAGTTCCTTGAACTCAGAGAAAAGACAGATATATGAAGAAGGCTTCCTTACCGAAGCCTTGACCTTCAGTAGAGAGAGGTAGCCAGCCTATGATAAACCCAGAGGACCAGAACCAAGGGAATAGGTATCCAGACTTTCATCTCCTCCCTTCCTCTGATCTCCTCCTGATGTTGACCACAGCCCAAAACCAACTGAAAACCACAGAGTGACAGAACCCATTGATTCATTCCAGAAAGTCAGCCAGCCAGGCCCAGAGCTGGGGAGAGAACGGTGGAGAGTGGAGCAAGAGAGGCAAAGGGAAAAGATACTGCACAATTACAAATTCATTAAGGCAGAGAGTCTTGCATCTACTTTTTGTCATCCTCACAGCCCTGTAATGAGCTACTGCATATAGTTGTTGTTCTGTAAATATATCTTCATTTTTTAATGCCAGCACCGATTGGTTTTATTTCCCCAGAATGCTGGATAAGGATGAGTGATAAAAGGCTTTCCCAATGTTAACATTTTGTATTTTTTGCACAGTGATTCATTCAAACAGAAACTCCTGTATTTCCTTAATTTCCAGGCCCAATTCCCTTAATGTCTTTAGTAGAAAAGGCCAGTTCCTTGAGAAAATGCAGATGCAGTTATAATTTGAGTCTCCTCAGTAATTACCAAAAATATAAATTCAAATTAAACTGGCTGTCATATATTTTGGAAGCCCACAGTACTCTTCTCAGATCCTACCAATTTAGCCTCACTGACTCTAAGCACATCACATTCTGTGTAGAGTAAATATGTGCACAAGTGTGCCCCGTGTTATGAGAAAATAAGGTCAGAGACGCTGAATTTCTATGAAGAATAAACAGGGTCATTGTTTACATTACAGAAGAACTCCTACCTTTACAGAAAGATTCAACTGGGATTTTCATTATTTGGGTAGAAACAAACATACTTTAGTTTTATAATAGTTGCTTTTTAAAAATAAAGGCACAGACAGGTTGAAAATAAAGGACAGAAAAAGATATATCCTGCAAATACTAAATATAAGAAAGCTGGAATGACTTTATTGGTATTAGGTAAAGTAGATTCTAAGACAAAAACTCTTAACAGAAATAAAGAGGAACACTTCATAGTGATAGAAAGGTCAACTCATCAGAAAGATAGGAAAATTATAATGTGTATATACCTAATAAAAATGTTTCAAAATATGTGAGTCAAACAGTTGACAGAAATAAGGTGAGAAACAGACAAATCCACACTCATACTTGGTAATTTTAACAATCCTTTCTCGTTATTTCACATAAAAACGAGACAAAACATCAGTAAAGACCTGGAAGATCTGAGGAACAATAAACATAACTGGAATACAATATCCAACAACTGCACAGTAGACATTGTTTTCAAATGCACAAGGGACCTTCATGAAGATAACCTATATACTCGGCCATAACACAAGTCTTAATACATTTTAAAAGCTTGAAATCTTATAGAGTATGTTCTTTGGCAAAAATGGCAGAAAAAGCATTTGACAACATTCAGTATTTGTTTATGTAAAAAACTCAGCAAATTGGGACTAGAAGGGAGGAACTTATTTATTTATTTAATATTTATTTATTTATTTATGTGGCCACACTGGGTCTTAGTTGCAGCATGTGGAATCTTTAGTTGCGGCATACGGGATCTTCAGTTTCACCATGCAAACTCTTAGTTGAGGCATGTGGGATCTAGTTCCCTGACCAGGGATCAAACCCAGGCCCCCTGCATTGGGAGCATGGAGTCTTAGCCACTGGACCACCAAGGAAGTCCCAGGAGGAACTCTTTTAATCTGATAAAGGGCATCTATAAAAAAACCAATAGCTAATATCATACCTAATTATGAAATATTGAGTGCTTTCTCCCTAAGATTGGGAACTGCAGAGATGTCTACTCTTACCACTTCTATTAAACTTTGTACTGAAGGTTCTAATAATAGCTAAGACAAGAAAAATAAATTAAAGGCATAAATATAGGAAAGGAAGAAGCAAAACTGTCTGTAGGTGTGTACGACATGATTGTTTACAAAGAAAATCCTAAGGAATCTACAAAATGACTACCAAAACTAATAAATTTAGCAAGGTCACAGAATACAAGGTCAAGGTACAAATCAATTGTAGTTCTATATATTAGCAGCAAATTTCTATGTATTATAAAAATAGGGTGAGCCATCTCTGGCTTATTATTTAACTTCCTATGATGATTCCTTATTAAAATATTGACTTAGAAGGATATCTCTATTCAAATACATAGTCATTGGTACCACTCTATAAATGTGGATGGGACAGAGGATAATACACTTGTGTTTGTTTGCATCAAAAAAGTAGTAGTGACTAATTTTCTAATGTGGTGAGTAGTACTTGATTATTGCATTTAATATGGTGTAGTCTTCAGTTCTCTCTTTTGTATGTGTGTGAATCATGGCCAAAAAGAAAAATCTCCCCATTCGTGCTTTATATCTCAATATACTCAATATCCTCCATGAGTACATAGATTCACAGAAGTACAAATTTTAGAGGCTACTTTATCCTGCATATCATAACTGGTGGTCTCTGCCTCTGGGGTTCTGGGTCATTCCAGAGGCAAACAAAAGTAGGCAAAATAAGCACTTTCTCAATCAACTGACAGCAAAAGTACAGCTTTTACTACATGGAAACTCTTAGCATTTTTTAAAAACCTTTAAAAAGAATCTTTGAATTAAAAAAGCTTGGTAGTACCAATCTCATTTTGTAAATGAGAAAATTGATTCCCAGAGAGGTTAAGTGACTGACTGGATTTCATAAATCTAGTTAATGTGAAAGCCAGAGTAACCCTTGAGCTAGAAGAAGCAACCCACACTTCTATGCCCAGTGCTCTTTCCACCCAACTATATTGTCTCCCTGAGCAATTGAAAAGGTCAAGTCTAGTCTCAAAGGACTGGGTTGTACCCCGCAAAAGAACCTCTTTAGACTTAGATCCAAAAGGCAGTCCCAAAAACATTTTGAACAGTGGACAACATATTAAAATGACTTTTTAATTCCCCAAAGGATCTATTTTGAAGGAGAAAGCACATTTAGCTTTATTAGTTCTGTGATGTTTACTTCAAAATCATTGTTTGTCTTCATAGTCATTTCCGCATAACTGTTTTTCAAGCATGTCTAAGAGTTTTATCAATAGTATATTGTCTGATTCTTCTCTGCCGACTAAATGTATTTGTATTTAAGAGAATAATTTTGAATTACGTATAATGAAAACCTCTTTAAAAGTACCAATTGTTAAGCATTAAAGCAAGTTATTAGAACCAACCGTTGATTCTTCTTGTCTAGAAATTTTTAGAAATTCTTTAATATTATTTTTGCACAACTGAACACTCAATATTTACTGAATGAGTGAGCAAATGAGTAAGTGATAATAAAAGGATAATAGTCTAAAATCTCTGGTGGGCCTTTTCATATCCATGGTTCTTTGCTTTCTATTAAAAGTAAATAATGAGCCTTCTGAAAACTCACCCAAGTATGTTATATTTGAACTACCAAGTATTCTAATATATATTATTCTTTCAGCTGTGTGTATGTACACATGTGCATGTATGTGTATACATACACAGGGATAGGTAGATAAATAGATAGACAGATAGATAGGAAGGAGAGAAATATTTGGAAAGTGTTTCCAGCTCAGATTTGTTTCTTCCCAAATCACTCATACATTTCAAAGCACTAAATGAATAAAAATATCCTCTTAGAGTTATTATATTTCAGCGCTCTGGCTCACTGTTAGAGCAGAAAGGCCAAGATGAAGGCAGCTGCTGTGGCAAAAAAAGACTCAGAAGTCTGGTTTCAGCTCAGTGGCACCAGGACAGTTTGAAAAGACCCATTTTTACAATAGCTGTTGTCTTCTAGAGCCTTGGAAAATTACTCATTTACTAATGGGAAAGTAAGCTAAAGATTAGCCTGCTGAAACCGCTGAGTAGAATATTGAAAGTGGAAATCAACCATTTTGGGAAAAACTTCCTTGGTTTTAATTTTTTAAAAAACCGTCTTCTCTCCATCACTACTTAGCATTGAAAATCTAGTTAATTGTATTGCTTGTGTGTGTGTGTTACTCATTATGACTATAGAATGAGATTGAAACTAATTTTTATGCATGGCTTATGGAACCATCTCACTAATGTGTATAAGTCAGCAGTGACAAATATATTTCATCTGGTGTACTATATTCAAATGAGAATGGCTCCCTGGCCTGCTATGTTGAGAAAGATGTTGAAGCTGAATCCGGAGTGCTATGATCATTAGCAATGAGGAAACTCTGCCCATTCCAGATAGAAAGCCTCCAGATGGGCCGTATCTGAGGTGTAT
This sequence comes from Eschrichtius robustus, assembly GCF_028021215.1. Classification (NCBI taxonomy): domain Eukaryota; kingdom Metazoa; phylum Chordata; class Mammalia; order Artiodactyla; family Eschrichtiidae; genus Eschrichtius; species Eschrichtius robustus. The sequence goes on from NC_090826.1 coordinate 67,663,370, forward strand.
AGACTCGAGATTATAACACTTTGAATTCCCATCCCAGATGTTCTAAAACACTGAACCTACTAAGCCCATTTATTAGCTCGTTAAAGGAAAAAAACATATCCTTTACCCACCTCCTAGAAGTGGGGTTGCATTTAAGGAACAGGGGATAGGATGGGGATACCCACAGAGACTACTCCTGGTTGTCAGAAAGACTCCTGATTTCACATATAGTGCTGGTCATTTCGTTGGGTAGTCTCTCAGCTTAGCTCAGTACTCTTGATGTAACCATGTCTACCAGGCCATCAACTTCTAGAATAAACCTTGAGTTCATCACATTCTGTTACATCAGAGCAATTAAGAGCTGGAGGCCAGATTATGAGATACATTATTAATACAAAATGCAACTATTATACTTCTGGTGCTTGGTAGTATTCAACAAAATCTCACTAAGTGAATGAATAAGTGATAGAAGAGGAATTTGATTATATCAGCAGGATTTCTCATAGATCCAGTTTTGCTTACCAAACATAGACTTGGATATAATTTCTTCATTTCTTCCTCTCTCTACACACCCCCGGAAAAGTGGAGCCCTGGAAAGTTTCTGGCGAAAGAAGATATCCCTTTTAGTCATGTGGTATTCACATGGGCCACAAGCTTCACAACTCCAGGCCCTGTTCTGTGTCTCTGTTGTGCCCTGCCCCTGGCTTTCATTTTGGAACTGTATTCCAACATAGTGGAATTTCCATTGTATTGAAATAATACCTTATGTGTCTGCTTCCACATTGGATTGGGAGATCCTTGTGGGCAAGCACCATGTGTTGCCCCTTCTGCATCTCTTTCATCCAGTATGGTAGTTGGCTCATAGTAGATGCTCAATATATGTTGAACTGAACACCTATAAATGCGTTTCCAAGTAGTGCTAGAACTCTGCTTATCAGATTAAAAAAAAAAAGAAATGAATGAAAAAAGAGTGATCTAGTTTAACCACTGTGGGCACATATTAAAATAGTTAATAAACACTTACAGATTGAGTGGAAGAATGAAGGAATCTTCCTTAGTGGTTCTCATACTTATGATGTCTGAGAAAATCTTAAAAACAAGATGTTCTAAAGATATGTTTTCAAATTCTGACTGGAATTTGGGTCTTACTTTATGCCTCAAATGTTGTCTGAGGATATGAGTTTAAAGTATTTTTCATCATTATCTATATGAATGAGAAGAGTTACTCTAAGATAAGCTAAGCAGAGAGAGAATGTAATGTCTAAGGAAGAGAGGGAAATACCATCCCCCCTCCTCCAACTACTAATAACTTAATAGTCTTTTCTGAATTTCCTTGGAGACAGCCTTTGTGTTTAAGTAAATGCTAAGCAATCAACATGGATAAGTGTGAAACAGAACTGTATTCAGCATGCTCTTCTTTTTTTTTTTTTAAACATCTTTATTGGAGTCTAATGGCTTTACAATGGTGTGTTAGTTTCTGCTTTATAACAAAGTGAATCAGCTATACATATACATATATCCCCGTATCTCCTCCCTCTTGCGTCTCCCTCCCACCCTCCCTATCCGACCCCTCTAGGTGGTCACAAAGCACCGAGCTGATCTCCCTGTGCTATGCGGCTGCTTCACACTAGCTATCTATTTTACATTTGGTAGTCTATATATGTCAATGTTACTCTCTCACTTCGTCCCAGCTTACCCCTCACCCTCCCCGTGTCCTCAAGTCCATTCTCTACATCTGCGTCATTATTCCTGTCCTGCCTCTAGGTTCTTCATAACCATATTTTTTTTTCTTTTTTTTTTAGCCATATATATGTGTTAGCATATGGTATTTTTCTCTTTCTGACACACTTCATCTGTATGACAGACTCTAGGTCCATCCACCTCACTGCAAATAACTCAATTTCGTTTCTTTTTATGGCTGAGTAATGTTCTATTGTACATATATATGCCACATCTTCTTTATCCATTCATCTGTTGATGGACACTTAGGTTGCTTCCATGTCCTGGCTATTGTAAATAGAGCTGCAATGAACACTGTGGTACATGCCTCTTTTTGAATTATGGTTTTCTCAGGGTATATGCCCAGTAGTGGGATTGCTGGGTCATGTAGTAGGTCTATTTTTAGTTTTTTAAGGAACCTCCATACTGTTCTCCATAGTGGCTGTATCAATTTACATTCCCACCAATAGTACAAGAGGGATCCCTTTTCTCCACACCCTCTCCAGCATTTATTGTTTGTAGATTTTTTGATGATGGCCATTCTGACCAGTGTGAGGTGATACCTCATTGTAGTTTTGAATTGCATTTCTCTAATGATTAGTGATGTTGAGCATTCTTTCCTGTGTTTGTTGGCTGTCTGTATATCTTCTTTGGAGAAATGTCTATTTAGGTCTTCTGTCCATTTTTGGATTAGGTTGTTTGTTTTTTGAAAATTGAGCTGCATGAGCTGCTTATAAATTTTGGAGATTAGTCCTTTGTCAGTTGCTTCATTTGAAAATATTTTCTCCCATTCTGAGGGTTGTCTTTCATCTTGTTTATGGTTTCTTTTGCTGTGCAAAAGCTTTTAAGTTTCATTAGGTCCCATTTGTTTATTTTTGTTTTTAATTTCCATTTCTCTGGGAGGTGGGTCAAAAAGGATCTTGCTGTGATTTATGTCATAGAGTGTTCTGCCTATGTTTTCCTCTAAGAGTTTTATAGTGTCTAGCCTTACATTTTGGTCTTTAATCCATTTTGAGTTTTTTTTTTTTTAACATCTTTATTGGAGTATAATTGCTTTACAATGGTGTATTAGTTTCTGCTTTATAACAAAGTGAATCAGTTATACATATACATGTGTTCCCATATCTCTTCCCTCTTTCATCTCCCTCCCTCCCACCCTCCCTATCCCTCCCCTCTAGGTGGTCACAAAGCACCGAGCTGATCTCCCTGTGCTATGCGGCTGCTTCCCACTAGCTATCTATTTTACATTTGGTAGTGTATATATGTCTATGCCACTCTCTCACTTTGTCACATCTTACCCCTCCCCCTCCCCATATCCTCAAGTCCATTCTCTAGTAGGTCTGTGTCTTTATTCCCATCTTGCCACTAGGTTCTTCATGACCTTTTTTTCCCCTTAGATTCCATATATATGTGTTAGCATACTGTATTTGTTTTTCTCTTTCTGACTTACTTCACTCTGTATGAAAGACTCTAACTCCATCCACCTCACTACAAATACCTCCATTTCATTTCTTTTTATGGCTGAGTAATATTCCATTGTATATATGTGCCACATCTTCTTTATCCATTCATCTGTTGATGGACACTTAGGTTGCTTCCATGTCCTGGCTATTGTAAATAGAGCTGCAATGAACATTTTGGTACATGACTCTTTTTGGATTATGGTTTTCTCAGGGTATATGCCCAGTAGTGGGATTGCTGGGTCGTATGGTAGTTCTATTTTTAGTTTTTTAAGGACCCTCCATACTGTTCTCCATAGTGGCTGTATCAATTTACATTCCCACCAACAGTGCAAGAGGGTTCCCTTTTCTGCACACCCTCTCCAACATTTACTGTTTCTAGATTTTTTGATGATGGCCATTCTGACCGGTGTGAGATGATATCTCATTGTAGTTTTGAATTGCATTTCTCTAATGATTAGTGATGTTGAGCATTCTTTCATGTGTCTGTTGGCAATCTGTATATCTTCTTTGGAGAAATGTCGATTTAGGTCTTCTGCCCATTTTTGGATTGGGTTGTTTGTTTTTTTGATATTGAGCTGCATGAGCTGCTTGTAAATCTTGGAGATTAATCCTTTGTCAGTTGCTTCCTTTGCAAATATTTTCTCCCATTCTGAGGGTTGTCTTTTGGTCTTGTTTATGGTTTCCTTTGCTGTGCAAAAGCTTTTACGTTTCATTAGGTCCCATTTGTTTATTCGTGTTTTTATTTCCATTTCTCTAGGAGCTGGGTCAAAAAGGATCTTGCTGTGATTTATGTCATAGAGTGTTCTGCCTGTTTTCCTCTAAGAGTTTGATAGTGTCTGGCCTTACACTTAGGTCTTTAATCCATTTTGAGTTTATTTTTGTGTATGGTGTCAGGGAGTGTTCTAACTTCATATTTTTACATGTACCTGTCCAATTTTCCCAGCACCACTTATTGAAAAGACTGTCTTTTCTCCACTGTATATTCTTGCCTCCTTTGTCATAGATTAGTTGACCATATGTGCGTGGGTTTATCTCTGGACTTTCTATCCTGTCCCATTGATCTATATTTCTGTTTTTGTGCCAGTACCAAACTGTCTTGATAACTGTGGCTTTGTAATACAGTCTGAAGTCAGGGAGCCTGATCCTCCCGCTCCATTTTTCGTTCTCAAGATTGCTTTGGCTATTCGGGGTCTTTTGTGTTTCCATACAAATTGTGAAATTTTTTGTTATAGTTCTGTGAAAAATGCCATTGGTAGTTTGATAGGGATTGCATTGAATCTGTAGATTGCTTTGGGTAGTAGAGTCATTTTCACAATGTTGATTCTTCCAATCCAAGAACATGGTATATCTCTCCATCTGTTTGTATCATCTTTAATTTCTTTCATCAGTGTCTTATAGTTTTCTGCATACAGGTCTTTTGTCTCCTTAGGTAGGTTTATTCCTAGGTATTTTATTCTTTTTGTTGCAATGGTAAATGGGAGTGTTTCCTTAATTTCTCTTTCAGATTTTTCATCATTAGTGTATAGGAATGCAAGAGATTTCTGTGCATTAATTTTGTATCCTGCTACTTTACCAAATTCATTGATTAGCACTAGTAGTTTTCTGGTAGTGTCTTTAGGATTCTCTATGTATAGTATCATGTCATCTGCAAACAGTGACAGCTTTACTTCTTTTCCGATTTGGATTCCTTTTATTTCTTTTTCTTCTCTGATTGCCGTGGCTAAAACTTCCAAAAGTATGTTGAATAATAGTGGTGAGAGTGGGCAACCTTGTCTTGCTTCTGATCTTAGTGGAAATGGTTTCAGTTTTTCACCATTGAGAACGATGTTGGCTGTGGGTTTGTCATATACGGCCTTTATTATGTTGAGGTAAGTTCCCTCTGTCGGCATGCATCTTCTTTCGAAGTGTTAGCTTCTTTCAAGCCACATAAATCAAGATAACTTACACTTGAGAAAAAGATACCAGCTTTTTCTTTGGACTGATACCAAAGTTGAAGGGCAAAAAGTATTTCCATCTAAACTTCAAATAGAAATATTCAATAATGGCTTTTAGTGGTGAATTTTCAGCCTGTATTCCACTCAGTAAGTCTGCGCATGGAGTATTAATGGAACTATCACATAATTTCTTATCTACTTTACATTCCCATATCAGTTAGCACTTAATATACTCTTGAATTTCATTTTCCTCCAAGAAATGCTTTTAAAAGTTTCGAAAATGCACTTTTTGCTTTAATTTCTAAGTCACTTTTCTAATACTTCCTTTGAATGGATGCAGTATGTCTCAAAGCATAAAATCCAGTTGTCTAAAATCAGTAGGTCAGGGAGAAACTGCACTGTTCTTGCTTTATAAAATGAATATATTTTATCTTATTTGCTGCAACCAAAAATATACCCTATATTTAACTCCAACAGTTTTGGTGTTTTTTTGGAAAACTGATTGCTATGCAGTAAACCAGACAGGGATTTGGACCACATGATCATTAAGAATCTTTCCCTCTCTTCTTTGCTTCCATGAATTTAGAATGTAGTGGACAATATAAATGGGGTTTGTGCCCACATACCAATGACAGGATCTCTTGGATAGTTATTCCTATTGTCAGTATTATGGATTTAAATATTAAATGTTTGTAAAGAGGCAAGGTATAGAGAGGTGCTGGTTTAGAAGCTGGCTAAGCGTGAGCAATAGCCACATGCTGAGATCTTCCACTTCAAGGTCTGTCTCTGTGGTGATTTTCTTGGCTGGGTCTGGCAACATCAGCCAACATCATCATACAATTGTTTGACTGCTTTCTTAATAGATACTGTTTTCTGTGGTCTAATCAGTCCTGTGTCACATGCAGTAGTAATGAAGAGTGCAGAAACCGACCACTATGAATCAGGCAGCCATGGCTCATCCCACAGGTGTAAGAACAGCTGTTGTATTTTTGGACTCTACCCATTTGTCTTCATTCCACTCTCCCCTCCAATGTCAGGAGGTCTTTTTGTTTTATTTCAGGGTCGTTTGCCTAATGCTGGCACTACTGGTTTCTCCTATTTCCTAAATGATCATTAAAATCAAGCACATCTATAAAGACAGTATTAAGAATAATGATCATGTTTTACATTGTGCTTTATTTGACCACTATTCATAAGGAGCACATCATTGTAGACAGTTCAGGTTCATTAGCTCTTCCATTAGATGATCTGCTTGCCTTCAGTCTCTCCCTATCCAATCTGCCCCCTGCACTACCATTGGCATTCATTCTAAGGCACAAAATAAAAGGTATTACTTCCATGTTTATAAGATAAAACCCCAACTGCTTAGCGTGGAAAGCAATGCCAGCCCATCTAGTCTCGGTTTACCTTTCCAGAACTTCAATTTCTGGCTCCCAATAGGATCCTAGTAAATATTAAGTGAATGAATAAATAAATGAATGAAGTACTTGCCTGCATAATCAAATTAGTGCTGGGGAAAAAATATCTTGGAAAAAATAGCATTATAAGTTTACATTCATTTCCATATTGTCATCCTGGTATATATTAAATAAAACCTTAATCTTTTCCTCTTCATTAAATTCCTCCATTTTGGCAGCTTAATGTACTCCAATTGCTTTTATTGAAATGAAGATTTGCACCATAAAAATCAAACCACAGAAATGTACTTTTCATAAACTAATATCTTTTTGCAACCATTAATGATATACTCTGTTCAGCAGATATGATTAATTTGACATGTGACAAATTATGAAAAGACAGAGTAACGTAGATAACTATTTAACTAAAGTAGTGGAAGCAATATGCATTGGACTGTAAGAGATCACCACTGGGCCATGGAAATGGATAGAATAGAGTTTTTCAATGAGAAACGCCCAAACTATAAAAAATAAAGTTTCACATACTAGCTTTCTCCCCACGTGAAATAAAATGATTAGTTTCTTTCATTTTTATACTTAATCATATTGATCCACTTTGGATTTTTATTGTTGTTATTTTACTTTTAAAGAGCTTACAACTTCATTAAGTTACTGTTTCAAGCACTCATGTCTATATACAGTGTTTCTTATAATATAAAGCAAAGGTTAAAACATAGTTTCCTGGGTCCCATCTCCAGAGCTTTTGATTCAGTAGAATGGAGTGGAGCTCATGAATTTGCATTTCTAACAAGTTTCCAGGGATGCCCATGCAAGGGCAGCTGGTGTAACGATTACTCTCTCAGTAACAGCTGTAGGGTCTTCTTCACATTGTTATCAGAGTTTGCTTCAGTGAAACAAATTTCATTTAATTCCTGTAATTTCACGTAATTGTAACAGTAATGGAAATCTGGAATGGCAGTTTTCTTGTAAAAAAGAACGCTTAGGGAGGATATGTTAACTGACATCCAGTATTATAAGAATAGCCATATGGAAGAGGCCCTCTTCTTTATCCCCATATTTTTTAAAGCATTGTGCTAGTCATATTGTATTATAATTATTGTTTCATCTCAACTACTAAACTATAGCTCCTTAAGGTCAGAAAAAATGTCTTATTCCTCTTCCTAATCAAAGCCTAATACTCTGTACTGATCATTGGAAATATGAGAGATTAAAATGATATTTGGGGAACAAGCAAGCCTATCCTTAGTCTACTAGTCCTCCACCGTGATCCCTAAATCAAATACGTGCAGGGACAGCAACTAACAGCAAAAGAAATGTATATTCTTTTACTGTGAAACTTTGTCTTTAAACCCAGTGGAGCCCAAGAGTACCATCTGAACCACATGGAGAATTCCTTTCCTCTAGGCTATCAGCAGCTTAGAGCCTAGGACCAAATCAGGCCAGGAGACCTCCTCCAACCCTAATCTCACCCACTAAGTCTCAGATTGTCACAGTGTCATCACAGAAATGTTCATCCAGAGAATGCCATTGGAGGAGAAGACAGGAAGTAGAGCCGGGAAGCCGTAAATTGTGCCAGTGCTTAGAGGTGCCCAATGCAAGCCTTCTGAAAATTAAGTCCAGCCAATCTCACTAGCTGCACTAGAAAGAAGCAAGTTCAAAAAAAAAAAAAAAAAGATGAGCAGCAAAAAGAAAGAGAAATGGGTATTACTTCTCAACCTCTTGGAAGTAAAAGAGAGGATCTTAAGTGAGAGAAACCATGCCCCTACCTAGGACTGTAGCTCAGTGAAAAGTCTTGCTCTGACCTACTTTGGCCACACCTTTCTCCTCAAAAGTGAAGAGAAGAGGATGAGGAAGAATGGAAGAAGAGTCTTGAACTTACTTTCCTTAGAGATTCACATTATCCTACTTTTTGTCCTTTTCTGTAAACCCAAGGGTCTTAATATAATAGCTCAAGTCGTGGAGTTTATAACCAAGTTGTGTGGTGCAGAGCCCATGCGTGTTAATTGGGAAAAGAGAGTAGACCAAGAAAACAGATGACAGAACTTCATATTTGCCAGGGTCCCAGTTCATCTGTTCCTGTGTCTAGAATTTTCTACTTGTACATGTCAAACTTAATTTGGAGAGATTCCCAATCAAGACATTAATTGCTTCCCCTATCCTGGAAAAAAAAATTGCCTACCTGTTTAGATGGTCTCCTCTCTAGGAGGATGATGTCTAAAAGATTCTCATCTTGTGAGCTGCAAACTTCATGCAAAATTTGGGTGTTGCATTCCTCTTAGGCCCACATGCTGGCTCTTCTCTATGAATTTCTGGTCTTTTGGAAAGACCACTCTTTCCTCCCCTTCTTTCTCTAGTTAATCCTTCCTTATCTTCAGATTTCAGCTCAATTGTCAGTTCCTCATAGGAGCCCTCCATGATCTCCATGATAAGGTTGGATCTCCCTATTATAATATTCTCATGGTAAGAGCTACTTACCACAGTTATAGATTTATATTTATCTGTGTGATTCTTTGATTAAAATTTGTCTCCTCCAACTGGCCATAAGCTCAACCAGGGAAAGGACATACCTGATTTGTGGTCATTGTTAGTCTTTGGTGTATAGAATAGAATCTAGCACATAGTAGGTACACAGGTTTTGAGTATGCTGTTTGATGAATTATCACAAACTTGCTCCAATTGTTATATATTCTTGCTAACATTTGGTATTGTTGGTCTTCTTTCTTAATTTTAGCCATTCCAGTGGGTACGTATTTCAATTTGCATTCCCTGGATTATTAATGATGTTGGCACCTTTTCAATTCATTAGTCATTTGGATATCCTCTTTTGTAAAAATACCTGATCAAGTTTCTTGCCCATTTTTCTATTGTTTTCTTCTTCTCTTATTGATTTTTAAGATTTCTTTTCATGTTTTCAAAACAAGCCTTTTGTTGACTATATGTGTTGCAAATATCTTCTTCCACTATGCAACTGACATTTTCACTCTCTTACTAGTCTATTTTAATAAATATATTAGTGTTTTTTAATTTTAAAGCCATCCAATTTATCAAACTTTTCTGTTATGGTTAGGGTATTTTAGGCCCTATTTAAGAAATCCTTGTCTTCCGTAAGGTCTAGAAGCTATTTTCTTATATGTCACCTTCTCAAATCTTTATCATTTTACTTTTCACATTTAGATCTGAAAATCCATTTGGAATGAATCTTTGCATATCCTATGATGTAGGGAGTCAAGAGTCATTGTTTTCCATATGAACATCCAATTGACCCAGTACCATGTATTGAAAAGACTGTGCTTCCCTCACTGCGCTGCAAAACCACCATTGTTGTAAATCATATATTTGGGCAGTGGATCTGATTCTGAGTTCTCTCTCTGTTCCAGTGGTTTACTGGTCTTCCTTAAAACCAATACCACACTGTCTTAATTACTGTAGATTTGTAATAAGTCACACTATCTGACAGTAAGTTCTATCACTTTATTCTTTTTTTCAAGATTGTCTTGAAGATTGCCTTGGCTATTCTTGGCTGTCTGAATTTCCAAATAAATTTCAGAGTCAATTTTTCAATTCCCATATACACATACACAAAAAAAAAACCCTGCTGGAATTTAAAGATTACATTAAATCTATAGATCAATTTGGGAAGAATGACATTATGATATTGTGTTCCATTCATGAATATGGCATATACCTCATTTTATTTAAATCTTTAATTTCTGCCAAGGTCTGTGTAGTATTCTTTTTTTTTTTTTTTAACATCTTTATTGGAGTATAATTGCTTTACAATGGTGTGTTAGTTTCTGCTTTATAACAAAGTGAATCAGTTATACATATACATATGTTCCCATATCTCTTCCCTCTTGCATCTCCCTCCCTCCCACCCTCCCCATCCCACCCCTCTAGGTGGTCACAAAGCACAGAGCTGATCTCCCTGTGCTATGCGGTTGCTTCCCACTAGCTATCTATTTTACGTTTGGTAGTGTATATATGTCCATGCCACTCTCTCACTTTGTCACATCTTACCCTTCCCCCTCCCCATATCCTCAAGTCCATTCTCTAGTAGGTCTGTGTCTTTATTCCCGTCTTGCCACTAGGTTCTTCATGACCTTTTTTTTTTTTTCCCTTAGATTCCATATATATGTGTTAGCATACTGTATTTGTTTTTCTCTTTCTGACTTACTTCACTCTGTATGACAGACTCTAACTCCATCCACCTCACTACAAATAACTCAATTTCGTTTCTTTTTATGGCTGAGTAATATTCCATTGTGTATATGTGCCACATCTTCTTTATCCATTCATCCGATGATGGACATTTAGGTTGCTTCCATGTGTGTAGTATTCCTATACCATTTTTCACTAGATTTTCCCCTAGGTAATTAAATGATTTTTTTATTATTTAACTAGCATTTTTATTTCATTTTAAATTGTTTGTTCTTAGTATATAGAAATAAAATTGATTTTTGTATACTGTCCTTCTAGGCAGAGACCATACTGAATTTGCATATTTATTCTTATGGCTTTTAAATTCTTTTGGATTTTTTACACATACAATCATATTATCTCAAATGACTATTATATTTCTTTCCTTTCAATCCTGTGGGGTTTTTTTTTTTCATGTCTTAATTTACTGTCTAAAATCTCCATTACAGTGTTGACTAGAAATAATGATAATGGACATCTTTATTTCATCTCAGAGGGAAGGTTTCAGCATTTCCCAGTTAAGTATGATGCCTGCTGTAACTTTTATGTATTTATTATTTATCAGATTAAGGATATTCTCTTGAATTCCTAGTTTGATAAGCGTATTTATCGTGAAGGGATGTTAAGTTTTACCAAGTGCTTTTTTCATATTTAAGATGATCATATGATTTTTTTTTCTTTTTTATTCTGTTGGTTTGGTAAATAACAGTGCTTGATTTTTGAAAGGTAAACACATTTTTCATTCATGGAATAAACCTGAATTGGTCATGGTGTATATAATCTTTTTATACATTGATGGATTCATTTGCTAATATTTTACTTAGAATATTTGCTTGCATTCATGAGTGAGATTGACCTATAACTTTTCTTTCTTTCAATGTCCTTGTCAGGCTTTGGATTCAAAGATTATGCAGCCCTAATAAAATGAATTGGGAAGTATTTACTTCTTTATATTTAGTAGAAGGGTTTCTGTTAGATTGGTGTCTGATACAATTCACTAGTGAAGCCATCTGGATTCAGAGTTTTCTGTGTGTAAGTTTTGAATTGTGGATTTAATATCTTCCATAAATAAAGAGCCATTCTGGTTTTCTGGTTATTCTTTTTTTTTTTTTTTTTTTTTGGGAGAGTTGTGTTTTTCTAGAAATCTGTCCATTTCATATATATTTTCCAATTTGTTTTCATGAAGTGTTTCTTAATATCCTATTTTATCATCTTAATCTCTGTATGATATTTAGGGGTACCTTCCTTTTTATTCTCAATATTTTGCCTTTTCTTTTCCTTGATTAGTTTCACCAGGGATTATTGATTTTATTAGTGTTTTCAAAGAATGAACCCTTAGCTATAATGTGTTTATTATGCATTTTAACTATGTATGTAATTTAATTTATGCTCTTATTTTATTCCTTTTTTAGTAGACCTAAAAGGTCTGATTTTTTTTCTTCTTTTTTTTTAACCATTTTGAGATGGATGCTTAGATCACGAATTTCAACCTTTCTTTTTTCCCCTAACATATTCATTTAAGGCATTAAATGTCCCTGTAACTATGGATATAGCTACACCCCACAAGTTTTGGAATGTTATATATAATTTGATCCTAATTTAATTCAAAATATTTTTATTTCCATTGTGATTTCTTTGACCCAGGAATTATATTGAAATGTATTGCTTAATTTCCAAACAGGGATTTTCTATTTATATTTTTATTATTTATGCAAAGTTTATTTCCATTGTAGTCATTAAAGATAATCTGTGTGATCATTTGAAATTTGTTTAGATTTCCTTTATGGCTCAGAATATGGTCAACTTTCTTAAATTTTCTGTCTGTATTTTAAAATTTTTGTGTTCAACTTGATGGTTATAGTTTATAAATATATATCAATTTGTTAATTATATTAAACTCTTCTATATCCTTACTGATTTTTTTCCATATTGATTTTTTTTGCCACTTGTTCTATCAGTTATTTGGAAAGATTTATGAAAATCTCCCATTCTGACTGTGAATTTGTAACTTTCTACTTTTAGTCCTGTCCAAGTTCAGTATACTTTGAGCATATATTATTGGGTAATGCAAATTAAGAGTTATTATGTCTTCCTGGATAATTAAATCTTTTATCATAATGAAATGACACTCTTTACCTCTAGTAATATTTCTCTCCCTAAAGTCGACTACTTTGTCTGATTTTTTTTCACCTTTATTGAGGTATAATTGGCAAATAAAAATTGCATATGTTTAAGGCATACAATTTGACGTTTTGGTATATATATACATTGTGAAGTAGTCACCACAATCCAGCTCACTAACATATTCACACTTCACACAGTTACACTTTTCTTCTTTTTAAAACAAATTTTTTTTGTGAAGAGAACATTTGAGATCTACCCTCTAAGCAAAGTTCAAGTACACAATACAGTACTATTAACTATCTGTGGTCATATTGCTGTACATTAGATCTCCAGAACTTATTCATCTTACATAACTGATACCTTGCACCCTTTGACCAACATCTTCCCCTCCACCCAGCGCCTGACAACAACCATTCTACTCTCTGCTTTTGTGGATTTGACTACGTTAGACTCCACATAAAAGTGAGATCATGTCCCACAAGGACTCAGAGGCAAAGAATATACAAATCAATTTTCACTGCAAAGTAAAGGAGCTGTTACAGTGGAGGATTACTGGACTGAATGTCAATATTATGACATAGTATGAGTGTGTTTCATGTTTGGTAATTTCAATCATTGTTGCTTTTGTTGTGGTCATCCATTTACAATGCTTGGTGTCAGTCTATTTATCTCTTGTAAAAATAAAATACAGTGTGTGTGTGTGAAAAAAAATAACAACAACAAATCTTGATGCTTACCTCTCACAATTCATCAAAATTAACTTGAAATGTATCAAATAAATAAATATAAAAGCTAAACTAGAAAACTTCTAGAAATCTTTGTGACTTTGGTTTAGCAGAGGATTTCTTAGAACACAAAAAGCACAATCCATAAAAATTTATAAACTAGAATGTATAGAAAACAAAATTCTCTTCAAGAGAAACCATGAATAAAATGAAAATCAATCCACCATCAAGGAGAAAATATTGGCAACGCATATGTGTGACAAAGTACTTTTCTCCAGAATATATAAAAAATACTTATAACTCTGCATTAAGTAGACAAAGGAAAAAAACAGGCAAAAGATTTGAAGAGATAATTCACAAGAGATAATATAAAAATGGTCAATAAGCTCATAAAAATGCTCAACATGATTAGTCATCAGGAAAATACAAATTAAAATCACAATGAGATATCATTAAATTGGCTAAAATAAAAACACCTTACAACATCCAATTCTGGCAGGGATGTAGAGCAGCTAGAGCTCTGAGATAGTGTTGAAGGGTGTGTAAAATGATATAACTACTCTGGAGAACTCTGTTGGGCAGTTTCTTGCAGAGTTATACATACTTACTATTTCACATAGCAATTCCACTTCTAGGCATTTACCAAAAGAAATAAAAACATGTTTCCCAACAAAGAAAATATTTGTAGCAATTTCATTTATGATGGACATAAACCTGAAGACAACTCAAAGCTCATCAATGTGAATGGATAAGGAAATTTTTGTGTAGATATACCATAGACTACTACTCAGTAATAAAAAGAAGCGACATACTGACAAATACAACAATACAGCCGAACATCAAAAACATCATGCTAAGTGGAAGGATCCACTCACAAAAGACTATCTATTATATGATTTGAACATACTAACTGATTACATTTTGTGTTTAAGAATGCTCAATATCATGACATAAAAATTCTCCCCAAATTCAAAGAAATTTCCATCAAAACTCCAGTAGAGTATATTATGAAATATGATAATCTGATCTCAAAATTCATACAAAAGGATAGGAAAGTTCATTCCAGGACTTATTGCAAGGCTATTTTAATTCAAACAGAATGGAACAGAATCAAAAGCCCAGAAACAAATTTATGGACATAAGAGAACCTGGAATATGATAAAGATAACATTAAAAATTAATGGGGAAATAATGAATGAATCAATAAACTGTTCTGGAACAAAAAAAAAGTGAGATCATGCAATATTTGTTTTTCTGTGTCTGGCTTATTACAATTAACATAATGTCTTCCAGGTTCATCCATGTTGTCACAAATGGCAGGTTTTCCTGCTTGTTTAAGGCTGAATATTTAGCTGTGTGTGTATATGTGTATATATATATATATATATATATATATATATATATATATATATACAATACTAATTTTCTTTACCTATTCATTCATCAAGGGACTTTTAGGTTGTTTCCATATCTTGGCTATTGTAAATAATGCTACAATGATCAAGGGAGTGCAGATATCTCTTTGAGATACTGATTTTATTTCCTTTGGATATATACCCAAAAGTGGGATTACTGAATTGAGGTAGTTCTAGTTTTAATTTTTTTTGAGGAATCTTCATGCTGTTTTCCATCGTCGCTGAACCAATTTACATTCCCACCAACAGTGCACAAGGGTTCCCTTTTCCTCACATCCTCACCAACACTTATCTTTTGTCTTTTGATAATGGCCCTTCTAACAGGTGTGAGGTGATATCTCATTGTGTTGTTTTGTTGTTGTTGTTGTTTGTTTTGGGGGGTATTTTTTGCCGCACTGCACAGCTTGAGGGATCTTAGTTCCCCAACCAGGGATCGAACCTGGGCCCCAGCAGTGAAAACGCCAAGCCCTAAGTGCTGGACCACCAAGGAATTCCCCCGTTGTGGTTTTGATTTGCACTCCCCTGATGATTAGTGATTCTGAGCACATTTTTTTTGTACCTGTTGGCCATTTGTATGTCCTCTAATGAGAAATGTCTGTTCAAGTCCTTTGCCCTTTATTTTGTAGAAAATGGATTGTTAAGCATTTTATTAATTTTAAAAAATTATTGAGGAATAATTGTATTAATTCCAATTATATTAGTTTCAGGTGTACAACCTAATGATTTCATATTTGTATATACTGCAAAATGATCGCCACAGTAAGTCTAGTTAATGTCCATCACCATACATAGTTATAAAAATTTTTCCTCCTGATGAGAACTTTCAAGACCCACTTTCCTAGTGGATACTTTCAATTGATATTTTCAATTTTTTTTTCCTTTGCCCATTTTTAATTGGATTTGCTATTTGTATGGTTTTACCACCTTTCTATTGGTTAATGTTTCCATGGTATGTTTTTTCCATCCCTTTACTTTAGCATTTCTGTGTCTTTATATTTCAAGTGTACTGCTGTATCGAGCACTTCTGATGCCCTACCTTATATTCTCTCAGCCCACCTTTTACTTGGCCTTTGCTGCTGTGACCAGTTTTGTACCCATGTAATGCTGCCCAGGACAGCAACTCACTGACTTCCTGCCCTGAGATATACACATTGTGAAAGTGTGAAGGAGGCAATGTGCCAAGGGGGTACTTTTGACCAGCAGGGGACAGGCTCTGATAAATAGAGGCTCCTCACACATGTCCCCTTAGAAGGGCCAGCAGCATGGCGTCCCAGTCTCCATCACAGTGACTAACCCGACACTGCACCTTAGCACTGGCTTGCCCCCTCCTCTGCATTCTCCCCAGTCCCCACTCCTGCTTTCCTGTCTATGGCTGCTTTGATGCTACAAGACCACATGGCCTGAAAAGCCTAAAATGTTTGCTGTCTGACCCTTTACAAAAAAAGTTCGCTGATTCCTGTTCTACGGATTATGACACGCATCACTAACTTATTCATGTCTCATATAAATCAGTACATTTACCACTTCCTAAACAAGACCTTTGAACAGTTGAACTTCATTTACCTGCCTCATGACTCATCTCTATTTTAAGTACCACAAGATACTTTTAATATTTTTTATATGGTCAATCTTCATTTAGGTTCACCCACAGATTTATCATTTCATTACTCTTCATTCATTCCTCTGGGCCAGATTTCTATCTTGGATCATTTTTCTTCTACCAGAAGAATATTCTTTAATATTCCCATTAGAGTAGAATTTCTGATGAGAATTCTCTCAGTGTTTGTTTGAAAATATCTGTATTTACTTTTAGTTTTTGAAAGATATTTTGACTGGATATTGAAACCTAGATGGGCAGTTATTTTTTATTGGCACTTTAAAGATGTCATATCATCGTTTTCTGGCTTTCATTGTTTCTTTGGCAAATTTAGCTGTCTTGTTATTGCTCCTCTGAAGGTAATCTATCATTTCTTTTTTCTGGCTGCTTTAAAGATTTTTTTTTTTATTATTATTCACTGATAAGACAGTATAGACTCCCAGAGATTAATTTTGTCTAAACAAATCTTTTATTCTTCTATTGTGCCATCTTGCCTCAGATTAAATATTGGGTACAAAAGGAGTAATATACTGAGCCCTAGACTGAAATATAAGGTTTTATCATGTATATTAATCTTGATACTTCACTGTGTCCTATTATGCTCTTCTGTATATGGACATTTTAATATTGTCTTGGAAGAAAAAAAATCAGAACAAAGGAAATGGAGGAAGGAAGAAAAGGAGGACGAAAGGAACGAAGGAAGGGCTAGAGTGAGACTATGGACACACCTGTCAGAACTTGAGAGCATTATGGGAAAAAACATGACTGGGGTAAATTATAAATAAAATGATAAAAGGCAGTTGACAAGAGAAATATGAAGAATAAAGAAAATATAGGAAGAAATTATTTTTAACATACTTGATATTTTGTAAGAGTTTATGAAAAGACTGTGTGTTCCACTACACACAGACTTAATGAGCTGAACCTCATATGCTGGATTCCTTCACTCCCACAAAATTCAGGCTTTCTTTATAATACTGTCACTGTCTGTCTAGATGTCTATGTCCTATCACTGATTTTTTTTTTTTTGTCTGTCTAGCCTTTCAGCAGTTTTATTATGATGTGCTTAGATCTGAGTTTTTTCTTCTTGGTTTTTATATTGCTTCTTGAATCTGGGACTTGATATTATTTATGAGTTTGGAAAATTCTTAGCTATTACATTTTCAAACACTGCTTCTTCATTTTCTCTCTTCTTCTTCTAGAATTTTCTAACTGCTGTCTCATATGCCTCTGTTGCTCTTTTTTGTACTTTTCCTACCCCTCTCTCCCCCTTGCTTCACTCTGGATATTTTCTCCCAAACTTTTAGTTCACTAATTCTGTTTTCAATGCCTAATTGGCTATTAACACATTTAGTATAATGAGGATATGGGATGATTCTAAATGGAATTTAGTCCTGTGAAGGCTGATTCACACAAACTCTGATGGTATAGCCCTTTAGGATTCCAACCAGGAACCTAAGTTGGGAGCAGCAGTAGTAGTTTCTAGAGCTCCTCCTCCGTGGTGGGCCCCATATTCCAGTTTTTGTCCCCTCAGCCCCATAGTCCGTTAAGAGCTTTGCCCAGAAATTATCTCCATGTTAAATGATAGCGAAGTCCAGGTATCTATCCTTTTTCCCTTTTTGATCTAGTCTAGCCTCTGCAATAATGGTGTATATTCAATAAATGCTTAATGGGTGAAAGAAATGATTTCTTTTACATTTTCCCTATAGGCAGAATTAAGAAAGCAAATTTTGGGCTTCCCTGGTGGCACAGTGGTTGAGAATCTGCCTGCCAATGCAGGGGACACGGGTTCGAGCCCTGGTCTGGGAAGATCCCATGTGCCGCGGAGCAACTAGGCCCGTGAGCCACAACTACTGAGCCTGCGCGTCTGGAGCCTGTGCTCCGCAACAACAGAGGCCGCGATAATGAGAGGCCTGCGCACCGCGATGAAGAGTGGCCCCCACTTGCCGCAACTAGAGAAAGCCCTCACACAGAAACTAAGACCCAACACAGCCATAAATAAAAAAATAAATAAAATTTAAAACAAACAAACAAACAAACAAAAATTCCCAGAGACCTTTCTGTTAAAAAAAAAAGAAAGAAAGCAAATTTTGGCCCAGTATTAGAAAGAACTTCCCAGTTATTAGAGTTAGCCAGTAATGAAAGGGGCTGCCTCAAAACTAGTGAGACATCACAAGAAATGCTCACAAAGGACATTCAAGTTTAAAGGTTCAAGTTTAAAAATCACTTGTCAAGAGATTGTAGAGATGATTACAGGTTTGGCATTAATTTGGGCTAGATAACCTCCAAGATTTTCTCATCTCTTATTTCTGTGATTCCAGTTTTTGTTCCAACTGTGATCTTCTCTCTTTGTGGGGTTTTTTTTTTTTTCATACTTCGCTTCTTGGTTTCTGACAGTGATCTGAACTATGGAGTGTAGGCCTTTTAACACGTCTTCATAAAGAATAGGGCAGTCAAAAGCACTGACAGTTAAGAAGAGAGCTCACTAAAATAAGCTCACTTAGTAGTCTGATGCTGTGAATAATACATCTTTGCTAATCAAAGATGGTCATAGGTTCTTTTTAACAGAGTAATCATTCAGATAAGGGACTTTGAGAAAATGGATAGAGGAAGATTGACTTGTCCATATAATGACAGGGAAAAAAAGATTGATTTAGTTGATCCAATGGGAGAAAAAATATCAGCAATTGGGAAGTTTACTTCCATGTAGACAAAAGTGATATCTTGGTCTTTGTTCTCATTTATTTATTTACTCACTCATTCATTCAATCAGCAAATACATTTTGAGAACATAGGCTAAGAAAAGGTATGCCAAGGATCCACTTTGTTTGGTGATACTTTTCAACGTTTCATGAGTGAATTTCATGAAAACTTTCTAGGTGCTTCACATCTTCTGGGAAAGAATGGTATCTGCTTCTATTTTACATTTTGGGGGAAAAAAACATAAACAATTAAATTTTTTCTTTTAAAATTGAGCACTGTTGGAGAACGAGGGTCCTAATGAGTGGGCATATGCAGGGGTGACTAGGAATCAGGTGAGCATGCTTGTGGCTGAGATCACTGCTGAGCACAGTCGGCTGGTTATCCCAGCTGCCATGGAGGTCTCGCCTGTTCCACGTTTTAATTTTTTGTATCACTGGTTATATGTTGTTTAGTTTATACCAAGAAAAGACAGCAAGTTAATTACAATTATAAAATTAAATAACTTTGCAGATTCACTTGAAAGTCATCTATATCAGACCTGAAGTTGCATTCATTGATCAAAAATCTTAGATATAAAAAATATATTAAAAATTAAAAATAAATATCAAATACCTAGGAATAATTTTTAAATGGGCAAGAACATTACATAGAAAACTACAGAGCTCTGCAATAAAAAGTATTGGGAGAAATTTAAGAAACAACAGCAACAACAAATATCTTAGATATTCTACTTGTTTCCTGTAAACTTATAACTGCTTTTTTTTAAAGTCTATTAATTAGAATAAACAAAATTCAGTTTTATTCAAAGTGTAAAAAAGTCTTTTATAAATTTCAAGCTAATTTCAAAAGCCAATTATAAAAGACAAAATAAAGTGATGATTACATATTTAAGTCTCTCCATAACCTCATTGTGTTAAGTAGGGAGAAGCACATACATTGCAGTCTGAAACAAAACACAAAATGTATTAAAGTAAAGCATTTAATTTGTTTAAATGCAAAATGCAAGAATTTCTAAATGCAAGTTTTACCTGCATTCAACACTGAGCTAGTAGTTGAAGTTTTTTCCATATTTTAATATACAATATGACCAAACCAAGAACAATATAATGTCATTTTAATTTTTTTTAAATAAATTTATTTTTATTTATTTATTTTTGGCTGTGTTGGGTCTTTGCTGCTGTGCACGGGCTTTCTCTAGTTGTGGCGAGCGGCAGCTATTCTTTCTTGTGATACGAGGGCTTCTATTGTGGTGGCTTCTCTTGTTGAGGAGCATGCGCTCTAGGCGTGCTGGCTTCAGTATTTGTGGTGCGTGGGCTCAGTAGTTGTGGCGCACGGGCTTAGTTGCTCCACGGCATGTGGGATCTTCCCGGACCAGGGCTCAAACCCTTGTCTCCTGCATTGGCCGGCAGATTCTTAACCACTGCACCACCAGGGAAGCCCTGTCATTTTAATTTATTTGTCAAAAATTGTCTTCTTCCTTATATGCTATTCAAAGTAAATTTAAAAGGATGTCATTTGTTATGTTGGGTAAGACTGAATATTACCAAAGATTTTATTTAATTTGAATTTTGCATTATAATATTTGATAGTATAAAAGTTTTAACTTCAGATAATCTCTTTACCATATATCACACAAAAATCACAAAGTGATTTTGTAAATTGTTAAGGGTTCTCAAAAGCTACTTAAAAGTGTTGTATGGGACATATTAAACTACTGAGATGGGAAGGGAAAAATAGTTGAGAAAACTGAAGTTCAGAGATATTGAACCTTTTGCCCAAGGACAAATGACTAATAGCAGATTCTACATATAAAATCAGCATGATCTGATTCTAAAATTCATGCTCTTAATCACTTATGCAAGTATGTGCCTGTGCTTACACCATGGCAGTGGGAACTGGGAGAAGGGGAATCTGAGTAGTGTTTCAAGACAAAACTCCACAGTCCATGGTGATAGCTCTGAGAGATTGAAGTTTTGATAAGGGTTATAAATGATATTAAGATTTCTACCTGAAAATTCGAAAAGATACAATGTTCATAGCAGCGTTATTTATAATTGGCAAGGTACGGAAGTAACCTAAATGTCCATCAGCAGATGAATGGATGAAGATGTGGTGTATATGCCACTTGCAGCAACATGGATAGACTTGGAGGGCATTATGCTAAGTGAAATAAGTCAGACAGAGAAAGACAAATACTATATGATATCACTTATATGTGGAATCTTAAAAATACAACAAACTAGGGAATAAAACAAAAAAGAAGCAGACTCACAGATATAGAGAACAAACTAATGGTTACCAGGGGGAAGGGGGGAGGGGCAATGTAAGAGTAGGGAATTTTAAAAGGAGTTATTATGGGATTATATGAAATCACATTTGTGAAACTTTTGAAAATTGTAAAGCACTATACAATTTAAAGAATCTTTCATTCAGGGCTTCCTTGGTGGCGTAGTGGTTAAGAATCCACCTGCCAATGCACGGGACAAGGGTTTGAGCCCTGGTCCGGGAAGATCCCACATGCCACAGAGCAACTAAGCCTGAGAACCACAAATACTAAGCCTGCTCTCTAGAGCCCACAAGCCACCACTACTGAAGCCCGTGTGCCTAGAGCCCGTGCTCCGCAACCGCAATGAGAAGCCCACGCAACTACGGGAAGCTACTCTTCCCATGGGAAGAGTAGCTCCCGTACCTACTCACCGCAACTAGAGAAAGCCTGCGCACAACAACAAAGACCCAACGCAGACAAAAATAAATAAATAAATTTATTTTTTTAAAAAAAGAATCTTTCATTCAATTAAAAAAAAAGTTTTAAAAAAGACTTCTAGTTGAGAGATTCAGGAAAGTAGTGTTGCTACCATAAAAATAAATAAAAAAACAAATACATATATAAGCAAGATGGGAATTTCATTCAGGTAAAAAGGTGCTGGCACTGATTTGGCCATGCTGAGTCACACGTAATATTAAGACTTTCAGGGACTTCCCTGGCAGTTCAGTGGTTAAGACTTCGCCTTCCAGTGCAAGGGGTGTGGGTTCAATCCCTGGTTGGGGAGCTAAGATCCCACATGCCTCGCGGCCAAAAAACAAAACATAAAAACAGAAGCAATATTGTAACAAATTAAAAACACTTAAAAAATGATCCACATCAAAAAAACTTAAAAAAAAAAGACTTTCAGGTAGACCCGTCATATAAGCATTTGATAATATAGGACATAAGTGCTGTTGAAAGTCAGTGCTGAAAATGTACATTTGGAATCCGTCAACAAAAGATAGGTGGTTGAAACCAGAACAGTGGAAGGGAGCTGAGAGAATAAGAACCTGGAGAGGGAAAAACAAAACAAAACATTATCTAAGGCCCATAAACATCATTATTTGTGAGTGTTACATTTTTAAGGAAAAAAATTTGAGCAAAGAGAAAAAGAAAATACAGAACAAAAAGTTAAATGAGAACCAGGACAATATAGAATCATGAAAACCAAGAGATAGTAAACATGGCTAAAATTCATTGAGCACCTACCATTGATCAAGTTTGTGCTGATCTTATTTAATCTTTATAATAACTCAGGGAAGAGGTTCATGTATCTCTTTTGACAGATGAAGACATGGAGGCTTAGTAAAGTTAAGCCATATGCCCAGAGCTCAGCTGGTAAATCCTAGGGCAAGAACTGTAATCCATGTTTCCCAGACCCCAGGGTCCATTTTCTAGCCAGTGGTCTCAAGAGTGCACAAGGCAAACCACTGTAGTGTGGGAAGAAAATGTTAAAATTACGATTATCATATGTCATCCTTTTAAAATTGTATTTTTGTGTGTATTTTACAACATACATACTATTATACAATATATTACATATATACATATGTATGTATGTACATATGTAATACATACAATATATTAGTATGGTAGTACATGGCTATCATACATTCATGCATAATTTATAATTTAATAAGTATTTATTGAGGTAGATGCTCAAATAATTTACTAACATGAGGATACAATAACAAATTTTTGGAGATCATTTCTTTAAAGCGCTATGCAAAACTGCCTCTTTTTCTTGTCCCATTTTCAACAAGAAAGTACATTCATTTTATATGATCATGTTATCTTTTACATACATTACTAGTTCTAATTGAGTTAAATAAAAACTGTTTAGTTCATAGGTTCTTTTCATGTCATTCCTTGGTATTTTCAGAAATTCATGAAGGCCTTTGAGCCATTTGATTCTTTGTAATAGTGGAAGGAACACAGACCATAGACCAGACAGACCTGGGTTCAAATATCACCTTTGACCTTACTGACCATGTGACCTCAGACAAGTACTTAATTTCTCAGAGCCTCAGTTTGCTCATCTTTAAAATGGAGATAATATTTACCTTGCAGATTGTTGTAAAGTTTAGCAACAGCATAAGGAAATAACTTAGCACTGGGCCTGGCATACAGTACATACTTTTAAAAGGGCAGCACATAGTAATAATAGCAGCAGTACTTGTTTACTGTAGAGAATATCTGTAGCTCAATAGTCATTTCCCCTCTAAACGGGTCACATCTACATTTGGCAGAGTTTGGCCTATATTGATCTTAACTAGAAACTTGAAAACTTATTTGAGAATAGACAAAAAGTATTTCCCAGAAATTTGGAGGGCCACTGTACACGGCTCTGCGAGTTGAAGTATACCATTTACATGGACTGTAATAGCAATAGCTCCTCCTGGCCTTGTGTGGAGCCGTAGCCCTGGAAATATGCTGGCAAAACCATAGAGGGTCAAACATATGGCAGCCTCCACAGACCCAGAAGAGAGAAATGCCACTGCCCACACTCACATTGGTTGGTATGTTGAATGCCTGTCTACTTGTTTGATGCTCTCCACAGATCTGTACTCCCGACTTGGTGGTGTTCCTGGCCTGTACCAATCAGAGGCTCAAAGAAAGATTACTGAAGCGTGCAGAGCAACAGGGACGGCCTGATGACAATTTGAAAGCTACCCAAAGGAGACTAATGAACTTCAAGCAGAACGCTGCTCCCTTGGTTAAATACTTCCAGGAAAAGGGGCTCATCATGACAGTAAGTTAGATATACTTTACATGTCTAGTATAAGAACGATCTTTCAGATTTCTAATTATCCTATGTTCTTCTCATTTAGAAATCCTTTTACCTTAAAAAAGTGACTTTTCTTGGGTGGAGATCCAATGAAAAAAATTGGTAATTTTGACCTGATTTGCCTTTATTAAGCCATGATGGTAAAAACACTTTCACTTTAGTTTAATTGATTTTACAAAAAATGATAAATTTTAACCTTGGCTAGAATTCTGTGGCCCCCAAGTTTTAAAGTATTTTTAAATAATTTTTTGATCATTTTAAGCAATATTGGCCCAG
The DNA here is from genome assembly GCF_028021215.1 of Eschrichtius robustus. Classification (NCBI taxonomy): domain Eukaryota; kingdom Metazoa; phylum Chordata; class Mammalia; order Artiodactyla; family Eschrichtiidae; genus Eschrichtius; species Eschrichtius robustus. Next base: position 67,688,013 of record NC_090826.1, read on the forward strand.
TTTCTCAACTCTTCTGTCTTTGAAAACCTAATAAAATTAGACTTAAATTGTAAGTTAGACTTGATCATAGGTTACCACATAAAGAAATGAGATTCTGATGGCCCAAAAAGTTATTCAGGGTTTGACTTGTCATAAAGAAGTGATATTGTCTCAAAATGGAAGGCATCGATCTTTCTGCTCCATCGATACAATGCAAATATTAACTTTGCTCATAAATAGTTTGTTTTGTGGTTAATGATACTGAATGTGCCAAAGGAGGATGAAGCTGAATCACTGGTTAATATAGTTATTAGAATACAGGAAGCTGGAGGTGAAAACTCAGCTAAATTTATGATCCCCACACATCAGAGATTCAATTATGGAATAGAGGAGACAGAGGATCGTTGGCCAGCTGAGGCATTTTGCAGAAGAAGACGCTAAAACCCAAAGCAGCTCGGGGTGCTCCGTGGTGGTAGCAGACCTCGGCATAACCCTCCCTTCAGCCCTTAGCTCTTCTCACGAGACCAGAGATTCTTGTCTAGTGGGGCTACAAGCTGTGGAGAATCTGATGAAAGTGATACATGCCCATCCCAATAAAATGCACATAAGATGCTTTCCATAAATTTTAGGTAAATCTACTGAAGCCCATCCACAGCGCTCCTATGACCTAACGATTACTGTGTTAAAAATCTCTTCATTAGCCTAAAATGCCCTTAGATTGAAAGAGACAGTCAACAACATTTGAATAATAATCTCTTTGCAGTCTTTTTAGCACTATAAAGAAATATTTATTAGAATTTGCCCTTTGAGTCAATGTTGTCATGTCAGAGAATTATAAGTCTGACCTGAAAGTTGTTCACAATGCCAGAGTCCATTTATGGTCTAAAAGAGACATTGAGTGATATGAAAGATTCAAGAAAATCAGGGTGGATGTTTCTCTGGCTCTTTTTTGTTGGGGTTGTTGGTTGTTTCTCCTGGAAATTAGCAACGCTGACTTCTGTGTCGTGTCATAAAAATAGAAATTTACCCTACAGACCAAAGCTCAACTGCAAGCTGCAGAGCCAGAGTTTTAACTGATGTTTGCAAGGCTTAAAGGTATTACCAGAGTGTCTCTGATTACTCCCTGCTTGTCGCGTTCATCATCACAAGCAGAAGATATTTCCCAAATGAATGCAGAATGGGGACTGTTAATCTACTAATATTTTGCATGGAGGTGAAATGCCATTGCCTCTAATTGAGGGAGTCAATACCAATGCGGATGACAGCCTGTAACCTCCCTGCTAAACCCCATGAGCTTTAAGATAAATGCCTCTAATTACTGGGAGAAGACTTGCATTGGAAAGTCACCTTTTGAAAATCAGTGAACACAAACACAGGCTAAGCTCTGGGAAATGTCACTGGAAATTTTAGCCTGACAAAAGAGGGAGTGCAGTATCCTGAAGCACATGTCCTCCTTCAGAACCTGGATCATAGGTCGCTCTGGGAATTAAAATATACTTGGTAGCATTTCTGCTTTTAAAGATGAGTTAAATGATTAAAATGGTTATCCTGATTAATCAAAAACATATTAAGATTTTAATAAAAATCTGGGAGTTAATAGATTAAACCCAAATATTTCCTTTTCTCTGTAATTTTTTTTCTTTTGCTTCTACCTGCCCCTCCTAATTGATTCATTTATTCATTCAGTAAATATTTATTGAGAACCAGTGGGTGCCAGACCCTCTGCTAGGTGCTAGGGGTGCAATGCTAAATAAGCAAAAGGTAAGGATCTTTATTTTATTTCCTGACACACTTCAAACTCCTAGAACAGTGCCTCTCTGGTACACAGTACGTTGCCAGTAAATGAACAGAGCTTGCAGTCTATGGGGAAACAGATATTAAACAATGAGTTATTAAGTGTGATGACTGTTGTAAAGGAGAATGTACAGGGGGGCTTCACATATATGTCGTGCACCACAGGAAAGCCCCGTAGTGAGTAGAACAGACTCTCTCCGCCCACGTGTAGGATTCATCATTGATCTTGGTGTGAGGTTCTTAAAGACCACAGAGACCACATACCTCTCAGTCCAGGTGAGAAACTTTATCTCGGTGCTCCTCTTCCCTAGGGATTTAGAGTCTGAAACCCTTCACCTGGAATCTCAGCTCCACTGCCATTTAATAAATTCATGGTGCTCTAGGACTCAGTCTCTATCTATAACTTGGAGATGACGTTACCGACATAATGATGTTGTATGGGTGAAATGAGAGAATGCATGTAGCCTGGCGGACGATGGCAGTGCAGAGGTCGTGGTTCGGATGCACCATGTAGCCACAGTGCCTGGTGCAGATTCCTGCTGCATCACCTACCACCCGTGTGACCTCCTGAAGGTTACTTATCTTGTCAGCGACTCAGATGCCCGACCCATGCAGTGGATATAATCATCGGTCCTACCTCAGTGTAATTGTGTGGAGTAAGTGGGTATCTAGTGCTTAGAATGGTGCCAGGAATGTTGTGACATATAAGTGATTGAGATTATTTTGTAATTTTCGTATTTCCTCCTTTTTCTTCCTTCCACCTCTAATGACCATTTTTGGAACCTACAATTACCACTAACAAATCCGTGCTCTTGGAGGGTACTCTGTTGCCTTTTCTCCCGTAGATAGATTGTTGAAGAAGTCCAAAATGAAGAATTTAGATTTTAAAAACTTTTCCCCCAATTCTCTTTTTTTTCTTTAAAAGTGTCTGTTAATCAGTTAGAAAATTGTCCCAGTGTTTTCTTTGACTTCTTTATCACCCGTGTAATCAAGCTATATAATAGGTATGTGTCAATATGGTAGTTGAATTGTAACAGATGTCAACCCATTCTTTTTTCTTTTTCACTTCAACATTAACTGTATCGATTGGCAGATTTGACTGAAGAACAAATCCAGTTTGAAGAGAAAACCTAATCAAAATAGCCAGGAAAACAGGCTGTTGCCTGAATACTGTATCTTATTGACATGGTTCCCATCACATGGACTGCTTCACTTTTATTCTTTTCTAATACTTGTCTGTATACAGTCATCCATGCAAGTACGAATTAAATGATAGGAAATCACAAGGCTAGTATGTTAGGGACTTCATAGAATCTTTTCAGACAAGCTTGTATGTTGTTTTTTAACTTACCGTAGGTTGGATGTAATAGCTCATCATGTCTTTTACAGCCTTTTGCTCCTAATTAAAGATTAGGATGCTGTGAGTTCCCAAAGTTTATCAGAAGTTTTTCTTTGAAGTTTGTTTTAGTATTCCTGGGACTAGGAAAGCTACTTATTTAGTCTTACTGAGTAAGCTATGTCTCATGACATTTTGGAGCTCTTGGACTTCGTGAAACTGTATAAGAACCCCAATAATGTGTCTGCTTAGAGATAATTTTTTATTTTTATTGTATTTTATTTAGTCTTTGTTTTAGTCATCTTCACAAGGTGGAACCCTTTTTAAAGAAATAGTGGGAATTCCCTGGTGGTCCAGTGGTTAAGACTCTTGTGCTCTCACTGTGGAGGGCCCTTGTTCGATCCCTGGTCAGGGAACTTAATACCACAAGCCGTGCAGCATGGCCAAGAAAAAAAAAAGAAATACTATTAGTTGAAACAGGCCAAGTCTTTACAAGCTTGATGAACTCTTTAAAAAATATATGCTGTTTTGTTTATATTTTTAAGAAAAGGGTCTTTTTAAATGCTTGAAAAATAATAGGGTAAGATGTAGTGTTTATGTTATTATTTTCCAAAATGCATGTGCCATTGGATATTCCACTCAGCTGGAACAACACTCAGCTTACCAGGGAAATGGTTGCACACTCATGTGCATTGAACAAACGCTACCTAATGTGGATGGCAATCAGTGAAGGTCCACATTTAGTTTTAGACTGTGAAGTAAGCTGATGGTCATTTTTCTTCTGGACTTTTTATAGGAGGAAGCAAGAGAAGCATAACTTAAAAATGAGAAGTAAGCTAGAGTCATAGGATGTATGAAGAGGCCTACTAACTAATACCCTGATTAACTGACTGGATCTCTTCAGCCAGGAAATGTGAAAGATGTTAAAACAGGATTATTTCTTGTTCACCAACACCAATGTTCCTAGGGAAGCAGGTGAGGGACTAATTATAAACCATCTTAGCATATAACAAGGCCACATAGGCCAGTGATTTCCTATTTCAGTAATTAATAGATCAGGAAAAAAATTTTAATGGGGCTAAGATGAAGTTGGTTTTTTTTTTTAAGACTTCATTTTTTTAGAGCGGTTTTAGGCCCACAGCAAAACTGAAAGGAGGATAGAGAGATTTCTTGTATTCTTCCTGCCCCTACACAGGCATGGCCTCCCCCATTATCAACATCCTCCACCAGAGTGTTATATTTGTTACAGTTAATGAACCTATATTGACACATCATAATCTCTCAAAGCTCACAGTTTACCTTAGGGTTCACACTTGGTGTGGTACATGCTATGCTTTTGGACAAATGTACAGTGACATGTATCCATCATTACAATATCATATAGAGTATTTTCACTGCCCTTAAATACCTCTGTGCTCTGATTATTCATCCCTCACCCATCCACATCCCCCAGCCTGGCTCCTGACAACCACTGATCTTTTTACTGTCTTCATAGTTTTACCTTTTCCAAAATGTCGTATAATTGGAATCTATATAGCCTTTTCAGATTGGCTTCTTTCATTTTGGTTTCCTCCAATGGCTTGATAGCTCATTTTTTGGAACACTAAATAACATTCCATTGTCTGGATATACCACAGTTTATCTATTCACCTACTGAAGGGCATCTTGGTGGCTTCCAAGTTTTTGCAATTATGAATAAAGCTGCTGTAAATATCCGTGTACAGATTTTTGTGTGGACATAAGTTTTCAGTTCATTTCAATAAATACCAAGGAGCATGTTTGCTGGTAAGAGTATGTGTAGTTTTGAAAGAAACTGCCAAACTGTCTTCCAAAGTGACTGTGCCATTTTGCATTCTCACCAGTAACACATTTGGTGTTGTCAGTGCTCCAGATTTTGGCCATTCTAGTAGGTCTGTAGTAGTATCTTGTTTTAATTTGCATTTCCCAAGTTGACATGTTAAAAAATTTTACTAAATGAGGGCATTAGAAAGGAAAAAAATCTATTATTGCCATTGTTTGAAAGGGATATTTTTAGCACAAAAAATTAGGAATAACATAGCTCCAAATAAAGTCTCTAAACAAATCTGTTTGACTATAAGAAAAATTCCCAACATTTGCCTTATTTTTGTCATTTTGTTATGGATTAGGGAACACTTCATCATAAATTGGCATCAGTTCTGGGGAACCCCTGGCATAGAAAACACATCCTTGTCAAAACCACACTATTAGTGATTCACCAGGCATTGTCCCTGAGCCCCCAGATAACCCCATTGGCACTACATTTGCTTAATTTGCCCGTATGACTTCCTTCAAATTTGAGAATGCTCCCATGATGTATTTCAAATTTACCACTGAAACTATGTAATTCCCATCCCACCAGGCACTCCTAACCAGAGGGAAAATAAACAGGAATATTAAAAGTTAATTTAGACAGAACTGCTGAATAATCATTTCTTAATTAACTTCAATTTTCATAGGCATCAACACTAAGATTTTAAATACAAGTACACTTATCCCTAAACTCCTAGTGCACAGCCATTGGTTAATTATCACCATCTCCACTAGCATCACTGCATGGGGTGGTAGGAAAGAAATCTAAACAACACAAGCCCTCTGTAAATTCAGCAGCCCACATAAACAGAAGAAAGGCAATGAAAATACCTGATAACAGTTTACTCAGACAAACCCATTCTCGTAAAATTACTAGGAGGAAAATTCTGTTACTGCATCCCAATGCTTGAGGTTGATAAATTTGTAATATGTAACATAATGAAGCTATATTTCCTTTATATACCATCACTGATTATATGCTGTTTAAGCATTCATTGTTACGTAACCAAAAGCCCCCACTAATTCCTATTTGGTGGATTTAGTAACTAAGATAGAAAATAGTCAGGGAGGAGTTTTCAAAGGTTAATAAATGGGAAAGGCTATGGGGGTATTCTGTAAGATATTTGCTTGGGTGATGATGGTATATACGTGCACCTGGATATATGGCCCTCTGAATTGTTTTAAATTCAAAGTACTTTTTCATACAGATGAAATTATTTTCAAAACAGAACAGACTCACAGACTTAGAGAATGAACTTACGGTTACCGGGGGGAGTGGGCGGGAGGGATAGATTGAAAGTTTTGGATTGATGTGCACACACTGCTATATTTAAAATAGATAACCATGCAACTTCCCTGGTGGTCCAGAGCATAAGACCCTGCGCTCCCAATGCAGGGGGCCCAGGTTTGATCCCTGGTCAGGGAACTAGATCCCACATGCATACCACAACTGAAGATCCCACGTGCTGCAACTAAGACCTGGTGCAGCCTAAATAAATAAATAAATAAATAAATATTTTTTTAAAAGACAAAGGAAAAAATACATTAAAAAAATAAAATAGATAACCAACAAGGACCCACTGTAAAAATAAATAAATAAATAAATAATTTTTTTAATTCAAAGTATTTTAAATCTAGTTGACAGTACTTTCTGGCATCAAACCTAATACTGATAATGCCTCAATGTGAAGCACCCCAAAGAAACATGAGAAATATCCGTTTTTGGCTTGACTTAAGAGCAGCTTATAAGGAATCGCACTGTCTGGGCAACAGACATTTATCAAATCCTACTGTGTGCAAAGCTGGCAAGACAGTGCTGCCCTAGAAAAAGTACCATGGCCTACTTTAGGAGAGTATCATCTCTGTGGGTTAGTCAGTGGGACCCATTTAATTTACCTAGTGACACAGACCTTTGTATCCTGGCTTTAAAATATCCAGAACTGAATTGAAAAGTGAATCTGATTACTTTCATAACTGTCATTATTGTGGGCTCTAAAAACTAAAATACGATTATGATACCAGCTTCATTCTCGGATCTTTTATATATAGAAAGGAAAATAAAAGCACTGAGAGATCACTATTTGCTCGTAAAGTGACAACCTACTTGTAGCAAAGTAACATCCACATTCCGGGGCAAATTATGCTGGTTCCTAAACAGCATCAAAACAAAAGGGAGAACAAGCAGATACTGTATTTATAGCTAACTCTGTCGTTCTTAGTAACAAGCAAGCACCCTGACACAACTTTTCCATACCCAAAGCTCACTCAGTATCAGACCTATCCATACTCCACCGTCAGAGAGCAAACCAAATGGCTCAGAGAATGCAGCTCCTTTCAAAGTGGGAAATTAATGCCAACTACATGGCAAACCTATTGCCGGTGCCTGATGAGAAGAGCTCTCACGCCAACAAGTGCAATATACTCATTGTGATGTTTCATACAGATGTTTACAGGAAAAATGAGGACGAACTTAAAGAATGAACATGGTCCATCCCCAAAAGGATATAAGATATTTTTCTGCTGATTTTATTATTACAAATACCCGTGAAATAGAGTTCAGAAAGCTCTACACACTACTCTTTAATCAGCTAAAGTATAAACTAGGGTCCTTACATGATAACCATGAAATAAGTAGTATGGATAAAATCAAGATAATATTCAAGTGAACACGTGGAAAATACACATTAAGAAAATCCCAATTCCAAGAGCTATTATTGACAAGTCTACCTAAGAATACTTTAGTTTAAGGCCTGGGGCTGCCTTCTACAATAGTTTGTCTTTATTTATAATTTTTTTTTAAGTAAAATAAAGCAGATTAGTAGATAGTTGGTAGCTGAATGTCATGTCACACTAACAGCTTACTGTAAACTCTTGTTTCAATTCTTCAGTTCCTGACAGGAAAATGTACACACACACACACACACACACACACACACACACACACACACATTTTCAGCTGGTCACTTCTCCAGGAGAAGCTCTCTGATCAGAACAATAATTATGATAATAGTGTCAGCAAGGGCTTCCCTGGCGGCTCAGTGGTTAAGAATCCACCTGCCAATGCAGGGGACACAGGTTCGAGCCCTGGTCCAGGAAGATCCCACATGCCGTGGAGCAACTAAGCCCACGAGCCACAACTACTGAGCCTGCGTGCCACATCTACTGAAGCCATGCGCCTAGAGCCCATGCTCCACAACGAGAGAGACCACCGCAATAAGCCCACACACCACAACGAAAAGTAGGCCCTGCTCTCCACAACTAGAGAAAGCCTGTGCACAGCAACGAAGACCCAACACAGCCAAAAATAAATAGATTGATTAAATTAAAAAAAAAATAGTGTCAGTGAACATTCCACACTTCCAGAATTAGATCTTAATTTATTTTAATATTTTATACTGAGACTTATCAGGAACATGAGTAAGAAAATAATATTTTTTGTAAAGTTCTTGGACTAAATTCTTTCTGTTTCAGACAAAACTAATTGGAATTGATCAATATTTTTAAATAGAGACACTATAACTAAATTAAGTGACCAAAAATAAAAGAGAAGAAGACAAAAGAAAAGAAAAAGAACAGGCATTTAAGACTTACCAGTGAGGAAAATACAAGAATATATTATGAATAGATGGTGTCAAAAACAATAGCTAACAATTTATAAGTGCTTAATATGTGCTTGGTACTATTCAAAGTGCTTCACATGTGGTAGGTCCTTAATCCTCACCAGATCTCCATGAGTCTGATATTATTATCATCTCCATTTTGTAAATGAGAAAGCTAAAGCACACCAAAGTGTAGCTGGCTCAGGATCCCATTAGAGCAGTAGAGCCTTGGCCCAGATGCAGAGCGCTGACCCCAGAGGCAGCACCTGTGATTGCTATGTTGTCCCTTCATTGAAACATGGCACTTATGCACTCTGGATCTTGAAGAGAAAGCCCATTACTGCTTTATCCAGGCATTTATCATTTGATAAGCACCTCTATTCAGCTGTAATCGCTTCATTTATGTTTCTCTGGAAAGAATAAATGAGAAAATTAATTCTGTTGGTGCATTACACTGAGAAGGTTTTCAAAAAGTAATTTTACTAGATAACAGATGTAAAATAATTAAGATAATTCATAAAATTGATTAATCTGAGCACACATTACAAGAAGAAAATTTTACTGGGAATGGCCAGTTATTGGACCTTGTATTCTTGTTTATCTACACTACCCATCATTTCTGATCTTGCTCAGTTCTACAAATCAAATGTAAAACCATGGCTGCAGTTCTGCTTCAGGCAAAACCCTATCCTTATCTACTTGGAGTTTTATCATTCATCTTCCCCATTATGACAGTCCTTCTACAGTCATCCATTCAGTTTTATCGAGGGCCTATTGCATGTCAAACAAAGGGGCCACATCAGGCACTGTAGGGAATAGAGAGATGATATGGAGGTAGATCTGCCTTCGTGGAGTTTGTGTGCAGGCAATAACGTAAACATAAATAACTTGAATATAGCACAGGAAGGGGTACGTGTCACACACAGAGGTGTAATAGGCCAGGAAGAGTCAGGGGCAGGGAAGTGACTTACTCCTGGAAAGATGAAGAAAGGCTTTCCTAGAAATATTGGCGCTTGTGGGTTGGGGAAGAGAACCGAGAAATGGAAAGGAAGGGCATTATAAGCAGACATGAACAGACACAAGGCGGGGAGGGTATATGACGAAGTAGTGAGAATTAGAAAGGAAGGGGGGGCTTCCCTGCTGGCGCAGTGGTTGAGAATCTGCCTGCCAATGCAGGGGACATGGGTTCGAGCCCTGGTCTGGGAAGATCCCACATGCTGCGGAGCAACTAGGCCCGTGAGCCACAACTACTGAGCCTGCGTGTCTGGAGCCTGTACTCCGCAACAAGAGAGGCCCGCGCACCGCGATGAAGAGCGGCCCCCACTCGCCACAACTAGAGAAAGCCCTCGCACAGAAACGAAGACCCAACACAGCCATAAATAAATAAATAAATAAATAAATAAATAAATAAATAAATAAATAAATAAAGGAGTTCCTTTAAAAATAAAAAATAAAAAAAGAAAGGAAGGGGGACAGATGTGCTGAGATCAAAATGAGGAAGGCCCTGAAGTGCTCAGCTAAGGAGGAAAGGTTATTCTATGGGCAGGGGTGAGCTTTAAAGGCTCTGAGCAAGGGAATGACACAACTGGAAATATAAGCTCGTAGCTGTGTGTAAAACATTGAATGGAGAAAGCATCTGGAAGGGATTTGATAAGGACCTAAGCTGGGATGGTGACTGTGGGTGTCACAGGGTTTTACTTCTCCATGGGGCAGAAGCTACAACCATCTGGAACCAACCGCAAACGTGGGAGTAACCAAAAAAGTGCTTGAGGAAGAATAGCACTCATAAATCGCCTGCATATGAGATGTAACATACATTTTACCAATTTAATTATTTTGATTTCTTATTTGGACAGCATTCATGGCAAAGTTGAAAGAAAAGAGGATGGAAAAGAAAACTAATGTACTAATGTACTAAGGATTGTGATTAGCTAAAGCAAAGAGACAGCAGAGTCCACTGAATTTCCAATTATTCTTTCCACAAATAGTTGTTTCAAAATAACTCACTGAGTAAATAAATTAATAAATTTAGTAAAAACTTATAGATATATTTGGAACCATTTATTTTCATGGCAGAGAGTCCTATACATTTTACAGATATGAGGACATAGTTCCATTTAACTACTGCACAGTAGTCAGTTATAATCAAAAATATAAGGTTTGTACCTGTTAACGATATGTTTGATTACAAGTAACAGAATAGCTGAATAGCTATAAACAGGTTTATTTGACTTGTGTAAAAATAAGTACAGAGATGGATCATCTAAGGCTCGTACAGTGACTTAATGATGTCATCAAGGAACCATGCTCCTTCTATCTTTCTGTTCCACCCTCTTTGACATGTTTCTTCATTGTAGCAAAATGGCGGCTGCTGCTGTAGTCATCAAATCCAGAATTCCAAATAGGACAAAGAGGTTAGGGCAAAAGGCTGGGTAACCATATCTATTACCCTTTGCTAAGAAAGCAAGAGCTTTCCCATAAATCCCCTCTCTCTCCCTCATTGACTCACACTTAGGTCTCATCAGTCAGAACTAGGTCACAGGTTTCCCCCTGCCTTCAAGGGAGGCTAGGAAATGAATTATTTAGCTTCCCAGCCTCTGATGTAGAGGAAAGCAAAGGAAAAGAGTTAGGACAAATGTTAAATAAACCAACCTGCAATAACCACTACAAGGTTTAAAAAAAATTCCATTTTCGTGGTTTAAAAAGGTATTGGGAAATACATTTGCTACCAATTCTGTCCAAAGTAGTTTGAGTAGAAAGTGTCTGTGCTTCATAATAGCTACATTTCAGTAAGTACTTTTAATATTCCAGGACCTTTATCCACTTTATATCCAAGTCTCACAATCGTCCTTAAAGTTTAATGAAAGGAACAGGTTCAGAGATGTTCAGGAACATACCATAAATGCCAGAGCCAGTAAATGAGGGTGCTGAGCTTTGAAATAGGTCCCGTCTCACAGAGTCCACTCAGTTAATAACAAGGGATCGAGCCAGACTTGCAGCCAAGAAAAGAGTTAGCCTCCCTCTCAAAACAGTCGGGAAAGATATCGATAAAGCCATAGTAATGGGAATGACAAGACGTTGTTGACTGAGAAATCTAATTCTAGGAGAAATGGAGAAGGACTAACATACTAGATCAAATGCTATGCCAGCTCCTTACCTCTTTTAATCTTTACCACTTTTAATCACTCAACCCTGTTAGGTAGGTATTAAAATTATTTAGTGCCTTGGATGTGCCAGGTGTTATAGCTAACTTGGCTGATTTCGGGTAAAGACAAGAGCTTTGCTATCCTTTCTCAGATAGATCCTCAACTGTACAACCTGACTCTTGCCTCACCCACTTTGTGTCTCACTCTGACATTACTCTTCCGTCTCCGGTCTGCCCTGCACCACCCTTCAGACTCAGCACATGCTGTTGTCTCATCTGCTGTGACTGGCTCCCCTCTCATCCTGCCTCTCACCTAGCCAGCCTCTGGAAGCCTCAGTCCCAAGGGTGGTGCCTCCACCTCGTTTACCCTGACCTAGCAGGTGAGGCATAGACAGATATGCAGACATGCCCCTGCTCTGAAGGAGCTCAGGTGGAAAGGGGGAGAGAGGGGATAAACGAGTGGCCTCAAAGCATCTGACCATTATGATGATAGAAGGAGGCACAAAGGGCTGCAAGATGGAGCAAATTGCCTCTGCCTTCTCCACGGTAACTCCTGTGGGACTGAATGAAGTCCAAACGCTCTGGACAATCTGTGGAGTTTACTCCATGCATTCAAGGAAGTAATCAGACATTTGAAATCACTGAGTGAGGAGTCCTAGTCATTACCAAGTTCAGGATTGGAAACAGAAATAGGTGGACAGAAAAGACTGAATCAAATGCTGAACAGCCAGGGAAGGCGTGAGGAAATAAAAGAAATTTTGTATTAACCATTCTAATTTCTTGTTGATTGCCCCCTCCCAAATTTAGGAATTTAATTGCACACAGTATCAAATAAACTTAAAAATCTACTCATTCATCAGTTTCTTTTCAAGCAGTTGTTCTGAGATTTCTAGTTAATTTGAGGTACTCAAATATTAATGAAGACGTTGATTTCTGGCCTTCAGATCTTCTATATGAAGTAGCAAAACAACCCTGAATTTAAAAGGATGTCTGTAGAAAAGAAAGCTGGGTGTGCATAAGTTGTAGCTGTTCTCTTCAGCAACCAGCTTAGCAGGGGCTGTGCAGCCAGAACAGTACCAGGTACACAGAGTGCTTTAAAATATCAATATTTTTGAATTAATGCATTAAGTTATGAGTTGCGTTGAATGAGTTAGTTCTAATAAGTTTAGTGGTAACAAGACCTTGTTTAGACTTCATTCATTTGGATTGGATAAGTAGCTTTTCAGTAGTGTTTTAAACTCAGGCTTTCAAAAATTCATGCTTTCTTTCCCCTGTGGTCTGGCCTCTAACTGTTGCCAATCCACAGGTTACTTGAAGGTGTCAGCAACCTTGAGAGATTTCTCAGAAAATACTAAGTATTGCTTCAAACAATTTCTACAATTGCTGTCAAATTCAGGATCAAGGAAGAAAAAAAGAAGCAATGGATTTTTTTTAAGAATCTTGTTTCTTTTTTTAAATATTTATTTATTTATTTTATTATCCATTTATTTATTTTGGCTGAGCCGGGTCTTAGTTGCAGCATGCGGGATTTTTAGTTGCGGCATGGGGACTTCTTAGTTGTTTCTTTTTTTTTTTTAATTAATTTATTTATTTTAAAAATATTTTATTGGAGTATAGTTGCTTCACAATATTGTTAGTTTCTACTGTACAGCAGAGTGAATCAGCAATATGTATACATATATCTCCTCTTTTTTGGATTTCCTTCCCACTTAGGTCACCCAGAGCATTAAGTCGAGTTCCCAGTGCTATACAGTAGGTTCTCATTAGTTAATTATTTTATACATCGTATCAATAGTGTATGTATGTCAATCCCAATCTCCCAATTTAGTTGCTTCTTAGTTGCGGCATGCCAGCTCTTAATTGCAGCATGCATGCGGGATCTAGTTCCCCGACCAGGGATCAAACCTGGGCCCCCTGCATTGGGAGCGCAGAGTCTTATGCACTGGACCACCAGGGAAGTCCCAAGAATCTTGTTTCTTACCTGAAAATCTAGTTTGAAAATACTGAGATTGTTATGCAATGGGAAATGTGATTTTTCTTCTATCCTGAAACTTCTGCTTAAAAATGTGAATACAGACATGGCCATCATTTGATACATACTTGATAATGTTTATTTTTAGTTTTTCTACCACGGCTTTAGAGTTCATATGTTCATGATAAATTCATTCTGACAGAAGTCCCAAAAGATTATATGATCCCTTACAACTGAATTCAGTAGTAATTTCCAACTAAACCCTCTCTCTCTCAGAAGATCTTAAAGCCTCGGGTGCAATCCTCTTGGCTCTGTTAGCAATGTTGGATGACTGTAGCTTCTGATTGCGTTTTCATTTCATCAATTCCATCTGAATTTCTAAAACACTGAAATTTGTTATTAACAATATCAATTAATTAATTTCCTAAAATTGTATGGGTAGACAATTCCATAATGGCACTGCTCTACTCCATGTTCTGTGAAATGATAGCTCTGCTTTAAAACTGGGAAGAGAAGAGAAGAGAAGAGAAAAAACATAGGAAACTTCAGTTGGCTCAACTTATTTTCTCCTACTTGTAGTTGCTCACAGACTGCATTCTCTTGAGCTAGGGGCTGTTGCCCGAGCTTTTCCCTCTCCCTGCTGTCCTGATCGTCTTCGCCACTGCGTTGACCTGGCTGGGCTGTCACACTCGAGATGGCTTCCTCTGGGAATCCACTCTGTCTGGGACAGATGCCTGTACCTATGAGATCTCCAGCACCCCTTTTGATTCCTATCATGACAGTTATTACCCTATTTTATAATTCTACTTCTTTATGATTCTAGTATCTTTCAACTGTAATTCTACTGTCTTTATAATTTCACTGTCTACTTTCTTTTGTATCACTTTACTGTTGTCTTCAATATTTTATTTCTAGCACCTAACTTGGAGCCCATAAGTCCATATATGGGGGGGGGGGGGAGGCAGCAAAAACAAAGCCAAAAAACATCTTTCACCTTGAAAACCTTTTTTCGCATCTTTGCAGTTAATCCTAGGTTACATCTTTTAAGTATTCTACAGGAATTCCCTGGCAGTCCAGTGGTTAGGACTCCGTGTTCTCACTGCCAGGGGCCCAGGTTCGATCCCTGTTCGGGGAACTAAAATCCCACAAGCCATGCAACCAAAAAAAAAAGAAAAGAATTCTAGTCTTTACATTGCCCTAAACATGCTTTGTTTTCCTTTTAAGTGTTAGGTCTCTTGATTCAAAGTTTAACTCTTAAATTACACATCAGATTTTGATTTTTTTGTTTTTGTTGTTCCACACTCTCATAAGGTAAATTAGAATTCTTCAAATAATGCAAATTTCAGAAAGAATATGCAATGTTTAAAGCAAAAGTTCCATGAGGGAAAGTATTTTGAGTGGTTTCTTTACCACTAATATGCCAAACTCCTAGAACACTGTCTGGCATGTAGTAGATGCTCAATAAATATTCACTGAATGAAATATAGATTTAAACCAACACCCTAATCACATACTGGATTGGAGACATAAAGAGAAAAAGATGAACATGGCCAGACAAGTGAAAACAGCACCATTTATCAACAGAGGAAAACAAGGCCAGTGATTAAAAACTCAGAGGCAAACTGATCATGGTTGTAGGCCTTTAACCAGCTCTTGGCCTTGCACAAGTTACAGAAACTCTCAGTTCCTCAGTTATGACATTGGAAAACTGAATCTCATATTACGTACCTCCTAGGTATGTTGTGAAGATTGAGGGAGAAAAGGTAATTAAAGCATGCAATACAGTGCCCAGCAGAGAGAAAGCACTAATCAGGCATGGCTGTTATTATTATTATTTGGATGGTATTGCCCCCTGCACTGGCCAGAAGTATTATTAATGCTATAGCAACCACATGTGCTGTGCTACTTTCTTATCTTGATTCTTTTATTATATCAGATTTATGACAAGAGAAAAATTCCTGTGATCCAGAGACATTTTTTAAAGGTAGCTGTTGCAGCTCCTATGAAATGATGAACTAAGAAAATTGAACCCAGCTGGAAGAAGCGTTGCCAAACCTCTCACCAGCTGTAAAAGCCCTTCAGAAGCTATTTTATAGACTCTTGATGTTGATTTCTTTCTTCTCTCTTTACTTCTTCCAAGTTTGCTTTCACTTGGAAGCAAATCTCTTCCTTGATTTCTTTCCCCTTTCTCCCTCCCTGAGGATGGTCTCAGACACCAAGAACGATGGGTAGGGCTGCTGGTTCCATACATTTGTTCATGCCTGTATCATTCAAAAACCCTGCTCAATTTCTAACATATTCAAAGGAACCCCATGCTAGGGAAATACTACAAGGCACTCAATGATAAATATGACATTCAGCAAAACCTAGTGTGGTATCATGGGCCAAAGGCTGGCTTTTTTTTTTTTTTTGGCCACACCACACAGCATGTGGGATCTTAGTTCCCTGACCAGGGATCAAACCCATGCCCCCTGAAGTGGAAGCACGGATTCTTAACCACTGGACCACCAGGGAAGTCCCCAAAGGCTGGCTTTGAAGTCACAAAGACCAGGGTTTGAATCCTGGCAAGTTTCTTAACTTCTCTGGAGTATCCTCATCTGTAAAATGGGGCTGGAGTTAACCGACTTGCAAGATTAATTAAGGTTAGAAATAATATGAATAAAGGACTCATATCCCATGGGTGGTTAAATAAATGACATCTGCAGTTATTAGTGTAATGCATAGTCCGAGCTCTAAAACACTTAGAAAAAGTCTAATAAAAATATGTCTAAAATATTCATAATGAATAATAGCTTATGTTTCTTGAGCACTTCACTGTGCTGAACAACATCATGCAAGTATGTTTTAGGAAGATGACTATACCCACCGATAAATTCATCATGTGCTCATAATGTCTAAGGTATATCCATTCAAAGTGATGGATTCCATGGGAAAGCAGAAATCCATTTCTGAAAACTACTCATTACTTTTCAAAATGACTCAATCAGGAGACAACACCAACAGCTACTTATTTTAATGGAGACATTTTTCAGAAGAAATGTCAACCACAAATCTGTCTTGGCAGATGCATGCTATGTTATTTTCTCTCTTTTTCCTTCTCAACATTGGCAAGTAGAGCTGCCCGAAGGCTGAGCAGCTTTCAAGTTTCAATCCAGAGGAGGAAAAATGGAGTCTGTTTACTTCTGTTTTTAATTCTTTTTATATAAAAATTTTATTCTTCCTTTTGAAAACAAGTGATATTTATGGAGAGCGTGTGTGTGTGTGTGTGTGTGTGTGTGTGTGTGTGTGTGTGTGTATGCCTACATGTGAGTGGGTGCTGGGGGTAAAGAATGCAGACAAGTATCAGGAGAAAATAAAAAGCATCCATTATTCTGCAACCCAGAAAAAAACGCTGTTAACATTTTGGGTCTTTTCCATGCAGTGTTTTTCTATGATATTTTGATAGTATGGCAGCTGAAATCATATTGTGCTATACATTAAACATTTTTTAACTTAAAATTATATCATGAACTTGTTTGCAAGATATTTATTTTCCCTTTTAAAGCCATAATAGTAATGAATAACCTAGTGTATCTACTTCAGAGAATTGACATGAAGTCCAGATTAGAAAAGATGTGAGGGTCCTTCATAACTCACTTGTAGAGCACACAAATGAGATTATTATTTACTCTGATCCATATGATTTGAGGCGTCAAAAAGCCCATATTTATTATGCATTTACAGAGCACTCTGCAAATCACTGTGGGGATCCAGAAAAGACTTAACACAGCTCCTGACCCCAGAGAGTTCACAGTCTGGTCCAAGGAATGAAGCTAAAATATGAAAACATTAGAGAAAAGCAGAGGGTTAAGCTCTTCTTTTGACTATGAGTAGAACTGAGCCTTAATTATTTAAAAAGAGCTCTCAGATCTTGAATTCCTTCTATCCTTGGCTCTTTCAATTTTAAAATGTCTTGCTTCAGAGAATTATTTTTTTCTTACCTCAGACATAATTGTAATTTTACCCCCAATGATGTGATTTGCCAGCTGAATAGTAAATTTCCAGCCCACCTGGAAAAAAAAAAAAAGGAAGAGGAAAGAAAAGGTCTATTTTTGTAAACTCAGATCATTTATAATGATTTGTTTAAATTAAAACTAGTATTTTATAGAGAAAGACCCCTGGACTAAAAAAAAAAAAAAAAAAGAATTATAAAATGAGAAAGCTTCTTAAGATTCTGTTAGTTTATGTTACAGAAAAAAATCTAAACTATTTTTTTTGCCAGAAGCATATAAGGGGTATTTTTACATAATTATGTTACTATGGAAAATTCCCATGTTTGGTTATGTCTGAAAGGTGGAATTAAAAATAATTTTTATCTTTTTTCTTCTCTTTTTCTACAAATTTTTCTACTATAATATGTATCCTGTTGATAATCTAGAAAAAAGAAAATTACTAAGAACTCATACGCTCAAAGATCAAAAATAACATTGTCAACCAGTTTAAATAAATAAGAAGTGGGAGAATTCAGCTCAAGTAAACAAAACATAGCAATATGATATCTACAGGAAACCAGTGCAATACTTTCCATGAGGGAAAAGTACATACTAAGCTTCCTTGAACTCTACAGAACCTCTCCCCAGATGATTCACTAGCTTTCCTTCAAATTATTTATTTGGTTTCACGGTATGTCAAACAACTGTCAAATTCAGCGGCAGTGTTTTTTCTCTCTCCATGAAGTCTACTGGGAATTCATGCTATCAAAGTTGTCCAAAGTTAAATAACTTCGTCAGAGCCAGGAATTGAATTAACAGACCAAGGGATAGATCTTGGATTAGCTGAGGCTCAGGGATAAATTGGGAAAGGGACCAAGTAGAGAGTTTAGCAAGATGTAGAAAATGCAGGAATAGCATAGGAAAAAAGTTAAATGAAACAGTCAGCAGAAGGAGAAAGAAATGGATTTTCTTAGGGCTCAGCCCAAGGAAGGCACTAGGTTGTTTGTCCATTCATTAATTCAATAAGTATGTATTGTTGGTGGTGATTAGATTACATAAAGGGCAATAGAGTCTTAATTAAAAGCAACATCTTAAGGCTGGTAGAGGAAGATGAGGCAAGGAGGGGAAGAGAAAGTAGTCAAAGATGGGGGAGAAAAGGAGAACCGGGTACCATATCTATACAATACCTAAATTAAAAGTGCTCCAGGGGCTTCCCTGGTGGCGCAGTGGTTGGGAATCTGCCTGCCAATGCAGGGGACACGGGTTCGAGCCCTGGTCTGGGAAGATCCCACATGCCGCGGAGCGACTAGGCCTGTGAGCCACGACTACTGAGCCTGCGCGTCTGGAGCCTGTGCTCCGCAACAAGAGAGGCCGCGATAGTGAGAGGCCCGCGCACCGCAATGAAGAGTGGCCCCCGCTCGCCACAACTGGAGAAAGCCCTCGCACAGAAACGAAGACCCAACACAGCAATAAATAAATAAATAAATAAATAAATAAATAAATAAATAAAAATAAAATAAAATCTTTTTAAAAAGTGCTCCAAGTGCTCCAGGAAGAGAGGCATCAACTTTCCAAAGTTGCTTCTGTGGGAAGTCAAGTAAGATGAGGACTGGAAAAAACCCGTTCCTGTTATAAATTGGAGGGTAGTTAGAGAATTTTATTGTCCATTGCTCGTTTGGAGTAGACACCAGATAGGAGTAGGCAGTGGAATAACTGGGAGGTGAGAAGAGAGGTGGATAGGCAGGGGTCAAAAACTCAAGGCATTTGACTGTGGGGGAAAAGAGAAAAAGAAAGCAGTAGTTAGATGGAAGAGTGTAGCTGAGGAAACAGTTGTTGCTTTTGTTTGTTTTACATCCATTGCTTTTGTTTCAGAGAGGGGAGACTTGAGTGGGTTTCAATGCTGGTGGAAGGGACATGGTTGAAAGGAAGAGGCTGACGCGACCCCATGAATGTAAGCAGCCTTATCTAAAAGTCTAGAACAGGTCCAAACCAGCAATTCAACCAATTTCAACAAATATATGTTAAGTCCTATAGGCTAGGAATCAAAACTGAACAAGATAAGTTCCCCGCTTTTTAGAAGCTACAGCTTGATAGCAACTCACAGGAAGAGAATCTATTCAGGGGAAGAGACAGGAAGCCACATAACTAATATGTGTCAAAATAAAATCCAGAAGACAATTACCAGAAGAACAGGACAGACAATACAAGCCCACGAGCCAGTACGAAATCTCCTGAACATTCCCCACACAGGCGGTCCCATTTCATCCTCCAGCCTTCGCCCCTCTTGCTTAAGTTGCCCTTTCTCTTCCGTTCTTCCTTTCAGATCCTGTCTTTTGCCCCTGGTTATTTCACCTCTTTTCCCTGACTATTCCGGCCTCTGTCAGTCTCCTCTGTTTCTGAATTCCTTTACCACTTAACATGTGTACTGCACAGTTCAGCTCTTAACTATTTTCTGGGAGGCAGTGTTGTATTAAGGGAAGGAACCCCAACTGCATGGTCTCATGGGTCAAATCCAGCCTGTATCACTCCCTACACGCAGGACCTGAGCAAGTCCTGCATCTAGTTTCTCCATCTCTAGAATGAGCAGGTAAATCTACCTCTGAAGGTCGCTATCAAGAGTACATGAAATATACATGTGTGTAACTGATTCACTTTGCTGCACACCTGAAACTAACACAACACTGTAAATTAACTATACTCCAACAAAACTTTAAAAAAAAAAAAAAGAGTACATGAAATAATATTTATCGGGCAACTGAAACAGTCTGGGCTCTTGACCCAGACTGTGTGTGTTAGAATCTGGGTTCTACTGGGGCTTCTTGGGCAGGTTAGTTAACCTATCTGGGGTTCAAATTCCTCCTTTATAAAAGGAGTTTCTAACTGCTGCCTACCTCATAGAGTTGTTGAAAGAATGAGGCAGTATCAATAAAGTTCTTAAAACATCACTAGGCATGTAATAAGTACTATGTAAATGTTCGCTGTTATTATTATTTTTTTCCCTGCCGTGTATTATTAGACTAAAAAATAGTTTACTTAAAATGTTTGCTACTCACCCTTTAGCAATATTAGCAATAGTTCTAGTTTTCAGGTAATTTCATTTCAGTGAGCACAGTGTTTTAATTTTTAAGAAACTTCTGTGTTGTTTTGACTTTTCTGTTTATTGTGTGTATTTAATAATGGCTGTATTATATATGCTTCCCCAATTGTGGTTCAATACTTTAATACTTTAAAACTGCTAAAAGTTCAAGATACAGTTCCAACATGTATATGTGGTGGGTGGGTGAGGGCATCCCCACAGCAATAAGCAATTCTCTGATGCTAGCTGGGTGTCCTACAATTCAACTCAATTCTGGTGCTGTCTGTTCGGAAATTGCATCAGATTCCACAGGTTAAGGACTCAGTCCCACAAGACTGTCCCCCCACCATCCCCACTTCAGAAGCCAGGCCTGTGCTTCTGACCTACTAACTATAGCTCGGAGGTTCCAATGACCCCTACCTTGGGTTCAATTAATTTACTAGAGCGACTCACAAAACTCAGAGAAACAATTTACTTACTAGATTACTGGCTTATTATAAAAGGATATAACTCAGGAACAGCCAGTTAGAAGATATGCTTACAGAGAAAGGGCATGAGGCATGGCTACGAGCACACCACTCTCCCCAGATCTCCATGTGTTCACCAACCCAGAAGCTTTCCAAACCCTCTCTCTTCTTTTGTGTATTTATGGAGACTTCACTACAGAGGCATGATTGATTAAATCATTGGCCATTGGTGACTGAACTCAGTATCCAGCTCTACTCCTCTGCCTTCCCCGGGTGGGGCTGGAAGTTCCAACCCTCTAATCACGGGGTCGGTTCTTTGGGCCACCAGCCCCTGTCCTGAGTGGGGAGATGCAAAAGTCACCTCATTAACAGAACAAAAGACATCTTTATCATTCTCATCAGTTAGGAAATTCTAAGGGTTTTAGGAACTCTGTTCTGGAAATAAGAACTAAGATCACATAAGTATTTCTTATTATAAATCACAATATCACAGCCACCATTATCTGCCCAAGCAAATAAAATGTCACAACTCATGAGCCCCTGGAAAGGCCACTTTGGCATCAATCTGATCCCTCTTCTTAGCTTGTACTTACCCTATACATAAAAACAAAGGATTAGAAATAATTAACTAAAATAATAAAGCTATAAATTATGCAAATTACAAAATTTTTAAAAAGTACTCCAACAGAAGTCTTACTCTGAGCAGGCCATTAGCCAATGCACAGAAGAAATAAAAATGATCAACAACACATTGTAAAAACTTTTTACTTCACTAGTCATCAGAAAACTCACATCAACAGTAAGACTATTTTTTTTTGTTATTGAAGTGTAGTTGATTTACAATGTTGGTTACTTTCCGGTGTACAGCAAAATGATTCAGTCATATTTTTTTTCCAGATTCTTTTCCATTACAGTTTATTACCAGATATTGAGTATAGCTCCCTATGCTGTACAATAGGACTTGTTGTTTATCTATTTTATATATAGCAATTTGGATCTGCCAGTCCCAAACTCCTAACTTATCCCTCCAACCCCACCTTTCCCTTTTGGTAACCATAACTTTGTTTTCTAGAAAACTCTATTTTATGTATCAAATTAAAAGAGATTATTTAAAGTATAATATTCAGTGTTGGCTGGTAATATAAACTGTTGCCACTTTGAAAAGTAATTTGGCAACATATATCAAGAGCCTTGGCAATGACATGCCTTTTGACTCAATAATTTCACTCCTAGAAATCTGTTCTGGCGAAATGACCATAGATAAGGATAAGTGTTTATGAAGAAGAATATTCATCAAAGATATATTTGCTTCCTTGGTGATTTCATCCACCCTCATATCTATAAATTCTCTCTACACTCTGACTTCCAAATTTTTACCTCCAAGTTCAACCTCTTCCTTGAACTCTGGACTCCCCTATCCAACTGCCCACTTGACATCTCCATCTGGGTGTCTAATAGGCATCTCAGACTTAACTGTACAAACTGACCTCCGGCTTCCTGATCTCCCACCACACACCCCCCAACCCTGCTCTATTCCAGTCTTCAGCTGATGCCACCTCTATCCTTCTGTGGTAGCTTAAGCCAAAACCTTCATAATCTTTGACTCCTCTCCAGTCTGCCAACAAATCCTACTGGCTCTTCGTTCAAAGTATATCAAAATTCTTCTGCTTCTCAGGACCTCCATCACTACCATCCTAGCCCAGGATACACCATCTCTCTCCTGGATTATCATGATAGCCTCCTAACTGGTCTCCTTGCTTCCATGTCCCCTGAAGGCTAGTCACATAGCAGCCCAAGGAAACATTTTTAAAAGTTAATTAGGGCTTCCCTGGTGGCACAGCGGTTGGGAGTCTGCCTGCCAATGCAGGGGAAGCGGGTTCGGGCCCTGGTCTGGGAGGATCCCACATGCCACGGAGCAACTGGGCCTGTGAGCCACAATTACTGAGCCTGCGCGTCTGGAGCCTGTGCTCCGCAATAAGAGAGGCCACGATAGGGAGAGGCCCGCGCACCGCGATGAAGAGTGGACCCTGCTTGCCGCGACTGGAGAAAGCCCTCGCACAGAAACGAAGACCCAACACAGCCAAAAATAAATAAATCAATTAATTAATTTAAAAAAAAAAGTTAATTAGCTTATGTCATTCCCCTGTTCAAATCCTTTAACAACATCTCATCTCAGAGTAAAAACCGAAGTCTTTACCCGTGTGGTCTTGTATCTGCTGTGGTGTTCTGTTATCGCTCTGACCTCATGCCTCCTTCTTTCCTCTTTGTTTATTCATTTCACTCACTGTACTCCCTACTGTTTTCAGAATGCTGCAGGCACAGTTCCACCACAGGGCCTTACTTTTGCTGTTCCCTATCCCTGGGGTGCTGATATCCACATGCCTTGCTTCTTACCGCCTTCAAGTCTTTGTTCAGATGTTACCTTCTCTTTGAGATCTTACTTGACCCATTATTCAAAATTGCAACATCCTTTCACCTGCACTCTCTATCCCCTTTATCTGCTTTATTTTTCTCCAGGACTTTTATTACCTTCTAATATGCCATTTAATTTATTTTATTCATTGTCTACCTCTCCCTATTAGATTGTAAGCTCCATGAAGGCAGCAATTTTTTTGTATACTTTATTCATTGTTATTTCATAATGCCTATAATAGTACAGGGTACATAGTACATGTTCAATAAACATTTGTTGAATGGATTAACAAATTTACAAGAGCAAAAAAAGGAAATAAAGTCCAACAATAGGAGAACTACTCAATAGCGGCACATTAAAACAATGAAATGTTTGTAAACATGGAGTCATGTTTTCAAAGACTTTTAGTACCATAGAAATGTGCAAAATTTAAAACTATCTTGTAACATTATACTTTTTTTAATCTTGAAGGAAATACAGCAAAATCTAAATTTTGGATACCTCTAGGTGATAATTTTACAAGATGTTTCTTGTTATCTTTTTTGTAGTACTTTTTTATTGCCAAACATTATACATAAATGTTGCTTTTATAAACAGTTTTTTTCCAAAAACCATATAATGGAAATAGGATCATTATCATCACAGCTACTATTTTTCAAGGATGTCGCAGACTTTATGTACCGGTGCTAAGTCTTTTCTGTACCTTTGGAAGCAGACAAAATAACCAAGGTTTGGAGTCAGATAGGCTAAGATCCTACTAAGCCTCCTTAAGCCTCCATTTGTTCATCTGTGAACTAGGCTAGCGCTATCTCCAGAGAACTTCTATACAGATTAAAAGTATATAAAACATTTGGCCCTGTACCTAGCACGTTGTAAGCCTCTGTAATTTGAATACACTATTGTTATTTTTTGTTTTAGTTGTCATTATTATCTCTCATCTGTTTAACTATCTTTAACTGTAATGTGGATAAGACTGTAATATTTACAGATTAAGGAATTTGCCCAAGTTCATATAGCAAGTGAGTGGCAGAGCCAGAATTCCTTCTGTGTCTGCCTAGCTGCAAAGCCAATGCTCTTTCTATCACCCGCTTCTACCTCTACCCCAGGAATAATGACTGCAAAGTTTTATTTTCACTGTGAGTCCCAAAAAGTTTGGTATCAAGTTATCTGTCCTCAGTTGCTTTATTTTTGACACTCTGCTTTGGATGCATGTGTGAACATAAACCATATGTCTTAGAGTTAAATTATCAGGAAAGAACATGTGGTTTTAACTTGTGGACTATTTTCAGTCTAAAATCTCTCTCTTCACTAAGGTCAAGTCATAATGACAAGGGATTGTCACTGGGCTAAAATGCTGGTAAATCACTCAGTGATTTAAAATTAACTTTTGGCTTATATACTTTCCAAGCGGAGAGCTTAGTGCTTTTTAAAATTTCTTGAATAATTACAATTAATGCATATTAGCCCACACCCATCATTGATAAAAGTCAATGATCTGTCTGTGAGTAGTAGCATCAACTTCAGAAAGGCCGAGACTCTGCAGTTACTGTCTGTTGGCCTTTGGTTCCAAAATTAAATATTCTCAGGAGAACTTGCAAGGTATATTATAGAGGGTTCTTCTTTCTCCTGATTGAATAATGTGATAATAGTTTAAGAGTTATATATACATTTTTAAAGATATATAATATAAAATATTAATTTAATAATCCAGCTCCATTTAACAATCAAATGTGATCATATAACACTCCTTAAACAACCTACGCTATTTGCAGTTTGTACCAGACTACCAAATGCTTGCTTCATTGAAATGGTGCTCGTTTTCATCCTTATTCAAACCCTTATTCAAAGGAGGTTTTGTTATCTATTCTACATCAAGAAAGCTGAGGCTCAGAGAGGTTAAATAACCTTTCTAAATTAGGATATGATACAGATACAGATTTTAAACCAAGATCTATCTAATTCCAAAGCTTGTTCTCTCTCTAATACACAACCTCAAATTTATTCAAAAAAATATATGTTTAGCAAGATCTACTTTTACACAAATAACAATCTAAATTTCTAAGGAAGTGTTATATTAGCAAATTGTTTTTTTCAATAAAAACAGACTACTTTTATTTTCTCTAATTTTCTTCTTCAAACAAGTAATATAAACATCTCTCTTGTAGTGTTGTAGGCGCTCCGAAATTATTCAAGTTAGTACAGTCTTCTGTTATCATCGTAGTCTGTTATCACAAAAAAAAATCTTTGTATCTCCTGTATCAATTAAACGTTAGAGCTATATTAATTTTGGCCTCCTCGATCTATTTGTCTGAGGACAAAATGGGACTATACTGCCTTTTGTATAATATACAGTATATGAAAATGGTAAATGCAAATAAAAATAAGAATCTGTAGTATTAGAATTACTTGTATTACAAGGAAAGAGTATTGATATTTTACTTCACATGTCATTATTACTTTTAAAGTTAGTAAACATTTAAGTAGTTTCCAGAAGCATTTTGAAAAAGCATTCAGGATAAATTAATTATAAATTATTAAAGGAAAATGGACAAGTTTTGGAGTTGAGAGTACAGCCGTGCTCTTCCAAAATACAACTTTAAAGTCACTGCCACTACCTGCCGTTTCCAATATGTCACTTACTATTGCTGTGACGTAGCACTTACATCAGCTTTGAGAAAGCCACATAATTTCCCAGCATTACTTTTCTTCCCCAAACAGCATCCAGTGCTGTTGAGAGACACTTTTCTCAGAGGCATGTTTCTGCCCTTGTAGAAAGGCTGAAGTGACAGGAGTCTGGGACCAGAGATGAGGCAGATGCCTTCTTCACGGCTCTGGTCCCACCCCACTGCTTCTCACCTGCTCACACCTGTCCCAGGCGACATGTACACAGCTTTTGTTTTCACACTTCACCTCCAGCCCTGAGGAGAAGTCCAGGAGTGGGCTTGGCTGCCTGACACTTTTTTCCAAAAGTCACTGAAAAGTGATTAAGCCCCAAATCTCAAAGCTGAAAGGAAGCAAATTCTCCCTTTCAGCCTCTAACAAATCATCCCCTACATGATCTCTCTCACAAATTCTCAGGCGCCCTCACGCCTTACAGGCTGTCTCAAAAGTAAACCTTCACACCAAGCAAAAGAAATTGCAAACAGACTGGGGGGAATTTGGATTACAATTTATTTTTCAGCTCCATGTATGATAACTGAATAATTTACTCTGTCTTAGTGAACGGGGTTTAAAAACTTCAGATGGATCAAGATTGTCAAAAGGGACACGTCAACCTACATAAAAGGCAAGCATAAAATTGTTCAAAAGATGAGTTCATTCGGGAATAGCAGAGGAATACAGGCGAGTCCGTTGATGGTTTGGGGTAGCCTGTATTTATGGGCAGAGAATGTTAAGAGGGGAGAGTTCAATTAGAGACTTAAAATCAAAACCAAAGCAAGACCAGCTTTGAAAATTTCCCTAGCAGACAAAACCAGTGCAGTCATACAAAGCTCTTTCAGCTTATTTTGTGAGACCACCTGACCTAGATCAGTTCTTGTTCATGCCTCTGGAAACCATAAGTAAAGCTTCCCAAGGGTAAATATGAGGCAACCCCTGACCAATTCCCTGTCATTAAAGAAAATTCCAATATTAGCAGTTTTCTATAAATTGGGCATTTACAGGGAAATGGGTCTTTCAGTCCTTAAGTTTTGTCTTCCTGAGGGCACATGCAGGAGATGTTCTATTTTATAGCCGATTTAGATTGAAATTCTTTCACAGACCATAGATTGGTAGAGAAACACTGAAGGCATTCCTTCTCTTGGTTCTCCTCCCATTTAGTACTTTTGGAAAGCCACAGTGAGTAGAAGAAAGGGAATATTTTACCTCACCTCGTGTAGGAGTGAGCTGGCTGCCTCCAGCCCTGGCCAATCCAACTCAGCAAGCCTGCCTCGCAGGGCAGGGCCAGCAGCCAGGGAACCAGGCTTGGGACCCTCCCTCCCAACCGGGCATTGCTTCAAAAAAGCCCAGTGCCTTCCCAACCAGGCAAGTACCTCCAGGATCCTTCTGGCTGTCTGTTGCTATCCTGAAGTTAACAATGACTGCCATACTTTTTTCCACAACTACTTTCTAAAGTCTTCCTTTCTACCAATCTGCCTTTTTATATTCTTTTTTGTTGTTGTTAAATCATTTGTGCGTGGCTGGATGTCACTTTTCATTACCTGCTAACTCCATCCCGTGCAGAACAAGAGAGGATGTGGGCATGGGGAGACTATAAATATCCACACTCTTTTTCCATTCACATGTCTTCACACAGTTCAGGGCTTCTCTCTTGCAGTCAGAATTCTGCTTCGGCTCTGATTCATGATAATGTGCTTTTATTCCTAACTATAGTTCTCACATAACCAGGAGCACTTCTTGGCATTATTGACAGCCTTCCAAGAACATATGTATGTGGCTTACTTAAAAGAACAGTCCTAGCTTGTCCAGGAGCTGGCTAGTCTGTCTAGATAGGCAAGAGGCGACAGGGGCCCAACCTTAAAATTTTCCTTGAAGACTAGAGATGTCCAGATGGAAAGAATATTTTATAGCCTTGGAGGTGCTATTTGGAAAGGAGGTTTCTAAGGAGGCAGCAAAAGCAACAAGTTTGGAAGTCAATTCAATGATACTTTTAGGTCTGCTAGTAAGCCTTTTCTGTCTGGAGTCCCCTGGGCTGGTTCATTTTATTCTCACTGTTGCCCACCCCTCAGGCATTTGAGAATCGACTTGAAAGTTTGGTTGCAGAGAATATGGGCTCTCAAGTCAGGCAGTCCTGTGTTCTGATAGTAGCTCTGTCATCTACCACCCGCATGACATTGGAGCAGCTTACCTTTATTGGGGTCAGCTTGCTTCTCTATAAAATAGAAATAATAACTCCTACTCCACAGGATTATTAAAAGGACTTAACATTTAGGAGCTTCTTAATGTTAGGAGCCTAACACGGAATAAACGTTTGACACATTAAAGTCTCCATTATTTCACGACTCCATATTTAGTGTGCAAACTAGAGAATAATAGAGGGAAAGGGAAGACAATTTTTAGTTGTTAAATTTTGGTGCTTACGGTCAGAATGGCCATCATCAAAAAATCTACAAACAATAAATGCTGGAGAGGGTGTGGAGAAAAGGGAACCCTCTTGCACTGTTGGTGGGAATGTAAATTGATACAGCCACTATGGAGAACAGTATGGAGGTTCCTTAAAAAACTAAAAATAGAACTACCATACGACCCAGCAATCCCACTACTGGGCATATACCCTGAGAAAACCATAATTCAAAAAGAGTCATGTACCAAAATGTTCATTGCAGCTCCATTTACAATAGCCAGGACCTGGAAGCAACCTAGGTGTTCATCAACAGATGAATGGATAAAGAAGATGTAGCACATATATACAATGGAATATTACTCAGCCATAAAAAGAAACGAAACTGAGTTGTTTGTAGTGAGGTGGATGGACCTAGAGCCTGTCATACAGAGTGAAGTCAGTCAGAAAGAGAAAAACAAATACCGTATGCTAACACATATATATGGAATCTAAGAAAAAAAAATGGTCATGAAGAATCTAGGGGCAAGACAGGAATAAAGACACAGACCTACTAGAGAATGGACCTGAGGATATGGGGAGGGGGAAGGGTAAGCTGTGACAAAGTGAGAGAGTGGCATGGACATATATACACTACCAAACATAAAATAGATAGCTAGTGGGAAACAGCCACATAGCACAGGGAGATCAGCTCGGTGCTTTGTGACTACCTAGAGGGGTGGGATAGGGAGGATGGGAGGGAGGGTGATGCAAGAGGGAAGAGATATGGGAACATATGTATATATATAACTGATTCACTTTGTTATAAAGCAGAAACTAACACACCATTGTAAAGCAATTATACTCCAATAAAGATGTTTAAAAAAAAAAATTTGGTGCTTATCAACACTCCTTGGAAAGATCCATCCTGGGAGAAGGAAGAGGGATTGAAGTGACAGAATTCCTTGATTTAACTAGTTCTGCCCAGGCTGCTTGACCCTCTCAGAAATGACCTGTGAGGGGAGACCTGCCGTCCTCCATGAAAGCATGCACTCATCTGAACCTTTGGATCTCTCAATCTGCTTGTGATTTTGTTTGTTGTTATTATACCTAATCCTTACTAATGCAGCATGCTCTGTTAGCATGTGCTTATCTCTGATAAATCACAAATAATAACCCACTTTCTTCATACATTTTTAATCACTGTCACTTACCTGACCTTGAATAATACTACTGGATTTTTTTAATGTTTCCTATGAAATTTTAGAAAAGTGTTTTAAAAAATTCTAAGAACAAAAATTGCACAACACACAGAGAAATACATGACATTTCCCTTTCACACAGGCATGAAAATACGGGGACTTAACCCAATCATGACAATACTTCTTTTATGAGCACAAACACCAAAATTTAGACATCCAAAGAAATACACACCTTTTCCCCCATCTTTTCATGGAAAAAAATATTATTAAATTTCAGCACTCCAGGAAATTAGAAAAAGGAGAAGCCTTAACAAAACCAGGCTTGTGATTAAATTTCTATGTTTAATATTCTAAAATAGAAGTATGACTCTTAATCATTTTTAATACATTTAACTTACTAATGTCAAAATGCCAATGTTTCAGAAAGAGTTTCTGAACCCCGTTCTCTCTTTGATCAAGAAAAAGTATCTACCAAATCCCTTTGTATTTATAAGGACTCAGATTTACTCATGCAAAAAGTAGCATGGGGTAAAAGGGACTTTGGGAGGTCTTCTTGCCACCTGAATGCCCCTAGACAAAAATCTTTAGCCACAGTTTCTAAACATTTTGACTTTCTTCTAAGTTAAATATTAATAACTAAATATAGTGTGTGTGTACAAGATGAAAGCATCTTGTATGTAATTAAATGCCCAACTTTTGCTCTTAGAATTTTAGCATGAACACTTACCAGTTAAAAATTCTACATAAACACCATTTTATTGTAGGGATTTGTCTAATTTGCTTAGCCTTTTTTTTGTTCTTTGATGTTTAGCTTTCCAAGTTTTTACTTTTGTTTACCCATGTCCACGCTTTTAATTATTTTTTTCAGGATTGTTTCCAAGAAGTAAAATTTCCATGTTGTTTTTTTAATTCTTTTTTTTTTGTTTCAGTTTTTGGCTGCATTGGGTCTTCGTTGCCACACACGGGCTTTCTCTAGTTGCAGAGAGTGGGAGCTACTCTTCGTTGAGGTGCACAAGCTTCTCACTGCAGTGGCTTCTCTTGTTGAGGCACCCGGGCCCTAGAGCATGCAAGCTTCAGTAGTTGTGGTGCGTGGGCTCAGTAGTTGTGGCTCCCTGGCTGTAGAGCGCAAGCTCAGTAGTTGTGGCGCACAGGCTTAGTTGCTCCACGGCATGTGGGATCTTCCTGGACCAGAGATCAAACCCATGTCCCCTGCATTGGCAGGCGGATTCTTAACCACTGCGTCACCAGGAACGTCCCAAGTTCCTTTTTTTTAATTCTTGATATCTATTGCAAAATTACCTTCCAGAATAAGCTGGTAATAGTTTAAACTCCCATGAGTTGTGCACAGAGAGTTCCCACCTCACTGAGCTCTTGTTAACAATGGGCACTATCTCTTTTTTAAAATATTTTATAGTTGAGACATAGGCTTAAAAATGAAAGAGTTCTTAGATATCATTTGGTGTAACCTTTCATTCAACAGAGAATTTGTCTTCTCAATCCTTTTACTGTAAGTTCCTTGAGGAGAAGGACTCTCTTATCCATCGTTATAATGCCAATACCTACCATACAGTGATACATGATGTTTGTTGAGTTAAAGAGTGAATAAAATAAACATATGATTGAATAGACATCCTTAACAGTCATCTAATTGCCAGATGATTTTTCAGAATTTGCATACTCCCTGAAGTAAATTGTAAATGCTTTTGATGAAGCAAGTATGTTCTTTATTTTAGAAGTAACTTCTAACTCTTAAATGTTACACTGTAATCAGTATATCAGAAAATTCTATTTTAAAATATTATTCTAACATCAAAAATTACCTAATACACATATCTGGGGAAAACTCTAATTCAAAAAAATACATGCACCCATTGTTCATAGCAGCACTATTTACAGTAGCCAAGACATGGAAGCAACCTAAATGTCCATTGACAGATGGACGGATAAAGAAGATGTGGTACATATATACCGTGGAATATTACTCAGGCATAAAAAAGAACAAAACAATGCCATTTGCAGCAACATGGATGGACCTAGAGATTATCGTACTAAGCGAAGTAAGTCAGACAGAGAAAGACAAATACCTTATGACATCACTTATGTGTGGAATCTAAAATATGATACAAATGAACTTACTTCCAAAACAGAAAGAGACTCACAGACATAGAAAACAAACTTATGGTTACCAAAGAGGAAAGGTGGTGGAGGAGGGATAAATTAGGAGTTTGGGATTAGCAGATACAAACTACTATATATAAAATAGATAAACAACAAGGTCCTACTGTATAGCACAGGGAAATACATTCAATATCCTATAATAAATCATAATGGAAAAGAATATGAAAAAGAATATATATATATGTATGTATAACTGAATCAGTTTGCTGTACAACAGAAACTAACACAACATTTTAAATCAACTATACTTCAATTTTTAAAAATTGCCCAATAAACTGTATGTATGTCTTCAGCCGACAAAATACGTATATTGGAGAAACATGTCCTTTCTGACGATTTAGAACGTCATTTTTCAACTGAGTTAACTGTAGCTCAGAGTCTGTAAACACTCACCAGAAATTGGATTGGTATCTCATGTTCTTTACCAAAGCATGTGCCAAAAATATAGAATTTAGTTTTAGCCTCTTGTTTGCCTACCATTCTTAGTACTATCTCATAATAATTCAAAATGGGTATGCTCATCTCGTTTAAAATCTAGACCACTCTAGAAAAGCTGTGGGAAACTTGTCCTTGAACAGTTTCCAGTTTTGTTTTCTTAGCCAAGCAAAATGCCCTTGGGCTTGCTTTTATTCTCTTTTACCTCACTTGATAGCAAAGTGACCAACTAATTCTCCAAGTAGTTATCATGAAATCCTCCAAATAAGAATTTCCTTTTGAGTTAAAATTCCCTATTACATTTCAATTCAGTTCTTTGATGCCAATTGAGTTAATGCTTTTTCTAAGAACCAAGAGAAGGAAACCAAGAGGTATCAGGTTTAACAATATTCCCTCCAAATATGCTTTATTTTCTGTAAGTACAAGTTTGTTTTACATATAATAGAGAGACCTGATGAAAGTTATCATTGAAAAAGCTGTTAATACATTAGTTTAATGTTCACTAAGTTTCTCTGATTCCTCAATTTTAACAGTATCAGTAAGTGCATTCTTATTAATTCATAAAATGAATAAATGAATTCCTTTGACATGACTTATGTAACATCAATAACAGGATCACTATTTACTCTATGCTTATTACATGCCAAGCAGTGAGCTAAATGACTCATATTTATTATTTCATTTAGTCCTCTCAATAACGATATACTTCAAGGTATTATTAGCCTCATTTTAGAGATGAGGAAACTGAGACGAGAGAGAGAGACTTGAAAGTACTTGGCCAAGACCACACAGCTCTAGAGACTCAAGCAGGGTCAAAACCTTGTGGTCGTAGTGCTGCAGTGTAACACAAGGCAGTTCAGATCATTGGTGTAAAGCAGGAATGCTGAAATATTTTGTTTGGCATGCAAAACTTGATCAGGAGCCCCCCTTGATGCTGCGCTGAGGCAGGTGAGCAATTCAAGCTCTATCAGAGTGTTTTGGATGCCTAGTAGTGCCAGCCATAAAGGCAGGAAATGAGATGACAGTCTGCCTGCTGAGATCTGCCATCCATGACTAGAAAGAAATGCTGGAGCAAGTGGAAATGAGAACTCACCGTCTTAGAACGGGACTTCCCTAGAGTGTTGATGCTCTGTGTCCCATTTCTATTCTCCTCATGTTTTGCTCAATGTGAGAAAAGTTGCTGTTGTTTTACAGTCTCTGTAAGTCACAAATATTTTGATGCACTGAATTTGCAGCTGTTCTTCAGGGTCCCTGCTGTGCTTCCTAGGCCCCTGTCTGGGGATATTGTACAGCAGATAACCTGTAGGGCTGGGAAACTGTATCCCACTGGATCATCTTAATGTTGCACTGGCTACTTTATTCCTATGCCCACACAATAGAATGCAGCTATTCAGAGAGTCGGCAGTAATCAAACAGATTCAAAGTGCTGGTTCCATAAAAGAGACGATGTCGTATAAGGAAAGGATCATGGTTTGGAATGTGGAAGCCGGGTTTGATTGTCAACCCTGCCTCTTGGTATATGTGTGACCTAATGACTTAATTTCTGGACCTCTGTTTTCTCATCTTTGGAAACGGACAAATCATGTTAATATCTATTTCACTAGGTTGCTGTTATGCTCAAGTGAAAGAATGTGGATGCAAATATATTGTAAAATACCAAGAGCTAGGTGCTTTAGTTATTAGAGATTTGTGTAACAGCTAATGTGTAATTTTTTTAATGTCTTTCAGTTTCTTATAAAAAAAATAGCAGTAAAAGTCGTGGTTCAGTGCTTTAACACATTCGCCACAGCCTCAGACTTCTGGCGCTCCCTGAAAACTCAAAGAAGGCACCACTGGTTTATGTCACTTGAAACTCCAGACACTGAACAATAACTAGGGAACATGACTATAATTTGATTTACAGTCTGCAGGCACATGGTTCAGGCTCCCTGCCTCTCTCCTCATACTTACTTAGTACAAATCAAGAGGGAGGGCAAGCAGTTCGAGGCAGGCTCTGAGGATGCTTACCTCCAAGCGACTGGGGAAAGGGAGGCTGCCATGTCTACAGCTGATGTAAAACGAAGCTAAAAAGTGAAAACTTCAGGGCACTCAATGCCAGGAAAAAACCCCATCTTACTCTTTTAAAATTATTACTGGTTTAATGAGTGGTGTGTGAAGGTATTCCTGTGGGTCTTCTCTTTGATTTTTTTTTTCCTCTTTGATTTTCCAAAAGAATGATTAGCTTTTTGGTGTTGTGTTTACTAGAAAGGTTGCACAATGTCAGCCAAGGTACAAAGGGATTTGGATAAAATGAGAAATAAACAGAAGTCCCACTTGCATTAAGTGATACCATTAAATAGCATGGCTCTGTAGTAAAGCTGAAGGAAGCAATTATATCACTCTACCTGAGTGTTCAACGTAATGGGACAGTCACTTGCCCCAGAAGTATGAAGAATATCCTCTCCTCATCTTTTGTAGGCTGATTCTCCTCTCAGACTTTGTGTTGTCATTCTTGGTTTCTCTCTTGACCCCTCCCCCCTCTTCTCCTCATACTCTGTGGCAGCTCCAAGCCCAGACATCAGGCTCCTCGATCCTGGGGTCCTCTCTGCTTGGATGTCCCATGGACAGTTTAACACAGTCCGTCCAAGACTGAATTTACAATCTCTGCCCTTCCCCAACCCTGCTTCTACCCTACATCCTTACCTCAAAAAAATGTTAATACCATCTCCTAAGGAGCCTCAGTCACTCTAGGCCACCCTCTAATCAGTGACCAAGTTCTCATCATCCTAATCCCTAGGTATCTCTTTGGGTTGGCCCCTCCTCTTTATTCCTACTGCTACAGCTATCATTTAGGCCCTCCACCCACTCCCTTTCCTTCTTGCTGGCATTTCTACAATAACCTACCAATTTCCCTTTTTCCAACCCAATCCCTTCCAGACAATAAGCACATGCTTCATGGGTGACATGTATGATCATGTCACTCGACTGCTTATAATCCTTCATTGCTTTCCTGTTACCTCTTGAATAAAATGGGGATTCCTTAGCCTGAACTTAGGACTACTCTACCACGTTCCTTTCTGACTCTGCTGAAATACTAGTGGTTCCTTAAGTGGGGAATACAGTTTTATACCTCTGTGCTTTTGTAAAAGATGCTACTTTGCACACCTTTTACCCTTGGAGAATTCCTACTCATTCTTTAAGACTTAACTTGAATGTCACAATCTCTATGAAACTTTCCTCCTCTCTTTCTCTAGCAACTTGTGAATACCTCCTCCTTGATAACGCTTATGTTGTTTTATTATTTTTTTTGTAAAAATTATGAAACAGCTTTATTCAACACAGCCAAGGAAAGTATCAGAAATCTGCAAGGTAGTTCAATAGAAGTTACCCAAAGTGAAACACAGAGAGGAAAAACAGGGAAAAACAAACAAACAAAAAGCCCACAGAACTGAGCATACCAAATAATCTAACATACATGTTACTTGAATCCCAGAAGAGGAAGGAAAGAGAATAGGGCAAAACAATTTAAATTTAATTTAAATTGAAGAAATAATTTTCCAAAAATTAATGATGGACACCAAACCACAGATGCAAGAAGCTCAGAGAACACCAAGCAGTGTAAATACAAAAACAAACATAACGTCTAAGCATATAATAATCAAGCTGCTGCAAACAAGAGATGAAAAGAAATCTTGAAGGCAGCCAGAGAATAAAAGACACGTTGTATACAGAGGAACAAAGATAAGAATCACAACACACTTCTTGTCAGAAAACTTAGAAGCCAGAAGATAATGAAGTTACACCTTCAAAGTGCTGAAACGAAAATAAAAAGGTCAACAAAGAATTCTGCACCCAGTGAAAATACCTTTCAAAAATGAAGAAATGAAGACTTCCTCAGACAAATAAAAATTGAGAGAATTCATTGCCAGCAGACCTACACATCAAGAAAAGTTAAAGGAAAACTTATTTTTTCTCATTTTTTAATTACTTGAAAAGAAAACTGTCTAAAGTAAAATCAGGGAATTCGCCGGCTGTCCAGTGGTTAGGACTCTGCGCCTTCACTGCTGAGGGCCCGGGTTCAGTCCCTGGTTGGGGAACTCAGATCCCACAAGCCGCGTGGCACGGCCAAAAATAAATAAATAAATAAATAAAGTAAAATCAATAGGTGTGTAATTTGTGTTTGTAGCATATTTAAAAGTAAAATGTACAGCAATGTAAATTGTAAAATGTAGGAGCATAAAAGATGAAAGGTAGGAATATACGATCCTAAGAGCCTTACACTACCCGTGAAACAGCATAATAGTGTTTGAAGGTGTCTGATTAATTAAAGGTGTATACTAAAACAAGATTGCATTGATGAAGAAACCAGGGAGAAGTCATCATATGAACTGAAGTGAGTGTATGTGAAAAAGTATGCAAAACTGAGGAAGCTCTCCAGGGAGGATAATGGAGCTGCAAAGGCTACAAGGACTAAGGTTGATGCAACTAAAGTGACAGAAGTACGTAGACTCTCTAGACTGAGGGGAGGCTTAGATATCTTAGGACAGCAAGCTGCCATAGGTTTGAACAGAGAAGAGGTACAATAAAGAGTGTTTGAGGCGGGTTATTATTCCAGCTGCTCATCTGGATGGGGGACATGCTTTCACAGGCTTGGGAAGTCTGGGCAAAAACCTACCACAGCAGGCACAAGAGAGAACACACTGCATTCATTCTGTAAAATCATGTTTCTTAATTTTGCTCCCCAGTCCTAACCACTAATGCAGCATTGTCCCACGGTCCTGTGGTGCAAACATGTCATGTGCCTTTTGACCTTGGTGGGTCTAGGGTGATCCAGCATGAGAAGGACCAGTGATTAAGTAGGAGGGATCAGTGTATGGCAGAGATCCCTAGCTCTGGGCGAGCCCTGGCAGGAAGCTTCAGACTGTCTCCCTGTGCGTAAGTGCCCCCCTTGCAATGGATGCAGTTGGCATCTTTGGCACCTCCTGTGGAGACCTGCTCACTGTGATTTGCAGAGTGCTTTAACTACCATCATTATCACAGACCCCTGAAAGGGAGAAGCTTCAGGTTTCTTGCTTCCTTTCTCTGCTGACAGCAGGTAACAGGACGATTATTTGTCCTCTGGATTTATGAGTCCAACAGATTAGCATCAGAGATTCCTGAGGGCTGTACTCTGCACACTCTTAAAGGGCCATTTAGGGTCCTTTGTTTCTAGGGATTCAAATAATCTTCATGGTGGCAGTAAGAGAACTGCAAATGCAGTAAGTTTGAGGATAGAGGAACATGTTCTATGTCCTGAATTTATGATTTAGTTAGTGGTTTCCTTAACTCCGTGACTAGTACACGTGGGCTGAGGCAAGTATATCCGTCTTTAAAGAACAGGCAAGATGTCCAAGTTGAAGTTTGAAAAGAAAATAAATGTTGGGGCAGAAACAAGGGAGACAGTAGACTTTGTGGATAGTGCTGTTTGCTCCCCATGTTTTTGTAGCACGGCATTTTTCAGATTATAACTTGTACATGACAAGAACCTAAAACTCATAAATAACTGATCTGGGTCAGTGTTTAAAGTATGCATTTCACACAGGCCTTGAAAGCCAAAGGAGTCTAAAACATATTTGACTATCCCCTGTGGGTTTTCTGTTTCTGTAGCATGTCAACAGCTTGCAGGGTTCCAAGGAACTAATAATTATTAATGACAGCATCCTGAAGGTTCGCACTGAGCCCACAGAGTAAAGAGTGTTGGAAACTGTTCAGAAGGCGTGCACTGGATAGGCCAGCTGACATGTGATGGCTGCCAGGTGCAGCTCCTATTGGGCATCTTCCCCAGCAGGGCTGGGGTGGTGAAAAGAACTGCTGAGAACATTATACAGTGCTGTATGTCAATTATATCTCAATAAAACCCGGAGGAAGAAAAAAAAAAAGGAACTGCTGAGGACACCACACATCAACCCTGGAGGCTGGAAGGAAAGTGCAGTAACATGCAAAACCCGAGCCTAGAGCTCTCAGGGCTTCACTTCATCATAACAGCTCACTTTAAAAAAATTTTTTTTTTTTAATTGTAGTTGATTTACAATGTTTCAGGTGCAATGAATCAGCAAAGTGATTCAGTTTTACATATACATATATTCTTTTTCAGATTTTTGTCCGTTATAGGTTATTACAAGATATTGAATGTAGTTCCTTGTGCTATACAGTGGGTCCTTGTTTATCTATTTTATATACAGTGGTGAGTATCTGTTAAACCCAAATTCCCAGTTTATCTGTTCCCCACCCCCTTTCCCCTTTGGTAACCATATACTTAAGAGCTCTCGTTTAAGAGCACTTGCCGAGCATCTGATACTGTTCACAGCCAGTCCTCCCAAATCCCCATGCCGCTGTGAGCAGTATTGTTATCCCTGGTTTTACACACTAGAAACTAAGGTTTAGAGAAGGTACATGACTGCCTAAGGTCACAGAACTAGTAAGTGCAAGAGCAGGTCTAGCACCAGTGACGACTCCAGAGCCTGCGTTTCCAGCCATTTAGGCTCTACCCTCTCCCACCTGTATGTATCTGGAGGATGTTCATTCAGCTTCTCAAATAGTTGCTATGTATAACACACTGTGTTAAACCCCAATGGAAAATTGTGAGCACATGTCTTCATTTAGTCAACATGCATGTATTGATCACCTCTGCTGTACCAGGCACTGTGCTAAGCACGGGGCACAGACACGGTTAAGACACGACCCTTCCCTCAAGGAACGCACTAACTGGTGGTGGGGACAGACAGGTAACCCCACAGTACTGAGTAGCAAGTACTGTCAAGATAGAAGTGTGCCACGGAGACTGGGCCCTCTGAGAAGGTCAGGGAAAATCTCCAAGAGGAGGTGTCTCTGAGCCGAGCCATGAAGGAAAATAGGAGTTAGCTGGGCGAAGAGTGGAGACCAAGGCAGTCTAGGCAGAGAGAGCATGGAGGCAAAAGCATGGCATGGTCAGGAAACAGCAGCTTTATTGTGACTGGAATTTAGACCAAGGAGGGGACGTGGAAGAGGTGAAACTAAAATCTTAACTTCACTTTTCAATTTAATACTATTAACACTTTAAGGTTCAAGTCCTCTCGGAACATTAATAAAGAAAATTCTCTCTTTCTTAAACAAGAGATTCCGTTTAGCCCAGATTCCAGTTGTCCCTTTATTTCTTCAACCAATATTTAACTCCAGGCGAGTTTGTGCAAGGCACCGTGCTCAGCACCAGAGGCTGCAAAGAACAATCCAGAGTCCCTGCTTTCAAAGACATCGTGTACAGGAGGGTGAGACAGATACACAAACAGGCGGTTATAAAATATGTCTTTACTGAGTCCTCAACAGAATTACTTCAGAGGTTTGCTTAACAGAATTCTGAAATAGGAATTCTGAACCATCCTTCTTCAGCTCATAAACAAAAGTCCATAAACTTTTGGGGTTCCCAGGTAACTCTATCTCGTCATTACCAATATTCTCCTATCGTTATCACCTAGACCACTCAGCATTCCCTATTGTATTCAGCTAAACTCTAGAAAATACTATTATCCAAAAGTAACTACCATCTTATTAAGGAAAATAAATTCCATGTTGATGTGGACACAATCCTACTGAGAACGCTAGAAAGTGTTAAAATAAGCAAGTAATAGTTTAATGAGAAAAAAACTTAAACCCAATGATTAACTTTCAGGGACTGCTCGCCAGGCCTCCCTCACCATGTACACATGGCGCCTTCCCCCACCCCTCAGTGCAGGGAGATGCTGTTCAGGTTGAAGGCCATTGTCACACTGCCTGGGTTTCTCAGGCAGCAGTTTTCACCCAGCAGTTCCTCTGTGAACTTTTGTAAAACAGATTTTCAAGCATTCCTTTCATTAAGAATTTTTTTTTTGCATGAAGATGATATTAAGACCTTTCAATGTTTTCCCCCATAAATTAGATGAACCAATTCCTCTTAAATTTTATTGTAAGACCGATTTCCTAATCCTTTAGTTATTCTTCTGTCTGTGCTTAGAAACTGTACACAAAATGTAAGACTG
The DNA here is from genome assembly GCF_028021215.1 of Eschrichtius robustus. Classification (NCBI taxonomy): domain Eukaryota; kingdom Metazoa; phylum Chordata; class Mammalia; order Artiodactyla; family Eschrichtiidae; genus Eschrichtius; species Eschrichtius robustus. Next base: position 67,728,457 of record NC_090826.1, read on the forward strand.
GAGAGAATGATGGCAATGACTATTTGATTTCAATGTTGCTATCCCTTCTAAGAGCTTACAACACAGTTTTTATATGTTTTGATTCTAGTTTATGCCACCAACCATCTGTGGGCTCTTGAGCAAGTCATTCACATTTTGGGGCCTCAGTTTCTTCAACTGTTAACCAAGAGTTAACATTGGATACTAGATGTTCTCTAAGGGATCTTCCAGCCCTCAAACCCTACATGGTATGATGTTATTGTTAACAGTAACAGTAACACTTCTGCAGCCAGTATCACAGGGTTCTTGAGGTACCTGTCATCTGGAACCTAAATTTGGCTAAGTTTATTGCTAAAAGTAACCTCTTGTGCAGACAACTCACTGATAAGGCTAATAAAAGAAATGCAAAGAGAATGAATGAATATGTTCATCAGTTTGACTGCCATAACTAAATTAAGCTTACCCCTAAACACAATTTAGTACCATATGAGAAAAACCGTTATTATGATAAATATCAACAGCATGATTTTAAAAAATCATGATGAGTTTATGAATAGATTCCTCAAAAAGACATTTAATAGAAATGTACATCTGCCTGGATTTTTTGAAAAGTAAAAATTTAATAAGCATAAAATGATTCTTTCGTAATAAGATTTACTTAAAATTAAGAGTCACTATACTTAACAAAGACATATTTCAGACATTTCCAAACAAAACAAGAGTTCACTTTCTTGTACTTGAGCTTTCTGCATTATTCGATTCCTGCCATTGTAATAAGTTCAAAAGAGGGGGATCAATAGAGAAATAAAGAGAGGACAAATATCACCATTGCAAACTATTCATAACTAGAAAATCCAGGGTACTAAACTAAAAGCTATGTATTAGTCTGCTTGGGTTGCTGTAACAAAATACCACAGATCATGTGGCTTTAACAACAGAAATTCATTTTCTCACAGTTTTGGAGACTAGAAGTTCAAGATCAGGGTGACATCAGGCTTGGTTTCTTTTGAGACTTCTGTTTCTGGCTTTTAGAGGGCTTCCTTCTCTTTGTGTCTTCACGTGGCAGAGAGAGAGAAGCTCTGACGTCTCTTCCTCTTCTCATAAGGACACTACTTCTATCAGATGAGGTCCCCACCCTTATGACCTCATTTAACCTTAGTTACTTCCCTAAAGGCCCTGTCTCCAAATACAGTCACACTGGGGGTTAGGGCCTCAACATATGTCTTCAGGGGGAGGACACAATGTAGTCTACAACAAACTGTTAGAAAATTTAGTAGGAGGATTGGTTCAAGATGACAGAGTAGAAGGATGTGCGCTCACTCCTTCTTGCGAGAACACTGGAATCACAACTAACTGCTGAACAACCATCAACAGGAAGACACTGGAACTCACCAAAAAAGATACCCCATATCTAAAGACAAAGGAGAAGCCACAGTGAGATGGTAGGAGGGGGTGCAATCACAATAAAATAAAATCCCATAACCGCTGGGTGGGTGACTCACGACCTGGAGAACACTTATACCACAGAAGTCCACCCACTGGCGTGAAGGTTCTGAGCCCCACGTCAGGTTTCCCCACCTGGGGGTCTGGCAATGGAAGGAGGAATCCCCAGAGAATCAGACTTTGGAGGCCAGGGGGATTTGATTGCAGGACTTCAACAGGACTGGTGGAAACAGAGACTCCACTCTTGGAGGGCACACACAAAGTAGTGTGCACATCAGGACCCAGGGGAAGGAGCAGTGACCCCATAGGAGACTGAACCAGACCTACCTGCTAATGTTGGAGGGTCTTCTGCAGAGGCAGGGCATGGCTGTGTCTCACCATGGGGACAAGGACACTGGCAGCAGCAGTTCTGGGAAGTACTCATGGGCATGAGCCCTCCTGGAGTCCACCATTAGCCCCACCAAAGAGCCTGTAGGCTCCAGTGTTGGGTCACCTCAGGCCAAGCAACCAACAGGGAAGGAACCCAGCCCCACCCATCAGCAGACAAGCAGATTAAAGTTTTACTGAGCTCTATGCACCAGGGCAACACCCAGCTCTACCCACCACCAGTCCCTCCCACCAAGAAGCTTGCACAAGCCTCTTAGATGGCCTTATCCACCAGAGGGCAGACAGCAGAAGCAAGAAGAACTACAGTCCTGCAGCCTGCAGAATGAAAACCACAATCACAGAAAGATAGACAAAATAAAAAGGCAGAGGATTATATCCCAGATGAAGGAACAAGATAAAACCCCAGAAAAACAACTAAATGAAGTGGAGATAGGCAACCTTTCAGAAAAAGAATTCATAATAATGATAGTGAAGATGATCCAGGACCTCGGAAAAAGAATGGAGACAAAGATCGAGAAGATGCAAGAAATGTTTAACAAAGACCTAGAAGAATTAAAGAACAAACAAACAGAGATGAACAATACAATTATTGAAATGAAAAATACACTAGAAGGAATCAATAGCAGAATAACTGAGGCAGAAGAACAGATAAGTGACCCGGAAGACACAATGGTGGAAATCACAGCCACAGAACAGAATAAAGAAAAAAGAATGAAAAGAAATGAAGACAGCCTAAGAGACCTCTGAGACAACATTAAACGTGCCAACATTCGCACTATAGGGGTCCCAGAAGGAGAAGAGGGAGAGGAAAGATCCGAGAAAATATTTGAAAAGATTATAGTCGAAAACTTCCCTAACATGAGAAAGGAAATAGCCACCACCCAAGTCCAGGCAGCACAGAGAGTCCCAGGCAGGATAAACCCAAGGAGAAACAGGCCGAGACACATAGTAATCAAACTGACAAAAATTAAAGGCATAGAAAATTTAGTAAAGGGACTGGTCAAAAACTGAGAAGTAATAAAGAAAAAAGGGTTCCCACTTACTGTATCAATGAAAATAACAAATATCTGCTACTTAAGCTAATATGGCATTCTCCAACACTGAGCAGATAAAATTGCCAAGCCTTAATGGGAGAAATAAAGAACAACTTGAGTGAAAGCCAACATATACCTTGCTCCTGACTGTAATATTTAAGAAGACTCAAAGTTCAAATCCAATCAAAATATCAAAATGTAATGTCAAAATATCAAAATGTAATGTCAAAATATAAAGAACTTAATAAAATGATTGAAAAGTGCAAAATATAGATGTATGTTAAATCAAGTATTTTTAAATGGTGATAATGCTCTGTGGAATGAACAGTTGTCAATACAAAGAAAAATCAATGCAACTCAAACTTTATACCATAGGCTACAGTAAGCTCCAGTTGAACAAAACAGCCAAATATATGAGTTTTTCAGAAAAAAATGCAGTGGTATAATTGCTCCAAGCCTGAAAGTAAATATATTTGCTTTTACTTTTGGACCAACATAAGAAATAATAAGTAAATGAATTTTATTATTAAAATATTTACACTATGTTATACTAGAGATATAATGAAACCAACATGAATGTGATAGTTATATTCACATCTAAACTTCACATTTAAAGAAAGCTAAAAGCACAATAACAAGCCCGTATTTACAGATGGATATGAATAAATATCATTTAGGAAAAAAATGTTCACACTTGGCTGGTAATCAAGGAAATATTGATTAACCAAAATGTGCAGTGCCACCTCACAACTATTTAAATTATCAAAAATAATGAAGTTCTACATTGACAGAGCTGTAGTGTGTACTAATACATTTCAGGCAGCCATGTAAGTTTTATACAATCATTATGAAAAAATAGTTGAAACCATGTAACAAGATCTTTCAAAATGACCCTATCATTTTATGTAGCAATATTACTAGGACTATGTGATGATAATTATAGCTACTACACTGACTGAGAACTTACTTGAGTAAGCACTGCACCAGACACTTTATAGATATGATTTCCCATCCTTACTAAAATACTCCAGGTGGATATTGCTGACTGTGCTTTAAAGATGAGGAAACTGAGATCCAGAAAGGTTAAATAAATCAGAGAGGTCAGAGAGGTTCAGATTTTGGTTTACCCAAGTTCTTTCTACCACACCATGCTGCCTCTGAAGGAATGCAAAAGAAAAATAGGAAAAGAAAAAGAGAAAACAAAGGAAACGGGAAGGGAAAGAGAAGAAAAAGGAAGAAAAGAAATAGGAAACTTCTTTCGACTAGTCTGTTTGACTCTTAAGGGAAACTAGAAATAGCCAATGCCCAACGATAGCTATGGAAGCCAATTCAAAGTGTAGAACAACATCAATCAAACTGAGCACACCCCTTTTATGAAGTAATTCTTCTAAAAGTATGTAATGATGGCACTAATAATAATACAAAATTGATGAACAGCAGGACTATGGATTATTCAGTAGTCATGGAGTGAGAGGAAGTATAGATTAGTGGAAATGAATTGCGTGGGTGCAGGTCTGTCCCTTACTAGGTGTTGAACAGTAAGGTTAAACTCTTAAACTCAGTGTTCCTTAATTTCCTCATGTGTAAAATGAGGAGAAATTAATGCCTACTTCATAGAGATGTTAGTGGGCTGAATGAGTGGATAAATGTTGAGCACCAAGAACGGTACCTGATCTGTGTGTGACAGTAGAAATGATTGCAAAATGTGATAACACATTAAATATATGTTTTTCAAAATGCCAAGAAAACACTATGTGAACACATTCAGAAGGGTCATAAAGGCAAAGAAATATTTGCAGTTTTAGGTCGAAAAGCTCCATATTTATCTTTCTATAACATTTGAAAAATGCAATTTTTTAAATTAACTTTAACTTGCAAAGGCAGTGTTTTGCCAAGGACTTGTACATAATGTAAATATGAAATCAAACAGTAATTCTCTGAGAGGGTTAGAGATAATACACACATTCAGGAATCCAAAATGACTATCACCATTTTACCCCCCTTCCTTAACAACTGTTTATGCAAAAATTGTTGGCACTTCACATATTCCTGTAAAAGGCAACCAGTCAAGAAATGGAACTCGGAATCCTTTAATGACTTATTTAATGCCACATAATTCAGAAGAGAAAATAAAGTCTAGTGGCTGCTTAATAAACAGAGGTAATTTGAAGCCTAACTAGGTAAAGTTTGGTCCAAATATCCATTATTAGGAGTCAGATAGAGGGGAACAAAAACAGAAGCACATACTTGCACATTGTAAAATCTCAGTTTAGTTTTATGAAAACAGAATATCCAAAATATCATGACAGAAGAGCTAAACTGCCCTGTCCTGAGCATCTCCCCCACTTCATAGTAATCCATTAACAGATTTTGGTGAATATACTCTTTATTCCTGGTACTAATAATGCACATTATTAAAATACTGTAATACACAAGTCAATTCATATTACAATAAAACTACTCTAAATATTTGTTGTTTTGTAATTTATGCTGTATTAATTTTATTATTTATAAATGAGATTAAATTTGGTTCAGCATTATGCCCTATTTTTTACATGGTGTAACTATTACTTATTCCATTTTAAATCCTTAGGTAAACTATCTATATAGCCATAAAAGGAAATCATAAAATTTAATATCCAATTGTAAATAATATTTTTAATCAGAGGTAAGACAACCATTACTACATTTAATCCTGCTTTTAAGTAACTAATTGAAAATGGCTTTTATTTCCAATTTTTAACTTTAAGTAAAGATTTGAGTCAGATTAAGAATGGTTAGTTGACCTACTCATGTTTATTTCCTCTCCATCTCAAGAGTCCAGTAAAGTGATGAGGAAGGATTTTTTTAATGTACAAAGTACAAGGACAATGATAACAGGAGAGGCCATCCATGACTAAGAAAGTCCAATAAATTTTTGTAAGACAGAACGCAGGAGGGATACAAGTGACTGATTTAACAGGAAGGAAGGAAGTCACAGTTTAAATTGTATAAAAGGAGGTTATGAACAAGAAAAAGCAAGGCCTTGGAGAGGTTCAGGATTTGGATGTACCAGGTATGGCAGAACATAAAGATAAGCTCAGCACCAAATACAGACATTTATTGAAAAAGAGTTGTCTCCTCCCACCTGATTCCCATGAACAGAACATGGTTACCCATGCTCCTCCCCCTAGGAGAAATTCTGAGAGCTCTTCTCCACAGAAATAAACCAGGAAAAACTCAAGATGAAACACACCAAGCATATTAGTTTGCTAGGGCTGCCATAACAAAGTACCACAGACTGGGCAGCTTAAACAACAGAAATTTATTTTCTCATAGGTCTGGAGGCTTAGACATCTGAGATCAAAGGGTCCACAGGCTTGGTTTCTTCTGAGACCTCTCTCTCTTTGGCTTGCAGATGGCCGTCTTCTCCCTGGGTTTTCACATGGTCTTCCCTCTGTGTCATCTGTGTCCTAATCTCCTCTTATAAGGACCAGCCATACTGGATTAGGGCCCACCTGTATGACCTCATTTTAATGTGATTACCTCTTTAAAGACCCTATCTCTAAATGCAGTCGCATTCTGAGGTACTGAGGATGAGGACTTCAATATATGAATTTGGGGAGACACAAGTCAGCCCATAACACCTAGTTCAGCAGCCAAGGTGAGATATAGGCTGAAAGTGGATTGAGAGCCTGGCCACAAGGTCGTTAGATCACGGCCCCTTGCCCTGCCCTGTGCACTGCGTCAGTGGTCAAGACCCTCTCCACTGGCTAGAGCTCAGTCACACCTCTCGAGAGAAACTAATGGGCCCCAATGAAGGATATTCTAACATTTGAGAGGTCTCTTGGCAAAATGGCCTAGCTCATGAATATGCCAACCATACCAGGGGAGAAGTGGGGGAGGGATATATTGGGAGATTTGGACTGACATATACACACTACAATTTATAAAATAGATAACTAATAAGGACCTGCTGTATAGCACAGGAACTATACTCAATACTCTGTAATGACCTATATGGGAAAAGAATCTAAAAGAGTGGATATATGTATATGTATAACTGATTCACTTTGCTGTACAGCAGAAAGTAACACAACATTGTTAATCAACTATACTCCAATAAAAATTTTTAAAAAAATACTCCGACCAAAAAGAATTTTGAGGAGAGTTTCCAGCATGAAAGCAGGTGCAGTATAAACAACAGAAAATAATGAATCTGGAAGAAATGGAGACATGCAGGAAATGAGAGAAAACATTAATAATATTCTAGTTACGTCTTCAGAGCAATAGGAGAAAATAGTGTCACCACAGGACAGGAGCAAGATGCATAAGAAAGCATTAATTATTTAAAGGAAAAGTGATCTAATATTATTGAGAGATCACAACAATAAAGAGGTGCAAAGAGGTGTGAGAGATAAATCCTAAAACTGATAAATCATGAAATAGCAGTATAACTATATTATTCATAATTGCAATAACTTCCAGAAGAAACATCTAAAATAAAAATGTGTTTTACCTGCAAGAAAAAGTAGAGTGCTCCTTTTCACTAAGCCTTACAATAACATATTCTTTTTCTTTTTAACTGTGTGGATGTACTGTTTTGGTTTAATTATTTTTAAGTTTAAAAAAAGATTTGGGGACTTCCCTGGTGGCGCAGTTGGTAAGAACCTGCCTGCCAATTGGGAGATTGGGATTGACATATATACACTAATATGTATAAAATGGATAACTGATAAGAACCTGCTGTATAAAAAAATAAATAAAATTTAAAAAATAAAAATTTTTTTTAAAATTTTAAAAAATTAAAAAAAACCCTGCCTACCAATGCAAGGGACGCGGGTTCAAGCCCTGGTCTGGGAAGATCCCACCTGCCATGGAGCAACTAAGCCAGTGCGCCTCAACTACTGATCCTGTGCTCTACAGCCCGCGAGCCACAACTACTGAAGCCTGCGTGCCACAACTACTGAAGCCTGCACACCTAGAGCCCGTGCTTCACGACAAGAGAAGCCACCCGCGCACCACAGCGAAGAGTAGCCCTGGCTCGCCGCAACTAGAAACAAAGCCCGTGTGCAGCAACGAAGACCCAACACAGCCAAAAATAAATAAATTAAAAAAAAAAAAAGATTTGGAATAGTCATAACCTTGCTTAATAGAATAGCTGTGTTCCTGGCAATACGTGTAGATTAATTTTTATAAATCAATCAATGTTAGTTATCTCCGAGCCCTTTTAGTAAAGCCCAATCAATTATTTTAGGCTCTGTGAAGGAATATAGGATCTGTAAGACAGTCCATTCCTTCCATGAGTCTGTGGTTTATTCAGAATGACAACACTGTAAGACAGCATATTCCCAGTACTAAATAAAAGTAATGGACTGGAAAGCCTCAGGACTTCAGAGAAGAGATGGTCTGACGTGGCCTTCAGCTCACGGAGAAGGGGGGCAGGAGTCGAGCAGTGGGAAGAAGCAGGCAGTGAGCGGAGGGGTGCCAAGGCCTTTCCCAAGGGCATGACAGGAGGCAAGTGGGAGCAAAGGCAAGCAGCTCAGACGTGATGGTGAGGCGGATAGTATATTAGTTTGCTAGGGCCGCCGTAACAAAATACCACAGAACGGGTGGCTTCCACAACAGAAATTTATTTTCCCACAGTTCTGGAGGCCAGAAGTCCAAGATCAGGGTGTCAGTGGGTTTGGTTTCTTCTGAGACCTCTCTCTAAGTGGAAGATAGCCACCTTCTTGCTTTTTTCTCACATGGTCTTCCCTCTGTCTGTGTTGTCTGTGTCCAAACCTCCTTTGCTTATAAAGACATCAGTGATATTGGATTAGAGCCCATCCTAACGACCCCATTTTTATTGCTTACCTCTTTAAAGGCCCTATCTCCCCAAACAGTCACAATCTAAGGTATTGAAGGTCAGGGCTCCAATATTTGCATTTGGGGGACACAATTAGCCCATACCAGTAGTAAACCAGCTTGGCAGCAATGTAAGATTTGTATATTTTTTAATATTTATTTATTTTTATTTATTTATTTGGCTGCGTCGGGTCTTAGTTGCAGCACGCAGGATCTTCGTTGAGGCATGCGGGGTCTTTCGTTGCAACACGCGGGCTCTCTAGCTGTGGCACACGGGCACCAGAGTGCACAGGCTCAATAGTTGTGGCTCACAGGCTTAGTTGTCCCGCAGCATGTGGGATCTTAGTTCCCTGACCAGCGATCGAACCTGCGTCCCCTGCATTGGAAGGCGAATCCTTAACCACTGGACCACCAGGGAAGTCCCAAAATTTGTATTTTAAAAGGGAGGTGTAATGGGAATAATTCTGAAGGAGCAATCTGGAGAGGCCATGCCAAGTGTGGACTTTATTTCACAGGAAATAACATGTCCCTGAACATTTTTGAGCAAGACGTAGGCAAGATCAGCCTGGTGGTGGTATGTGGGATGCTACGATCAGGAGACCAGACCAGAGGTCGGCGAAGAATTAAGCAGTTATTGCAATATTCCAGTTAGGGGGTGAGAGTGATTTTAACTGTAACAATGGCTGTGGCAATGGAAAGGAAAGATATTAGACTATTACAGATGGAAAAGCTTAGAGATTCACAATATTTACACCTCCAAGGAACTTTGAAAATTATTTTTATAATTTTAGGGAACTATATTCAATATTCTGTGATAAACTAATGGAAAAAATATGAAAAAGAATGTGTGTACAAAAATTATACAACATTGTAAATCAACTATACTTCAATAAAATAAATTTTAAAGAAATAAAATTAATTTATCCTGTCACTGGAAATTTCTAGAATGTCATTACAACCAATCAGAGCCTTTGACTAGCATGAGCTAACTACTGTTACTTTACCAAGTTAACAAGGGCAAGCAAATAAACTCAAGGTGTTAGTTGGCTCTTTGAGAATTTTTGTGAATAAAAGTACAAACTCCATTAGGTATTTTGAAATACAAAATACCTAGAAAAATAACTTGTGGATGCTTATCACTGCTTTCTGAAACCCCAGGGAGACTCGCAAGTTGGAAACTACTGACTGGACCCAGAATGTCTCCATTTATAGGTAAAGAAATGTAACCAGACACATCCCAAATCACACTTCAAGTTTATTAGCAAAATGGAGCCAGAATGAGCCTCTTGTATCTTGTTCAAAATCAGTTACATTCTGCTAAGAATTAGCAGGACCTGGCGTGTCTGCCTAGTTGCACTTTTAGGGAACAATCAAGTTGCTTGAAAAGTAAATAATAATCCCCTCATTTATCTTTTGCTTAAGACTAGATTTTCCATCATTATATGTTTGCTTAAAGCAAGATAAACCATTATTTCTGGGTTAAAATTGGCTGCTAAAACCACCACCTGGATACTTTTTCTAACACTGATTTCCAAGCTACTTATTTTCTGATTATCCTGCCATTTTAAACAAGAACAAGCATTACTGACTCTTCATCCATTCTGACCTAGTGGCACATTAACAATCACATTGTTTAAAAGTTCCATTGTCATATGCATAAATAAATGGGGCCTTAACAGGCCCAAGGTTTGAATCCCTTATTCCACTCCATGACGTTTTTCCTCTTCCATAACTCTGCCCACAGACTATCACAAGGGTTGGGCATTCATTGCTTCTTCAGACCAGCCTCAAAGATCTCCGTGGTGATGTCTATATTTTATGGCATAAGTCAAGCTGCTAGATTAGCAGATGGTTGTCATTAAAGGGGAGGAAAAGTGAATCAGAGATGCCCTGTCCCTGTTATATGCTACATTTAGGGAGAAAATTAAACTGTGTATTCTCTTCTGGATGATCACCACCCCTATCATTTGCTCTCTTGTTCGTTCCCTCTCTCTCCCTCTCTCTCCCTCTCTCTCCCTCTCTCTCTCACTCTCTCTCTCTCTCTCTTTCTCTCTCACTCTCTCTCTGTCTGTAAGCTGTTCTCAGCATTCAGGTACAGCCTTTGCTGCCAAATGTTTAGTGTCTCAGAGTAACCCAAAATCCATGTAGAATATTCTGCATCTTACCTTTCTTTTTTCACAGTAAGCATTCCTCATGTATGGGAAACTGATAATTTAGAATGAAATGTGGGAGAAATGCTTTTAAATCTTGTCAGCTACATAACACCTGACATTTAAGAGAACTCATGCACTACTGAAAACAAAGTGTGGGAAGAATGAGATCTATTTTAATAAAAAGAAGAAGAAGATTGATCAGAGCCTTGAGCTTTCTCCTCTTGGCCTCAAGGAGAATGGCCAAGTAGCAAGATGTTTTTGGTGGGATGACCAGAAGAGTTGCTGTTTCAATAGACAGGCTGAGTCCCAGACCACAGATTAAGGAAGCAAATTCAGAATATCAGAGAATGTGGCAGAAAGTAGAGATGAACTGGAGAACTGGAAGGAAAAGGAGCTAGCTCGGGGAATGAGAACTATCCTGTCTGGAAAAAAGAAGGCTCAGTGATAACCGAATAGCATAATTAAGGATGTGTAAAGCTTATGACATTGATTACAGTAACTGACTTCTTTGACTAAACCAAAGCCTGAGTTGCAATGGACTGTATTTGGAGGCCTGCCATGTATTTAAGCTAGATAGCCTAAGGATGATTTTCTGATGTCCAGAGGGACACTGTAGAATTATTTTGATGTGATGCAGTATTGGTGAAAGTCAAGACCACATCCTCCTGAGAGAAGAAAATGGCGGAGATGGGGAAGGAATGGTAATGTTCAATTTTGAAACATGTGGGAAAGATATTTGCAAATTCTTGTTCCAAATGCTGGGAAAGAAATTGGATGAATCTATGGCTACCACAAGAAGAATTTCTGGGCCTCACTGATACGAAAGAAGAAAGGAGAAAAAGTGGCATTATCTGGGGCACAGAGACTGCCTGGTGCAGCAGAAATGCTGAATTATGTAAGTAAAGTACAGAAAAGTGACTGGAGGATGCAGTGAGAAGGGAGAAGACTACAGAAAAGAGGAAGATAGAGGAAATGAATACAATTTTACCTTTTTAAAGAAACTGATAAAGTGATTAATGTGGAATTGGGGAGGTAAAATAATTGCAAATTATTACTATTTTAACAATCGTCATTATTTTGAAACCACAGTTCCTCTAAACTTCTTTTTTAAAAGAGGATGATTTACATGGCAGGCAGACCTCAAACATGGGTCTTTGTGAATTCGAGTGAGAATTGGGCCTCAGCTGGACACTCAAGGTCTGATATAACCCTGTGATTCTGTGGTTTGGGGAAGAATCACCAGTTATAAAGGATAGTTAGCTGTTTGAAAGGACACTTGCAGAATATTAAGAAGTGCATTCTGCTCTTGTCTGAATATCATACCCGGTTACAATCAGTTATGCTTAGTTTCACAAAAAAATTCTTTGATATAACGTGATCTCCAATAGGATGAAATGCCTAGACCATGCACTCATCTATAATTATTCATACCTCATTATCTGTCATAGTTTATAAAACAGAGATGTGAAAGTTTTGACCAGAGCACGTTTCACTATATGAAACTTATATTTTGCCAGACTGCTGTATGTGTCTTGAGGGGCTCATTACCACTGTCATTAAACAGTTGATAAAACTGTAACACTGGACACTTAGGTGAGCGTGTAGAGCCCAGAATTTGTGAAGCTAACAACCAACTTCTACACAGAATGACAAACCCAGATCACTCATAAAGAGTAAAAGAAAAAATATTAATGGGAATAAACACTGAACCAGAGAGATGATCAAAATCACCAACCCATCCAAAAAAGAAGGCCTTTATTCCAGTTTTGAAAGAATATAAGAAATAAAAACAAACCCCAAAATGTTTTTTAAAAATTCATAAATAAGATTTCTGTTCTATTTACTTTATATCCATTTTACAGCATGATTTCTTAGCTTAAAAGTGAGGAAATTCTAAGAAAGCTAAGATTAAAAAAAGGCAGAGTGAAGCCTTAATAAGAATACTTTAAAAGTACATGTTCAATCCCTTTAGAAGAACAATAGATTATTTTTATCTGTGTATTTTAAAGAAGTCCTAGAAATTTGTGGTTAATCATTATTTGTATATTGACTTGAAAGCTGCATTATCAAAATTTGTATATGAATAGTACCTGGGCATGTTTTGTCTTGGGTTGGATTCTGCAGCAGCAGAGCTTCTGAGAGGGTCTGTTGAGGGATTGCTCTCAGAAGACACCTGTCATGGAGTGAGGGGAACCGGGGAAGGCAGGGAAAGAAGGCAGATACAAATTAAAAATTTCAGGAGCAGTCCAGACTCAGCTTGATCTCACCAGCAGCTCCGTACAGAGAATTGCACAGAGATGGCCCAGGGGATAGAGGGCTGCTTCCAGGCAGCACCTGTCAGCCAAGAGCAGTCCTCCAGAAAAGGGTTTGGGGGTAAGCTGTTAGCAGCCAATACCCTCAGCAGCTGGGGAGGGGTTTACCAACCTGGTATATATATTGGTCTCTCTCAGGACCTTCTTCAAATCAAAACATCCTCAGGCTGTTGATGTGGCCCAGTGTCTGTCCATAGCAGATGCTCAATTAATAGCTAATGGGTGGGTAAATAAATGGATAGATGCTACAGGAAAGACACCGAAAACCAGATAATAAAAAATAGATAATAATAATAACTAGCATTTATAAAACATTTGCCATGTGCAGACACTATGCGTGGATTATTTTTGTGAGGTAGGAACTGTTATTACCCCCCTTTTACACCTGCAGAAACTGAGATGATGTGTTTTCCAGAGTCACATAGCTGGTGTGATATCAGAGCTCACACTCTTAACCTCTTCATTATACCAAATGCTCAGAAATGAGGAAGGTGGAATAGAGTAAAACAAATACTGAAGACCACTGACCCTGGGTCATTTATAGCTTCACAGAGTGGCTTCATTTTCCTTGTAAAAGATGGAACTACCAGCTGCACCTCCCTCCTTCTAAAAGGCCGGGCATATCAACTCCAAGATGGTTCTTGAATAAAATAAGAAATTTTAGAATCCTTGGAACATGCAGAGTGGTTGAAATATCTAGAAGATTCCCAGTCTTTTTGTCTCTGCTATGTGATAGATTAACCACTGAATAAGCACATATACAATTATACCTTCTAAATTGGTTGTTTAGGTTTAGGCCTGGCTGCAGTTAAAAATATACCATGAATTGGGCTTCCCTGGTGGCGCAGTGGTTGAGAATCTGCCTGCCAATGCAGGGGACACGGGTTCGAGCCCTGGTCTGGGAAGATCCCACATGCCGCGGAGCAACTGGGCCCGTGAGCCACAATTACTGAGCCTGCGCGTCTGGAGCCTGTGCACTGCAACAAGAGAGGCCGTGATGATGAAAGGCCCGCGAACTCCGATGAAGAGTGGCCCCCACTTGCCACAGCTAGAGAAAACCCTCACACAGAAACGAAGACTCAACACAGCCATAAATAAATAAATTTAAAAAAAATCACGTTGGTAATTAAAAAAAAAAAATACCATGAACACTATTAGACGGCCTGAGATTAAAATGGATGTTAATTATTTTTCAGTATTCCTCCAAGGAGCAAGTGTCCAGACTTAAACTCTCATGAAATCTTATGGGGGAAATCATCAAACACATTTGCGGCCGTGCTAATGAGTGGCATTGCTCTTCTTCAGGGTAATTACTGGTTTGCTCTGTGCCGTTTATAAGCTAAGCGACTTAAAGTTTAAGCCACATCCCTCTGTAATTCACTTGACATGTTAAAGAAAAACTTAAAATAACACATTTTAAATGAATACTAATATTATCTTAAAGTGAGATAAGTATCTGGCTACTTACAAATCTTTAAAAATTATGTATCTGAATTTTAAATAGAGAACTCGTATTGCCTTCTCTTCAGTGTGTGCTCAGGGGATTATGTTTAACCCCCTCGGCTGTCGTCCAGCTGTGTTCACTGCGACCAGGGAAACGCAGAACCTGAATCTGCACACTCATAATCATGATTCTCACTCTCCTGACAAGACCGCTAAGTAGGTCATGATTTTATGCCAAAAGGAAATGGCCTTTTAGTGGTCAAAGGACTGTTTTTTATACTCCGTGGAAACCTGTTTTGGTGCTAGTATTAACGTCATTGCTGTAGTTTCTCATTCCAAATTTATCACTTTGCCCTCAATCTTCCATTTTTGCCTTTCCTGCCAGGAAATAGTGATGGGACGTCTTTTTAAATATTTTAAAATTCAGGAAATCATTTTATGTTACAGTTATTCCCAGCTTTCGGGGTAAACACAGAAATGTAGCCTAGTTCTTAGGGCATGATTTTTATGATACCTTATACTTCTTTTTGAGACAGAACCGTTGAGATCACAATCCATTTATTTATTCATTTATTCACTTGCAGAACGTTTGGTCCAAAAAAGATTGTGGAAAAGTGAAAGTGAGGCACAGATTGGGGTGATTTGTTGCTATTGTGGCTTTTATTTCCTCTATCAATGTTATAATGATATTTATAAAATAAATGTAAGCCAGGGAGATTTTTATTGATTTTTTAAAATTTTTATAGGCGTATAGTTGATTTACAACCAGGGAGATTTTTAAAAAGCAGAAGCAATGATGAGACCTAAGAAGTTGTCAGAAAGAGATGTAAATCATTTTGGACTTAAAAGAATTTATCCCATTTTAAATGCTTCCAGGAAATGTGATTCTACATAGACAACCATTTGCTACTCCCTAGTATAGTAATAGGTAACACTTTTTGAGATTTACTATGTGCCAAGCTCTACAGTAATAATGGATTCTCTTACTTAACCCTTTTAGCAGTCCACAACCATGTGATGTAGGCACTATGGCTATCACCTTTCTATGGATGAGGAAAGAGGCTTAGAGAATCACAAAGTCACACAACTAGTAATGGTAGGGCTAGGATTTGAATCCAGGTGATCTAGCTTAAGAGTCTTTCTCTACACCTTATCATTTCCCTTGAGGGTTACCTGTGGTCAAAGCAAAACAATGAATTATTATTGACATTATTGAGAAAACTAATTCTCCAACCAGATAAAGAATTGTGTAGATCTGGCTGCGTGTTTTCTGATTCCTAAATTGTTGTCACATAAAGAAGAATACCTTTATTAGATCTGGGGCAGCCACAAACCCAGACAAGAATATTTATGGGTCTGAAATATTTGGGACTCAAATGCCCTCATCTCCTCTGACACTTTCTCTAATCCTCAAATCCCATCTACCCACACATCCATCTTAATCCCCCTTTCCTCTCTGAGACCAATTAATCCTCCTTTCTCCTCTGATCTCCCATGTACATTTCTCTATAGCTCTGTGACTGCCTTTATTCTATATTAATGTTAGGGTTCAAGTGAATGTCCCCTCACTGGACAATGAATTCTTCAAGGGCAAGAGTATTATTTTACCGAGCACTGAACCTCCAAAGCATGGCATATAGTAGGTGCACAAGATGTGTTTTTAATGAATAAATTAATACAAGTTTCCACACACTCAATAGTGTCATTTTCTCACTTACCTTTAATGGAGAGGACATTCATAACAGGCGAAAATGCAGTCTTCTTTATTCTACTATGTGATACTGGAGTAAAACATCTTTGCATACCACACCCACAGCACATGTTAGGTACTCAAATATTTGTTGAGTAAATGAAAACCATCTATGAGAACCTTCCAGTAGCTTGCAAGAGGTCTTGCAGGATGTGATAAATTTCCTAAATATCCTACAAAGTCACTTCATCATTTTGTAAAAGCTGATATATTTGCCTTTGCTTTTGTGTAATCAAAGCTGCCTTATTCTATGAGCCTAAAGGTTTCATTTGAAATTGACATTAGTTGTGGTTTTCTCAGGCTCAGCTTTTTGTCCTGAGGCTCTTAACAGATTCTCATTGGCTTTGGTCTCCACTGGCACGTCCCATGTGTACCATGTGGAATGCTGTCTATAAAATTTTGGAGAAGTCTGTTGCTTTGCAAATACTATGCACCTTTTATACCTTAGGTAAGCTTACCAGTTCCCAGCCCCTTTAGGAGGAAGTTCACCATGTCCACGATGGCAGAGATAAATCATAAAGAGAAGCAGACTTGGCTGGAGACAGCACAGAGGCTAATCACTTTTCAGAGGCTATGCTCATTTCATCTTTGAGGGAAGTCACACCTTCATAGAACAGAATCTCTCATTGCTGATATCTACAGGAGGCTAGACAGGATTTCTTCTAGGGTCTCAAGTGTATCTGAAAATGAAAAAGAGGAATAATTAAACAAAAATTAGCCTCAAACAAACAAACAAAAATGATGGAGAAGGTGAAGCAGGACACACATGGACAAGTTTCCATGGGATGAGGTAGAGGCATGTTCTGCAACTGTATCCCCTTTTTCACTCATCTTCATCCTCTCTAGCCACCCACCTCAGCTACTGCCTGAAAGATCTATCAATACCATACTTACCTAACAGAATCAACCCAGGGCTACACATGATTTGAATTTGCTGGGTGCAAGATTGGTTGAGTGATATGTGGCCAATGGAATTTCTAGATGACCCACTTCAAAATTCAACAAATAAAATATAGATATAGCTTATGGATGACAAGTAATCTCTTTTTCTACATGTTGCTTCTAGTCAAAGGTCTAATGACTTTAGCAGAGGAATGTGAAGAGTAACCATCCTTTTAGTTGAGTCAGCTAAAACCACATAAAGTCAGCATCAGAAGAATTTATAGGGATTTTTTTATCCATTTACACATTAATTCCTCTCCTGTCCATGGACCTAAATATAAATCCTATTATTATAAATCTGATTTCCATTCTCATAATTTTATTTTTCTTTCTTGCTTCATTTATATTTTTCCTAAAACTTGGAACAAAATAGCTGAATTATCCAAAGGGCCCAATGGCTATTAAATTGTTAAATAATCCTCCATTCTTTTTTTTTAATTACTTTTTACCATCAAACCATAGCCATCTTGTTAATAAGTTAATTACTCTGAAACAAAGACCAGATTGTTTTTTGGGGAACTTGGTACTAACCACATTATCACAAAGTACTAAACCTGGGGTTAGTGCATAAAGGAAAAAATGAGGATGGTTGTTTAAATGGCTCTGAAATTGGAAATGACCTTAAAACTAAAAATAGAGGGGAAAAATATGTATACACACTACCATGTATAAAATTGCTAGCTAGCGGGAACCTGCTTTATAGCACAGGGAGCTCAGCTCAGTGCTCTGTGGTGACCTAGATGGGTGGGATGGTGAGATGGGTGGGAGGGAGGTCCAAGAGGGAGGAGATATATGTATACATATAGCTGATTCACTTCGTTGCACAGCAGAAACTAACACAACATTGTAAAGCAACTACACTCCAATTAAAAAAAGAAAAAAAGAAGTGAATGTGGGATAACTAACTGCATAGGATTTATTCTTCACAGACCTAAGTAGCTTAGTTCTTAAGAGCACACGTGTAGTATAGTAAGACAAAAGTAAGACACACCAGAGTTCATACCCAAGCCCTGTTCTGCACCAGTTTTGACCTTAAATAAGTATTACCTTTCTGAGCTAACTATTTCCTTGGGAGAGTGACACCTCGGGTTGTTCTGGGTGTTACTGAGATGTTTACAAAGTGCTTCGCCTGTTGCCTGGCAGATAGTAAGTGCTTAATAAATGGTAACTACTGTTATGCCCATGAACTCATCTGTCACCTTCCTGTGGACACAGCCCAGCACAGAGTTAGTACATGCACATGCCCAGGGATTTCTGGTAGAGGAAGCAGCTACCGGATCAAAAACCCCAAGAAAGCTGTCAAATAACTTCAGGAAGCAAGAAGGTCCATCACCACCCAATCCCTTCTCAGAAGGTGAATCCCAAAATTTTAAGGCAAAGCCACCCTCATTTTCTTCAAAGAAACTGTGGCCTTCATACCTTTATTCCTTGTCACTGAAAGAAATGCCCTTCCTTTCCTTTCTTCATTTCACTTAGTCTCACTTGTTCAGACTTTGACTCATGGATCAGCTTCTCCAGGAAGCCTTCTCTGACCCTCCCCTAACCCCACACTGCCCACCTGCACAGTCCCAGCCCCCAGGACACCCCATGTACACCCCATCAAGGCCCTTCTTGCATGGAACTGTTATTAACGATTTACTTATCAGTTTCTCAACATAGACCTTAAACTCCATGAGGGCAAAGGCACTGCCATATTTGACTGAATTAAATTAAATTATTTCCCCAAAGTCATATTTATAATACTTCTTGTCGATGTCTCCAACAAGGGGAAACATTAGCACGATTCTTCTAAGAGCTATTTTATTATCCAGAACAACTGCTGGCTACTCCAATAAAATCTGTTTTCATCAGTGTTAAATGCCATCCTAAAGAAATTTGTATAGAGAGACAATCTCTCAGTACTGGTAACATAGAAAGTGTGTATTAACTAAAAAGGAATTTGATTTAAAATCCTAACTCTTTTTCTGCTTGTAAGCAATATGTTTCATCCTAAGGTCCCGTGTTGACATTGCAAGATACATTTCCCTTTGTTTTTCCTTTTCTGAGCTGATCTCTTTGATTCCACTTGATCTCCACTAAATCTCCCAGGTAATTATGAACTGGCCACATTTGGCTAGGGTTGTTAAAGTCAACACCGCTGTTGAGATATTTTTAAAAATAAAAGAATGAAGCATCTCAACTGGGGGAAAAAAAGGAAAGGAAAAAATTAGTGAAAGAAAGAATGAGCCTGATCTTCCTGAGGCCTAAATTAACCCCTAGTCACACATCTGGCGCTTTGGCAGCAAGTGGTTTTTTCAGGCTTCCAGGGTACCACTTAGGGCTCTACAGAGGAGACACTTGAGCACTAGAGAGAACGGAGCCTGTAATTATGAAAGGTACCAAATGTCACACGAGGCTGAAATATGACTTCTGAGGCTCTTAACTAGTTTTAGTTTGGATGATTTCTTGGCAGAGGTTTAAATCTTTATGCCAGCACCTTGTAGTTTTATAAAGTCTCAAATTGCTGGAATGCTGGGAGGAGAGGGAAAAAAGAGAAAATAGGAAGGGAAAGGGTATTTTAATTAATTGAATTTTCTGGTTAATTGAGTCTGACAAGTACTTGTTGTCTAACTGCTGGGCTCAGCACCCTGCTAGGTGCGGTAGAGGAAATATAGGAACCATGTGATGTGATTCTTGTCTACAGTGAGTATATCTTGCCTATTTTCCTCCATTTTCTTCTTGTAACTTTTCTTTATCAAATCTTTTCAAAGTATTTTAATCCTTGTTTGTGCCTTAATAATTACAGAATACCTAACATGATTTAATCTTCTTTTCATGTACTTTCAGTACCCAGCGCATATCTGGGACAAAGTAGGTGCTCGATAAATCTTTACTGAGTTGAATTGCATCTTGTAGATCCATCCTGATCCTAAGACATATTCTAAAACTTTTCTTATCTGACAAAATCCACTGTATCAACCTATTTGCTGGGCTGCAGATCTATTTCTTTAATTAACTTCTGAGTGAGAAGCAACGCATCATTTAGTAGTATCATCTTAAAAATATATTAAATCCGTTCACATGTACTAAAATAAGGGGTTTTTTCAGCTACACCTCCATTAGACTAATTACAGGTTCGATCTCTGGCTGGGGAACTAAGATCCTGCAAGCCACGTGGTGCGCCCCCAAAAAAAATTAGTTCCCTGGCCTAGTGGTTAGGATTCCGTGGTTTCACTGACAAGAGCCCGGGTTCAATCCCCAGTCAGGGAACTGATGCCACAAGCCTCAACGCAAGGCCAAAAAGAATAAAAAGGATATCTGTGCCTTTTATATATATGCTTTCTGTGGCAACTTAATTTTACTTTACTTTTTTTTCCAGCTTGAGATAGAATTGACATATTACATTGTATAAGTTTCAGATATACAATGAGATGATTTGATACACATTTATGTTGTGAAAAGATTCCCACGATAAGGTTGTTAACACACCCATCACCTCACATGATTACAGTGTGTGTGTGTGTGTGTGTGTGTGGTGAGAACATTTAAGATCTACTCTCTGAGCACTTTCTAGTGTATGATACAGTATTGTTGACTATAGTCACCATGTTGAATATTGGATCCACAGAATTTATTCACCTTATAATGGAAATCTGTACCCTTTGACTGACATCTCCGCATTTCCTCCACCACTTAGGCCCTGGCAACCACCATTCTACTCTCTTGTTTCTGGAGTTTGGCTTTTTTTTAAGATGCCACATGGAGCAACTTAACCTGAAAATTGTCCTCTCATAGTGCCAACAGATCCACGAGCAAAATATTGAGCACTTGATATCAGTTCATTATCTGGACATTGCTCAGTCTGAGGATGTCTGCTCTAGGGCTCTACTTTAGCCTGCAAAGTATTAAAACTCAGCTACTGTAGCCACATACCCTTCGGCTCAAAAACTGTTCCAGACCCAGTTTCCACCACCAACTTGGATTCTTTATTCTTTGACTCTTCCCAGCAACCTTCTGCAAGTCCTGAGACCTAGTCTCTCCCCTCTTATTGCAGGCGGTCTGGCTTTGGATCCACCATCCCCTAATGAGACAACCAGAGTAAGGAGCTCTGGGAAAGGAGTCTGGAACATTGCCCCCCAGTCAGGGGCAGGGCTGAAGCCCTGGCTGGGACGTGAGGAGGAGCCGCTGAGCCAAGGCTGTGCCTCGGGTGCGGGTGGAGAGGGAACCCCTGGGGCAAAACCAGAGCAGCCTCTACAGGAAGTGCTAGACAGAAAATGGACCCCGACCAGAAATCTACTCTCCAACCCCAGAGAGGCTCTTAGAAGGAGGGTACGCCTACTCTTTCTTTGATTACTGAGGAAGGATTGAGTGGTAATGAGAGGAGAAAAACAGAATCCACGCTAGATGACTTCAGTCCTCTTAAGAAACTAAAGGGCAGGGTTGTTTAAGTTGTAGAAGGCTACTGGGGAAGGTACAACTAGAGTCAACAGTAGACAAAGAGGATGGAGAAGCAGTAGCCAGCTTCCCTGTGAAACTGATAACTTTAAGCTAAAGACCGCGAGAGAGAGCTCTATTTGCAGTTGGGACATCTTCCTCCTCTTGCGGTCAGCTTTGCCTGTCCTTGCTCCTTCCGATGCTCCTGGCCAGCCTGCAGAGAGGTTCTTCTGCCAACAGACACATCCATCTGGCAGGGTACGCATATTATACAGAGAAACAAAATCACCTAGTATGGCCTCAAAATGGAAAACAAGATCAAGAATATTTGAGTCTATTGCATCTGGACCTGGCTTGGCTTGGCTTCAGTCTGTCCTGAGAGTACTCCTTTAGGGCTTTAACTCTGGTTTGTTCTGCAAGAGCCCAGCTAAGATCTATGGCTGCCCCATGGAGCTGAGAGCTGATCCTGACAGCCTTGGCAGTTCAATGTAGACAGATGTGGATTCGGATCCTTGTTCCACCACCTACATGATTTGGCTTTCCCAGACAGAATGCTGTCCCTACCCGCCCCACCCCCAACCAAATCTACTTCGATGCTTCTCTTCAAATTTTGTGTTTAATTATGAAGCTTTAGAAACACAGTTCTGCAGAATAATATAAACTGTGATTACTCCATCGCTCATAACTACAGATTTCACTCCCGGGACCACAAGTTTTTTAATGATCACTATTTTAGTGCAAACTCCAATTTTTGTTGGAGGAAAACAAAGTACTGTAAAGAGGACACCAACCAATCAATTCTTTAGAAGGAAGTCTTAAGACATATAAAAGAAAAGATTTGAAGGGCCAATGTTTTGCATGTTGAAGGATCTCCAGTAGCAAATGATGAAAACCATTTGGTAGAGAGCATACTTAATTGAAATCCCTTGCAGGAAACCAGGGAGAAGTAAAATGTTGAAGAAGCTGGTATGATGCTCAGAGAATGATACTTATGGGATATATAAAACTGAGACAATACTAATAACAGAGCCAGTTTATTTCCTTTTCAAATGTTGAAGCAGAGAAAATATAGGAGACAGAGCTAAGTTTAATGAAAGTGGAATCTAGAAAGACTGAACTGTTATCCTCCTTTTCGAATCCTTTTAGGATATTTTATACACCTAACATTCCCAGCTAGCAGAGCTAAGAACACAGAATGCCTTGTCTCTATGGAGAAGATCTGGGCAGCCTCTTGCAGTCTGAAAATCAGAGCCAAAAGAAAACAAACAAGAACTCATTTCTGCCATTAAAATTGCAAATCGTCATTGTTGCTTTCTCCTCAGATGGTGCCTAATTCTGCTCAATCTACTATAATTTCCTTTCCTAACCTAGATATATTTTGTATGATTTTGAAAGCTGTTACAACATTTGTTATTCAACTTAAAACATGTTGTGAGTGAACTGGGGAATTTGGTAAGCATCTCATTTTGAAATTTCCAATTGACCTCCCCAGCCCTCTTACATTAAATGACATAAAACAAATCATTGCAGACCGTGTCCTCTGTGAGTTCTTTCCCTCAGAATAAGAAAAGAGGTTTGTTAAGATTGCTAGATATTAAATAACAATCACCAAAAAGATAAAGGGCCCACCTAATCACAGAATTTCAGAGCTGGGAACAACCTCGGACATCATCTGGCCTAGTGGCATACAGTTACATCTGCCCCCAAAGCTTGTTTCTGACCCACGAGATCTGTAGAAACTGCTATTTCTAGAACCTTCATCACCCTATACCTATGCTACCCCTGCAGTATTATCACTTCTACTATCCTTTGTATTTTGACGTTTACAGCACGGGTTCTTGCAGGTCAAAATCAGAGAGAGAGAGAGAGAAAGAGAGAGAAGGTAGGAAGGAAGGAAGAAAGGAAGGAAGGAAGGAAGGAAGGAAGGAAGGAAGGAAGGAAGGAAGGGAGGGAGGGAGGAAGGGAGAAAGGAAGGGAAGGAGATCATTGTTACTTGAGTTTCAAAACACTATTTAGAAACCCAAAAACTGAGAATGCTTTGGTGTAGATGAGGGTTTCTCAACTTCAGCACTATTGACATTTTAGGCTGGATAATTCTCCGTTGTGAGAGGGCTGTCCTGTGTACTGTAAGGTAGTTAGCAGCGTCCCTAGACAGTAGCCTCCCCCCTCCCAGTTGTGACAACCAAAAATATCTACCAGCATTGCCAAATATTGGGGCAGGGGCGGGAGGGGTGGACAAAATTATTCCTGGTTGAGAACCATGGATGTGTATGGTTTGTGCAAAAACAAATAATAAGTAAAAAGTCTGATGATTGAAAAGCCAGTTCTCCACTCACCATACACACAACCTCTCCAACACTGAATGTTACCATTTTGTAAAGATCTTTGTCCATTAAGTGGCAGTTGTCCTGATAGTACTCAATCAGAATGCTCTCCAAGGTCCGTATGCCACATAATTTGCCAAACGACTAGAGACAAGAGTCCCATGCTAGTCCTGGAGCTGTCAAAGTGGGATATTACAGAAAATAAGGAAGTCTAGGTTAAATTCTGTGGTCCTGATGCAAGAGTCAGTGGGCTTCAACAACATCTGTACAATCCCAGAGTTGAGTTGGCTGTGTGGGTGTCATCTTCCTTCCGTGGGGCTCCTTGTTCGTAGTCCAATCACTTAAGAGTGGTCAGTTGAAGAATCTACCTAGGACATAGTAGATACTCAGCAAATATTTGTTGAGTGCTTTCATGAATGATGTTTTACTTTTTGCATTTTGCCTTTTGGATTGGACAATTAAGTCCTTTAGTCTGCCAGAGCTAAACATATCCTTGTTCAAATCAATTGGAGGATAGAATATCTCCTAGAAAATCTCAAAGTCAGTTGTATTCCTTATTACACAATCCCCAAGTTAAAAAAAAAAAAAAAGTGTATGCATGTGTGTGTGTGTGTGTGTGTGTAGCATACACACGCCTTGTTCAAAGTACAGAAGCAATCAAAGGTCTATAGATGATACTCCCTCAGCCTTAAGGAGGAAAAAGAAGAACTGCAGTTACGCCAGGCTCTGTATTGGGTTATTAAATACACCATCTCTTTAGTCCTCACAATAATCGCATTGTATATATGCTAAGAACAGGGAAATAAGTTGTTCAAGATCAGACTGCTGCTACAGGGAAAGCAGAAATTCAAATCAAGCTCTGGTTGAGTTTTAAGCTGCCTAAGCCAGTTTACAAGCTTCCCCTGACTCACTTGGCCCATGTGCCCCGGGCCTCGGCCACTTGTTGAACAGAGAGCTGTCCACCGATGCCCTGCCTTCCAGCATGGCTGACGGACCCAGCCAGCCTCTTAAGGATGAAGGCTGGGCTTCACCGTCCCCAGCCTGGTGGGAGCCTGTGCAGAGATGGCTCCCAGGCCCAACCAGACCAGACCTGCAGGGGGTTGGGCACCTTCCAGCACTTCTAGATCCAGATGCTTTGCCACTCCCTGGGGCATGGCATCTGGCTTCCCAGGGGCTGCCCCGGGGTCTAGGAAACACAACCAAGAGGTGGGGGGACTTAACTCTTCATAAGGAAAACTTGGACCAATGGAAGCAGGAAACTGAAAAGACAGCATATACATGCCTCTCCCTACCTCCCTCCTCAGACTGTTCTGAGAGGTACTGGTTCCATTTAGCCTTTCTGGAGACCAGCTGTGTCTTTGTGAAGCTGGGGCCCAGATCAGTAATATGCCACCTTACATTTGCTTGGCTTCCTTCTTTGTCTTACTTCCCTTTTTCTTTCAAACTTACTGCCCTGGGGTTACATGCATACGCGCGCCCCCAGTAAAGTGTTAACCTACAAGTTTTGCCTTAGGTTCTGTTTTCTGGGGAACTATGACTAAAACATAAGCTTATGCTTTTTTATTTATAAAATGATATGCTGCCACCCATCTTTCAAAAGCCCAAGAAAAAAATAAAAACAAACCCCTTCTTAGTAGAACTTACCCCTTACTGATGATAGCTGACAGACATTTTGAAAGAAAAAAACCAGCCATGGTCTATGGGTGTGGGAAGCAGTGCATTAAGGTGGCACTAATCTTGCCTTGGTGGTCCCCTCGTATCTGCCCTAACCACCATCTGCTTTTCTCTCCCTTGTGTTTAGACAAAAGGGCTGTGTTAACACTCATTTGAGCAGCAGGGCTATATTTGTCTGACTATGATGATCACATGTAGCCTGATAGGATGGAAAGTGTCGGTCATCCTAAGTGCAAGTCCTACTTCTCCTGCTTGTTAGGTGTTTGACTTGAGAAAGTCATAATATCTGAGTAGGTATTTCCTCACCTGTAAAATAGAAACAAGACCATCTGCCTCACCTTTCCCATGGGCTGATGTGACATAGTGAAAGTACTTTAAAGCACCATACGATGAGCTTTAACTGTGTAAGGGGAGATTAGGTAATAACTTTCTAATTTGGGCTTCTAAATTCCTCTCACTAAAAATAATGAAACACTTCAGTAGGAAAATATATAAAGGAATAAATCACTTAAATCTTTTCAAATATCTTCAAGATAATAATTACGATTAAAAACCAAGATGGAATAAAAGAGACTGTATTTTCCCTCCCATGAAACAAACAAAAATAAATAAAGAAAATATATATATTTTTTTAAAAAACAATTTTAAGACACTGGACATCAGACAATGAGGTGATTCCCTGAGAGAAAGGAAACAAATGTGGTGGGCCCTGTGATTGCCCCCAGCTTATTACTGGAGACTTTCCAGCTACAGTGCAGGGAGAAGGAAGCCTTGTGGAGATGGGTAGACTCCAAGAGTTGAGGAGATGGAGCTGAGAATGCAAGAGACCCAAGGTGGCTGGATTGCAGAGGACAGAGTACCAGAGATGCACAGAGAGAGAACTCTGGAGATCTGCAGAGGGTTCCCCTCCAGCATCCAGCAGAGTACTAATCAGGGCATGCATATGAGCAAACTGCCCAAAGCTGAGGGAAAAACCACCCAAAAGGATCAACAGGAACAGTAGCTGGGGCTCACACCAGCCTGAGAAGAGTGCCTGTTTCTACAGCCAGTCTGGAAAATCCCTTAATTCACAAGGAAATGGGTAGAGTACTTCAAAGTGTCTTGCCTCAACAGGGCGGAATAATTAACCTTAAACTAAACACTGCTCTGGTCCAGTCCAACAAATCTTAAACACAAGACCTGAAAGGATCAAGTTGTTTCCAAGTAACTAAACTGCATTCCAGAATGAAGCTCAAGAATATAGAAATACAAAAACACCTACCATCCAACATGGTCAAATTGTCAATGCCCGGCATCCAGTAAAAAATTACCAGGCATGCAAAGAAACAGGAAAATATGCCCCATAATAATGGGGGAAATCAATCAAAACCAACTCAGTTGTAGGAATTAGTAGAGAAGGATATTAGAAGTTATTATAATGGTATTTCATGTATTTAAAACCTTAAATAGAGACATAGATATTTTTAAAGACTCAAATCAAACATCTATGGATAGGGGCTTCCCTGGTGGCTCAGTGGTTGGGAGTCTGCCTGCCAATGCAGGCGACACGGGTTCGAGCCCTGGTCTGGGAGGATCCCACATGCCGCGGAGCGGCTGGGCCCGTGAGCCACAATTGCTGAGCCTGCACGTCTGGAGCCTGTGCTCCGCAACAAGAGAGGCCGCGATAGTGAGAGGCCCGCGCACCGCGATGGAGAGTGGCCCCCGCTTGCTGCAACTGGAGAAAGCCCTCGCACAGAAACAAAGACCCAATACAGCCAAAAATAAATAAATAAATAAATTTATTTTTTAAAAAAATCTATGGATAAAAACTACAATGTCCAAGATGAAAGATACCCAGGATGGAATTAATAGTATATCCATACAATGGAATACTACTCAGCAATGAAAAGGAATAAACTTGATAAATCTCAAAATAATTGTGCAGAGAGAAAGAATCCAGACAAAAATATTTCATGTTGTACGATTCCTTTTACATGAAATCCTAGAAGATGCAAAGTAATCTCCAGTCACAGAAAACATATCAATGATTACCTGATGCGGGGGGGTGGGGTGGCAGGAGGAAGGGATTCCCAAGCAGCACAAGGAAACTTTGGGGGGAGGTGATGGAGATGTTCACTATTTTGATTTTTATGATGGTTTCACAGGTGTATACAGATGTCAAAGCTTATCATTTTGTACACTTTAAATACATGCAGTTTATTGTATGTCAGTTATAACTCAGTAAGCCTATTTAAAAAAACCAAAGAGACAAAAGTGTATTTCTGAAAACCACTGAGGGACTTCCCTGGTGGTCCAGTGGCTAAGACTCCACACTCCCAATGCAGGGGGCCCTGGTTCGATCCCTGGTCAGGGAACTAGATCTCACATGCTGCAACTAAGAGTTCACATGCTACAACTAAAGACCCCGCACGCAGCAGTGAAGATCCCACGTGCTGTAACTAAGACCCAGCACAGCCAAATAAATAAATATTTAAAAACCACTGAACAACTTGGGAAATAGAGGATTTATAAATGTAACCACATTTTTAATATTTAAAATTGTGTAAATTTTAGAGAATGGTAAAATATTTGAATCCATAATTTTTGTTACATCTAAACCTATAGTGTCTGTAGACTATACCTATAGAATAGCATCTATAGTATTTGTATAGTAGCTAAAATTTGGTTTGAGGGGTCTCTTTTTTCTTTTTTTAACAATAAATTAGAAAATCTATCCCCCTGTTGTTTAGAAATATTTTTTCATTAAGGAGGCGGCGGCGGGGAGGATTTCAAAACAAAACTAAGAGCCAGAAAAGCACAAGTTATGGGTTTTTCCAAAGCTTGTTTTAGAAATTAAGAAAATTCTACACAACTTTCTTAACCGTGAGTGACTGTACGCTTGCTCCCTAACACCCCTCTCTGTTTGATATGAGGTCCGGGCTTGAAAAGCCCTATAAATATCTGATTAAAGACTCAGTTCCTGTTGTCCTGCTTCATTAGAGATAAAGTTGTGTGATGCATGTTCATTATATTTTGGAATGAATTAATTTATGTATTCTCACGTTCCCAACTTGTCTGTCCTGATTTCTCCCAGTTTGATGCCGACCGAGACGAGGATGAGGTATTCTGTGACATCAGCATGGCAGTTGACAGCAAGTTATTTCCAAACAAAGAGGCTGCAGCAGGTAAGTCACTGTGTCCTTTGGGCTGCAGTATACCCTGATCCCCTGCCAGGCGTCTAGGGCTTTGTAGTAAGATTGGAGCTCAACAAACTGCCGTAAGGTCGTAAGGATGATGTTGTCCTCAGGTCTTTACACCTTCTGGTTTAAAAATATAGGCACAAAACAACATAGAAAAGAGCCACACATCTGGCTCTTAACAGTTACTGCCTTTCTTCCAGTCATTGCACGTGCAAATTAGCAGGCAGTCACAATGTAGCAAAGGACCTCTGTTACTATAATTTTAAAAAACTGATCTAACCCACAATTTGTGCAACAATAGAAGTTACAGTTTCTCCAGAACTCCCTAACTCATACATGTCTCTCCTGTGCCACCTGGGAAAAGCCTCCTCTTTGGTGTGATAGCTGCTCCCATCCCCACCCACAGCCCCTGTTGTGGCCCTGCCCCTTCTCTTCCTATGTCTAGAAGTTTGACGTTGGACAATCGTGCAGGGTAATCATACCCCTTTAAGTAGGCGGTACTCACATTTCTGCCCTTGACCCTTCTCTCACTCTCTTTTACTCTTTCTCTGGGTCAGCTCCTTGTCCGTCCTGGTTTCAACCATCAATTCTACGTGGATGACTCTCAAATCTTTCTCAGTCCTCACCTTTCTTCTCAGTTATGGCCTCAGTGAATAAAGACCAAAAGTTCCGGGCTGTAAAGAAAAAGGCTAAACATCTAAAAGTTTGAAGCCATATTTGAAGCTCACTGCGAGTAGGTTCGAAGAAAGACAGAGTTTTTTAAAAGGCAGTAGTCTTTCTGGACAGACCCGCAGAGCACAGACAGCTGATGTAAACTCGCCTGCCTCATTTTCCAGTGATATTTACAGAAAGATGGCCTATTGCAGGGCAAGAGGGAGTGTTGAGAAGCATGTAAGATCATGTAAACAAAAGTACCACTGCTCTGAAAACTGCTGTGACACTTGTGCTTTTATTTTAATGTTTCATTTAGAACATTCCTTTAGACCTCTAACAACAAATATCTATCGGCTAGATACCCTCAGTTTCCAAACGGTGGAGCAGAGGAGAAGATTTAAGCGGCCTCTTCTTTAGAACTCCCAGTACTTTATGGCTCTCAAGTAGCATTTCTCCAAAGTAGCCTCGTCCTATAGTGATGTAGCTGGGCTGGCTTGTGTGCAATTCAGTAAACTGTGTCTTTTCCTCTTTATGTCCCCTTGGTTAGAGTGCACGGTGCCTGGCCCATAGCAGAGGTTTCCAGGAGACCACTCCTTCCTCTCTACAACTCTGAGCTTATGAACAGAGGGGTCTGTGCTCATAGCCTCAACTCCCCCCAGCTCCCTTCCACTTCTAAGACCCCTGAAAACTGGGTTCTGCTCCAGCCTTAAAGTAAACCTGTTCTATCTGTAACAGCCCTGGTGAGCGAAGGGAACCCAGGAGGGCTTGTGGTAAACCAGAAATAAGCCACACCTCCCCTTCCAGAGGCAGCCACTTCACAGCCCCAGGTTACTGTGCCATTAAGGAATGGGCCGGTGTTGCTGGATCCTTCTTTCCTTCCAGAGAAAACAGAAACCTGCACCAGCAGGTGAAATCTCCCAGCTTGTAAATGTCGGTGACTCAGTCAATTAAACAAGCCATGTCCGTGGCCTCTGCTCTGTGACTCGGCAGCCCCCAGGTTTTCTCCCTTGGTTCTTCCCTTCTCCTGAATCCTCTCTCTGCAGCATCTCAGCTGCCCCACTGCTCCCATATCACCTCCACGTGAATAGCTTTCAATTCCTTTAAATTTTTTACATAAAAATCGTATATGTTTAAGATGTACTACACGATGACTTGACTTGTGAAATGATTACTACAGTCCAGCTAATTAACATACTTCATCTTCATATAGTTACCATTCTTCTGTGTTTGATGAATGAGCATCTGGAACATATTCCCTTAGCAATTTTCCAGCATTCAATGCATATTATGAACTGTCGTCACCTTGCTGTGCATTGGATCTCTAGGCATATTCTTCCTACGTAACTGCAACTTTGTACCCTTTGGTCAAAATCTCCCCATTTCCCCCACCTGTGTGTCTGTGGTAACCACCATTCTACTCTCTGCCTCTATGTATTTGACTTTTTTAGGTTTCACATGCAACGGAGATCACGCAGTTTTTCTCTTTTAAGAGAGCCAGGCAAAAGTGTCCCTGTCCTCACACCTCACACCGATCACAGATCGTCGTTCCTCAGAGACACCTTGGGAGTCCAGGCCTCCTTCCCTATCCCTAGCGAACTCATCGAAGCCTTTGTCATTCCTTGCCTGCCTTTTACGTCATCCCTGGCCCGGCCCGGCCGTCTGTTAGGAATCCTGTTGCTGCCATGGGGATCCTCCCAGAATGCAGCTCTGATCACCCGACAAAAACCAAAACAAAGCAAAACCTTCCATGACTTTCCTGCAGGCTGAGCACCAGGGTTCTTACCATGACAAAAATATCCTTAGCTTTCCTGCAGTGGTCCTGTCCCCGTCAGAGCGTCACCTCTCCCCTCCCCCACACCAGCCTCCTCCAGCTCCTGAATGCCTCAGGTACCTTCCCGCCTCTGGCCACTTGCACAAAGTACTTGGAACCACCTCTCTCCATTTGCATCCCTCTACTCTCTCACCTCCTCATCCCATCCTTCACCTGACCGGGTCCTGCTTTGTATCTCAGTTTAAACATGATTTCCTCAAGGAAACGTTCTCAGACCCCATCCCAGACTACATCCCTGTGTAGTGCTCTGCCCTTTACCTTCAGGGCATTCATCGCAACTGCGATTATATAATTAGATATAGGATTGTTTGTTAAAAATCTATTTCCTTTACAAGAGTGCAAGACTTCATGAGGACAGAGAGTGTACGTGAGCGTTGGTTTGAAACCCGGTATGAATCTCATGCGAGGTGCCCCATTAGCCCTTTCTCTTCTAGCTCGCCACCTCAGCTGGGCTACTCACCTGGGCCCGTCAACTCACAGCCACACCAAATCTCCTTTGGCTCCAGAGCAGAGTGTGCATTTGCTTGCCTCCAGGCCAGAGAATGCCAGCCCCTGAACCTCTGCACCCCGTCTGGGGTGCTTCCTCCTCCATGGAGCCCTCCAGTAATACTTCTAGCAGAGTCATCTGCCTACATCACTCAGTGTCGCTGGGCCTCAGTGTCCCCATCTATAAGGAAAGAATATTAATGCTACCTCATAGGACAGTTGTGAAGAGTAAATGCCTTATGTGTATAAAGCATGCGGCTGTCCAGTTAAAAAGGTTAAGTATAGGTTAGTATCTTTGCTGAGGATTTGAGGGGTCGCAGGGAGAGACCACATCTCATGCAGCACAGCCTTTCCCCATTTTCCTAGGTTGACGTCTACCCTCTTCTCCCTCTCTTCCTCCCTTCCCACACCGCTGTCATGCAGTAACTAAAAAAAAAAAAAAATCCCCCCTTCTCTTCTCACCCAGAACAGTCCCCCAACACCCAGTTCCCTCGAGGAGCTTCCTTCTAGCCCCAAATACTGCCAGGATATTTCTTCCCAAAGAAATACAATGCCCTTCTTCAAAGGAATTCTAACACAAACTGCTACTAACACTTCCAAGCCGGTGGTATTAGAGCTGGATTCTCCAGTGCCTAATGCCTAAGGCGCTTAGGAGCGATTTAATGTTCAAAGAGCAAATGATTAAGATCGAGATCCACACCATTGTAAAGCAATTATACTCCAATAAAGATGCTAAAAAAAAAAAAAAGATTGAGATCCACAAAAGTAAAACTGTCCTTTTATCCATTTTTCAGTCATTCAGCATATATGTATCGAATGCATAGAATTTCTAAGTTTTGTTCTTAGATTCAGAGATGTAATACAACCCCACCTAAAGCTGCCGAAGGTTTAGCAGAAGAGACAGGAGAAGGGAGAGACCGCTTTCCTCAGACGGGGCAGGGGAAGTGTGAGAGGAGCTTTGTCTGCAGACGCCCTTCACCGTGCAGGAAACCCCGCCTTGCAGGAGTCTCCCTCTATCTGGTACTCCAAGTGGGAGGAGGGCCTTCCTAAAACCAGATCGAAAGTTCCACGAGGAGGAAAAAAGTCTTTACCAGTGTCCCAGAAGGCAGTATGGTTAGCCTTCCTGTACCTCTGAAGGCAATTTGTCATCTTCCCACTTAAATTTAAGGAGACAACCTGAAAATATTTCCGAAGACCATTCAATGTCTAAAACTAGTGACACTGAGTGCCCCCTGTGGGGTTCTATTTCAGCTCATACCTTTCTCTGTTATCTATGGGACGGATACTTTTAAATCTGAAAAGAAATCAAGAAATTCAAAATAGGGGGAAATGAAAGCCATACTATCACTTTTGCAAAAGGTCCTAATTTTGCTGTCTTCTTTGAGTAACAAGATCATTGCAGTTGTTTTATGTGTTCAATTGTCCAATGAAAGATGGCAAAAGTGTGTACATATGGTTATATTTACCTCCCTATTTTGTATGTCAAGCCTTAGACTATTATTAAAGGTCCCATTTTCAGCAAACCAAGTAACCAATACTAAAAGAAAATGAAAGCTATTCAATCTTTATCTGAGCTGATAATGACATCCTTTGTCTATGCCTTCTATGATCTATTAGTACTGTTGCCAAGAGCAACAGCATGTCAAGAAATTCCACCCCTTGATGATACAATAAAATTTCTGTTAAAAACATTTTATTAGGAAAGCCAATCTCTTCTTCCTTATAAGCAGAAGTTGCTTTTTAAACAAAGACCTCTTCATTCTACCGTCGCTGAAGATAGTTTTCTAATAATCTTGTTCCATTTTCAAATATTAATGTGTAATATCTCTGTTAACTGGGTTGTCTAAGAGCCCTTCAGGTTGTACTTTATTAAAACGACCAAAAGAACAGTTTCTAATTAAATAAGTAGGACACAGGAACTGAAACAGCTGTATGTTTAATTAGCCTTTGTGTTCAGATCACGTTGCTCACTGCACATGAATCACTCTAAATTCTAAGGGGAGGATATCATTTGAGTATCTATCACCACTAGTCAGTGAATAATATCCATATTGTGGAAGTAACGAAAGCTAGTTAAAATTGGCATTGCCTTTAATGGTGCTGTCAATAGCTGCCACCTTGACTGTCACAGGCTGGAGTGACACCTCTTTATTCCACTTTCTATTCTTCCCTTTCCGCAGCCACCCAGTGACCCACTTCATCATCGGCCATTCACTGTTCCTATTTTCTCAGAATGTAGAAGAGATAGCACATTCCTCCAAGGTCCTCCCCTGTAGAGCACTGTAATGAAAGATCATGTTTATAAAGCCATTTGGATTTTGCCTGCTTACAACTTGGAGTCAGCAGGCTATGTTAGAAATGGGAGCAGTGACTTCTGTCTTTGATCTCAGTCACTTTCTGCATGACCTTGGCCAAGCTATATAACTTCTCCACAGCTCATTTTCCTCTTTTCTAAAGTGACAGGGTAGGATTCTATGAAATATTAAATTCTAAAATGTCCATGATCTTATAATGGAAAAATGTACATTTTACTTCTGCCATCTTTACTGTCTCCCACCACATACATGCAAACTGGTCTTCCAACTGGGTTCTGAGACATCAGGTAGTTTGGCCCTAAGGTACACCTTTTATTTATAAGGTACACCTTATAAATAAAAGTATTTATCTGAAAAATACTTAAAGCACAGAGACAGGAAAATTACAAGTATATAATCCTTCTACTTAAAAAATTATATATAAAATTAACGTTTCCATATCATCCCTCTAGTCTCACTTTATTAATAGTCCTCCCAACTCCATTCTACAAACACCTCATTAACACTGGTGTTGCCAAGGGCATCACCAAGAATTGTGCAGTACACACTTATGCAACTATACATGGTAGCTCTACAGTTAGTTACTTTTCCAAAATGGTTTGATGGGTCAAGTATCTCCATTTTGAAAGCCTTTACTGTACTTAAAAAAAAATTTTTTTTTAATTACAAACACAGTAAACAATGGTGTTACTGCTTAGTACTTAGTCGATTTGATAACTGGTTAGTACTTAGTCAATTTGGTGAACAGCAGGGGTAATGATGAGAAGAAAGAAATGAGGAAAGACTGTGTGAGGACACACCTTGATCCTTTTTCTGGAAGAAAGTATGGAAGCAGCATCTCTGGGAGAGGTCCATATCTGAGAAGTGTGTGAGATGCTTGACATTTTTTGAAAACTCATCTTTATTAAACGTTACTCATTGCATATTCTGAACAAGAGTTATTTGGCAAGGGCAAGTTTACAATGAAGCATGGGGTGGTTGGTTTCTTCACAGGGTGCCTGGCTTTTTATGGACAGCACTGAATTCTGTCTTTCTGGCTAGTTAGGTAATATATATTTCCCAGCAGGAAAGAGTCATTAGATGAGGATGATGAATCAATTGTGCTTCAGGAGTCCCATTAAGAAAATTACTGGTTTAAGTGTGAGCCTTGGGGATTAATGGAAGGTAATTCAGTGTAACCTGTAGTACCTAGGGGGAAAAAATGCTATATTAATACATTAAGTTAACCTGATTTTTCTCACCTTCAGGGACTAAGGTGACCCAAAGGCTAGAGGAAAAACTTCTCAGGTTCTCATGGAGTGAGCAAACTCAGCTCTTCTTTTCCTGGAAACCCCTTGCTCTACTCTTACTCCGTACTTTGCTCCTGGTGTTCCTTCTTCCTCAGCCACCATTGCACACCCTTAAACCACTTCTCCTCCTGGACCACCCTTATTCGCCCTCACAGTTTAGACTTACAAACTATTTCCTTGTGAAGAATCCCACCCCCATCATCTCCTCCACTACTAATCAGAATTAGTCTTTCTTTTTGGTTTCTGAACCTTGCTGTTGATAAATTCATCTCCTCCACAAGATCACTGTCTTCTTAAGGGCGCAGACAGTGTCACCAAACCGTACTTGGGTCTACTCCCCCACATGCAGTAAAACCAGTCTACTGACACCGGGTTGTGGTGAAGGAAAGTGCAGCGTTTATTGCAGGGTGACCAACAAGGAGTTCAGAACAGCTAGT
This sequence comes from Eschrichtius robustus, assembly GCF_028021215.1. Lineage (NCBI taxonomy): Eukaryota > Metazoa > Chordata > Mammalia > Artiodactyla > Eschrichtiidae > Eschrichtius > Eschrichtius robustus. The sequence goes on from NC_090826.1 coordinate 67,764,328, forward strand.
GCTCAAAAAGCCCAAATTCTCCGTGGGTTTCAACAAAGATTTTTAAAAGCCAGGTGAGGGAGAGGTGTCCCAGGGCATGTGATCAGCTCGTGCACAGTTCTCTGATTGGTTGATGGTGAGGTAACTGGGTGGTGTCACAGGGGTTAACATAACGATAGTTCCTTAGGCACTAGTAGATGTGGGAGCTAGGTGTTCATGATCGTCATGTAGTTAATTTCTTCCATTTGGTGATGGTTTTAGCATCTGTAAAACAACTCAGGAAATGTGCATCAGATACTATTATCTAGGTACTTCAGAGAGGAGCTAAAGCAGAGGATATTGGGGAGGGGGTCTGTCCTGGGAAGGCCCCACAGGGTCCTGCTCTGTTACATCTGCATTTTCCATCTGCAGGCCAAACAGTGCCTGGCAGATGGGAAGAGTCTGGAAATATTTGTAAATAGGACAATATGGAAACTTGGTGGGCGATTGTTTGCCTTAGAAATGTACACGGATGACCTCCATCAGGTAATCTTTGTTTTCCTAATCTTAGGTTCAAGTGACCTTGATCCTTCGATGATGTTGGACACTGGAGAGATCACTGATACAGGATCTGATTATGAAGATCAGGTACTTAGAATCTAAAAATATTTCTCTATTTAAATGTTTCTAATTTTAGTCTTTATAAATGTTTCATGAAAATTAGAATTACAAATCATTCTGTGAAATGTTTACAGAGAACTAAAATAATCTATTCCATGATAAATCATACAGCTTTTATACATTAACTTTGGCCCTTTAACCCTCCCTTATCCACAGATTCAAAGTGGCAATTAATTAAGGAAAGATTTGTGGTCAAATGTTACATGAGATAGAAGTGAGGTAACATGAGGTTCTCTTGGCCAAGAATTCGCCTGTGTCTCTATTCCTTCCCTGTAATAAGCCCACACAGTATTTACTAAGCATTTGTTACAGGTTCAGGGCTCTGCTTTTCTCTTTCTAACCTTTGAAAGGGACTGATGACCAAGGACAACACAGCCAAGAAATTAAATATATTTTCTATTTGAATAAAACCAAAGAAATTTATCTGGGTCATTTTTTCTCAGCAGAAGAACTCTTCCTCCTGCTCTATTTTAATGATCCAAAATAGTTGGCAAATGATCCCAGTCTCTAATTAGGCCTTATTTTTTAAAAAGCATCATGTCTGAAACTTCCATCTCTCATCAGTGCTCCTCTGTTGTGGCTGAAAGCCAAGTGAGCATGTTCTTCTGAAATTGTTTTTCCCCCATTTTCAGCTAATATGTGTAACAAATAAAGGGGATAGATATGACCAGTGTCCAAATGTAATGGCTGTCTCTCTGTTTCATATACATATTCAGAAGCTATTTTCACAAGCATTATGTTTCTTCCCTTATATCACAAAGCAAGGAGAAGATATTGACAAGTATTTAAAATATTTTTTAGCATATATTAAGCACTTCATACATACTAAATATTGTGCTAAGTTCCTTAACTTGACTATCGTACTAATTCCTCACAACATCTCTAGGAAATAGGAATTATTATCTTTATTTCATAATTAAGAGAATTAAGACTCCAGGAGTAATTTGCGCACAGTTACACAAATAGTTTCACAGTGGGGAAGTGAACTCAGGGCACCTTCCTTAACACCTGCACTCCGCCACCCTCATCCTCACCTCCAAAGACAGGCCATTCAGTGGTGCCTTTTTGGAGCCTTTTCAGTTGCTAACTCTTAAGACCCCAGCAGAGGCAAATGCCAGACAACCACCGTGAAGGGTGAGCTCACCATCCAAAATTACAGACCGCACCAAGAAATGAACCGTAGCAAGAAATCCAGCTGATTAAACAAATGGAAGGGTTCACACTCCAAGGACTGGGGATAACAGAAAAGCCTGAAAGAAATCTTAATCTGGGAATATTTAAAATATCCAAGGAGATAAAGGGAAGATTAGAAACCATGAAACAAGTGCAGGAAAGAATGGAAAGGAAGAAGCAGGAAGGAATAGGGAGGAAGAAATAGAAATTCTAGGCACAAAAAAATAGTCATTGCAATAAAATTTCAATTAACAGGTTGAAGAGTAGACTAGACACAGCTAAAAAGAGACAATGATAGGGGTGGGGGGTGGGATGAATTGGGAGATTGGGATTGACATATATACACTAATATATAAAAGAGATAACTAATAAGAACTTGCTGCACAGTACAGGGAACTCCACTTCGCTGTACAGTAGAAACTAACACAACATTGTAAAACAACTATACCCTGATAAAAAAAAAGAGAGAGAGACAATGATAGAGCTGAGGAAATTTCCTTCAAATGAAACAGAGAGCTAAATCATTGTCAAAGGAAGAACTTAGGAGACACTGAGGATGGAATGATTGGGTCAACATATTCTAACAGGAGTTCCAGGAGGATAAAATGGAGCAGATGGGGCAGAGCTGCATTTTAACAGATAATGGTTGAGGACTTTAAAGAGGTGAGAAAAGACAAGTCCCCAGATTGAAGGAGCACATCCAGTCCTGAGCAGGAAAAAAAAATCCTCGCCTATTCTTTTTCCATTTAGTTCCTCAACAAATATTAACAGAGCACCTACTATGTGCCAGGTACCGTTTAGGCACTTGGACTATCTAATTGTATAAAACAGGCAAGGATCTTCCATACAGGTGGGGAAGACAGATAGCAAACAATAAATATAATATATTAGTAAATTCTCTATTGTTAAGTGCTATGAGAAGAAAAAAAAAAAGTAGAACACGGTAGGAGGGTTAGGAATGCTGGGTTGGGGAGGGCAGATTACAGTATTAAATAGGAGAGTCAATATTAACTAGGACAGCCTCACTAAAGAGGTGAGATTTGAGCAAAGACATGGCATATAATGTAAAACATCGAGAACACAGAGGACAAAAATAAAATATTAAAAGTGAAAAGGCATTACTTATAAAGGAACAGCAATTTGGGGGACAGAAGATTAAATGAAGCAAGGGTTTGCATTTATTGAGTACTTACTGTAAGCCAGACACTGTGTTTTATGGTTTACATGCATTATTGCTAATCTTTACAATAACTCAAGAAGGTAGCTCTGTTTATCCCCAATTTACAGCCCAGGAAACTGGAGCTCATAGAGGTTAAATGACTTCCCAAGACCAAAGAGCTAACAAGCAGTTGAGTCAGGAATCAAACTATGATCACCCCAGAACCAAAATCTAGTTTATGCTTTCACACTCCAAATAAAGCCATTATCAAGGTCACTGGTAATCTATTACCAATTCCAGTTAACACTTTTTTTTTTTAAATAAATTTATTTATTTATTTTTGGCTGCCTTGGGTCTTCGTTGCGGCGCACGGGCTTTCTCTAGTTGTGGCGAGCAGAGGCTACTCTTTGCTGCAGTGCGCGGGTTTCTCACTGCGGTGGCTTCTCTTGTTGCAGAGCACGGGCTCTAGGCGCACGGGCTTCAGTAGTTGTGGCTCGCAGACTCTAGGGCGCAGGCTCAGTAGTTGTGGCGAACGGGCTTAGTTGCTCTGTGGCATGTGGGATCTTCCCAGACCAGGGCTTGAACCCTTGTCCCCTGCATTGGCAGGCGGACTCTTAACCACTGCACCACCAGAGAAGACCCCCAGTTAACACTTCTTAGTTATCTTTCTTGACCTTTGCTGCCTTTGATCCACCACACTTTTACTGTAAAGGACCAGGTAGTAAATATTTTAGGCTTTGTGAACCATAAGGGATTTGCTGCAGCTACTCAAACTTTGCCATTGTAGTGCAAAAGCAGCCACAACTATACTTAAACAAGAGTATGGCTGTGCTCCAGTAAAACTTTATTTATGGACACTGAAATTTGAATTCCACATATTTTCCTGTGATTTATTTCAACTATTTGAAAATGTACAGCCCATTCTTAACTGAGAGGCTGTGCATAAACAGGCAGCAGAGTGGATTTGACCTGCAGGCCGTAGTTTGCTGACCGCGGCTATAAACCATCCCCATTTCTTGACAGTGTCCTCTCCATTAGCTTCTAACACTTCTATAGTATTTAATACTGTTCTAAGTGCTTCACATTTATTTCCTCATTTTATCCTGAGACAATTACGTGAAATTGACATTATTATCCCCATTTTACTGATAAGGAAAGTGAGGTACAGAGAAATTAAGCAGTTTATTTAAGGTCACACAGCTGGCAAGAGGTAAAGACAGAATTCAAACACAGACGTCTGACTGCAGAGGCAGGATCAAGAAAGATAGGTGAGGCTCTGCTACGGTAACAAATAAAAGTCAAAATCTGAGTGTTTTCCTTCCAGCGAGACCTCCAGAGGGATCATGGATGGGAAGGGAAAAAGCATGGGAAGGGAGACTTGCTCTTCATTGCACATTTCTTCATCCCATGATCATCTGACATCCCTAGTCACTGGCTCTCCCTCTGTGCGAAGAGGCAAAAGGATGGAAAATGGAGCTTACTCAGGTGCCCAGGAAGAGAGAGACGGGTTTAGTGAGTGCGAAGCCAGCCTGGGCCACAAAGCTCTGTCCCCCACCATGTGTTCTCTCTCTGGCACTCCTCCTACTTCTTGGCTCACTCTTTCTTGCTTTCCTTGCTGAGCTCCACTCTGTTGGTCTATTATTTCAGTGCAGGTGCCCGCCAGCATCTTGGCCAGGGACCCTTCAATCCTCACTGCACATATTCTCCTTTGAGAAGCTTGACCACAGCCAGTTTCTCTTTTCCTAAGGCATGGAAACCTCAACAAAGTTGGGGCTCCGTTCACAAGGAATAGTGAGGAAATGTGGGCATTTCAGCTTCACTCAGAATTCCCTGGTGGGCTCCCAGAGCCTATGTCTGCCTGCTAAACAGCACTGGCTGGGTTTTCCATGTGCATCTCAAACTCAACACGTCCAAAACTGAACTCACCATCTTCCCCCACAAAATCTGTTCTTCCTTCTGTTTCCCCTATTTCTGTGAAGGATACCACCATCCTCCCAGCTGCCCAAGCCAGAGACCAGGGCATCTTCCTAGTCTCCTTCCTTTCCCTCTCTCCCTACATCAGTTTGATCAAGAAGCTGGTCAGCTGGTCAGTTCTCTGGTGCAGGCATCTCTCCTTCCCTCCCCAGTTCCACTGCCACTGTCCTGGTTCACACCCTGACCCTTCTTCCCCAGGACCGCTGAGACAGTCTCCTAACCAGTCTCCCTTCCCCAGGCTCCTCACCCATCAAAATCATCTTGCTGAAAAGCCAAGTCAATCATCGCATTCCACTGCTTAAAACTCTTCATGGCTCCTCATTGATGTTAGAATTAAATCAGAACCTCTTATCATACATGGGAACTTTCAAATTAGAGTCTGACCCTCTCCTTTCCTTCCCCAAACTCATCCCTTGCCAATCACCAAAACACACTGAATGCTCCAGCCACACCAAGCCATTTGCAGTTCCCCCCAAGTGGGTTGTGCTTTGCACAGTCTCTTTCCTCTATGTGGAAGCTTCCACAACCCTATCACCCCTATGCCGGATAACCCCTACTCATGCTCCATCAGAACCACGCTTCTCCTTGAGGAAGCCCTTCTCATTACATGTCACCTTCTTGGGGGATCCATGAGACCCTGTGTTGTAATATCCTCTTGCATTGCAGGGACTGTGTTCTGCTCTCCTGCCCAACACACAGTATGTGCTCAATAAATGTCCAGTTTTTTAAAAAGTCAATAAAATGATTTCCAGTTCTTCTACTTAATATGTAACTTTTTGATAACTTGCTAACTCTTGCTAACTCTTTCGAGCCTGGGTTTCCTCTTTTCAAAAGTGATGACGGTAACCCCATTTAGGCATGCTGTTTGGAGAAGTAGGGAGTGTAAGGTACCTTGTAGGGAACAAATGCTTCATAAATGTGAACCCCTTTCTCTCCTCCCCCAAACCCAACTTTTCAGCAATCAGTGTCTTTCTGTAGCTGACAGAGGCCACCATTGCTTCAGTTAAGTGAATGCTAATGGAGCACTTATGGTTTTCAGTCTGGCATGTAGGAGCTTAAAAATTACCACTGTCCTAACAAGTAAAAAGCTGAACAAACTGAAAAGTCTCTTTTTAGAAGTGAGGTCATAAGGCAAACTGCTGCACCTAAAATTGGAGAAACAGGCAGATTCAGAGAATCACAACTTACCAGAGCAGAAAACCTCCACAAGAACCAGGGCCAGGGTAAGAAAACCTAAACTGTAATTGATGAATTGCTGGAGACTCAATGTAGGCAAGTCTGAGGATAAAAATTCCATGGGCATTAATTACATGGGACTGAGTGAACTGATGAGGATGAGTATAATTTTTGTGACTTTCTGTTTGAATTAAAAAAAAAAACTCCCACAAGGACTCAGAGGCAAAGAATATACAAATCAATTTTCACTGCAAAGTAAAGGAGCTGCTACAGTGGAGGATTACTGGACTGAATGTCAATATTATGACATAGTATGAGTGTGTTTCATGTTTGGTAATTGCAATCGTTGCTTTTGTTGTGGTCATCCATGTACAATGCTTGATGTCAGTCTATTTATCTCTTGTAAAAATAAAATACAGTGTGTGTGTGTGTGTGTGTGTGTGTGTGTGTGTGTGTGTGTGTGTGTGTGAAAAAAAAAATTCCATGGGCATCCAGTCATGGGGTCCCCACACTTTTGTGGGTTTTACCACTAGGAGCTCTACCAGATTCTCACAGTGACTATCAGTCTTCTCATGCTTCCAGCAGGCAGAGGAGAAAAAAAAAAATCATTTTGAAAGCCACCTGAGCACTCTGTCCTTAACAAGGCCTGCTCTCAGGAGAAACTCACCTACTGGGGTTTTATTAGAGCCTAACCTACCTAGGAGAATGGAAATACCCAACTCCATCCTCCTCTAGCCATCCTGTCTCATCTAAGGCGGGGGGGGGAACCTGATAAGCAGTGGTGAAGTTCACAGTCCAAGGGCACAGGCTCACCAAAAGCCTGAGACCTAATCATAGGACTATGTACACTTCATAGAACGTGTCTCCTCCCCCCACACTTTACCACTACAGTACTAAAAGCTTATTTACTGCAGTTCCTTTTACCTAGTACATCACATCCACTTTTCAACAAAAAATTATAAGGCATACTAAAGGTAAAAACACAGTTTGGAGAGACTGAACAAGCATTAGAACAAGAGTCTTCAGATAAGTCAGGAATACTGGCCTTATCAGAATAAGAGTTCTTTAAAACTATGATTAATATACTAAGGGCTTAAATTGAAAAAGTAGACAACATGCAAAAACATATGGCTAATGTAATCAGAGAGATGAAAAACCTAAGAATCAAAAAGAAATGTTAGAGATCAGAAACACTGTAACAGAAATGGAGAATGTCTCTGATGGGCTCAATAATACACTGGACATGAGTGAGGAAAAATATCTCTGATCTTGAGGACATGACAAGAGAAACTTCCAAAACTGAAAGTCAAGAGAAAAAAGACTGAAAAAAAACCCCAGAATATTCAAAAGCTGTGAGACACTTCCAAAAGGTGTAATATATCAATATATGTAATGGGAATACTGGAAAGAAAAGAAAGAGAGAAAGAAACAGAAGAAATATTTGAGGCAATAATGATGGGAATTTCCCCAAATTAATGTCAGACACCAAACCACAGATCCAGGAAGCTCAGAGAACACCAAGCAGGTTAAATATAAAAACAAACAAAAACTACATCTACCCATAATCATATTCAAACTGCAGAAAATCAAAGACAAAGAAAAAAATCTTGAAAGAAGCAAGAGGAAAAATATATCTTACCTACAGAGAAGCAAAGATAAGAAAAACATCTGACTTCTCCTCAGAAACCATACAAGCAAGAAGAAAGTGGAGTGAAATATTTAAAGTGTTGAAGGAAGAAAAACCTAGACTTTAGTATCCTGTGAAATTATCCTTCAGAAGTGAAAGAGAAATAAAGACTATCTCAGACAAACAAAAATTGAGGCAATTTGTTACCAGTAGACCTGCCTTGCAAGAAATGCTAAAAGAAGTTCTTTAGAGAGAAGGAAAATGATATAGGTGAGAAATTTGGATCTACATAAAGAAAGGAAGAGTATCAGAGAATGAATAAGTGAAGGTAAAATAAAAACTTACTTTTCTTATTCTTAATTGATCTAACCAATAATAGTGTGTTCAAAATAATAGCAACAATATATTTGATTATGTGTGTTTATGTATGAGTGAAATGAATGACAGCAAGGGATGGAAGGGAGGAATTAGGAATATTTTGTTATTACAAGGTACTTGTACTGTCCACTTATTTGAAAGTGGATTTGGATTAGTTTAAATGTATATTGCAAATTCTAGGGCAACCACCCTTTCTAAAAAAAGGTTTAAAAAGAAATATAATCGATATGCTAAGAAAGGAAAGAAAATGGAATCATATAAAATGTTCAGTTAAAGCCACCAATGCAGAAGAAGTTTGGAAGACAAAAATAAAAACAAAGAACATGGGCAATAAATAGAAAATAGTAACAAATATGCTAGATGATAATCCAACTATATCAACAAACAATTTAAATATCAGTGATCTAAATACTTCAAAGACAGAGTTTTTCAAAGTAGATCAAAATACAAGATCCAACCACATGCTGTCTACAAGATACCTATCTTAAATATAAAACACATATAGATAAATGTAAAGGAATGGAGAAAGATATGTCATGTTAACACTAATTAAAAGAAAGCAGGAATAGCTATATTAATTTCAGACAGGGCAAAACTTCAGAGCAAGGAAAGTTACCAAGGATAAAGATGGGCAGTACATAATGATAAAAGGGGGGGGGGGCTCAATACTCCAGGAAGACATAACAATTCATAATGTATATGCTCCTAACAACAGAGTTTCTAGATGCAGCATCTGCCCAAGTCCTTGATCCCATTCCTTCCATTTGCCCCAGGACCTTGCGCCATTAACTGATACTGCTTTATCTTTCTAAAGTTCTCATCTTCAGCGTATCTTTTTCCTCTATCTAAGAAGCCACCATCCCCACTTTGAAGAAAGAGGTAGCCATCAACAGTGCCAAGTGTCATAGAAAGGCCAAGTAGGATACTGTCTTTCCTCTCCCTTTTCCTTCAACACCATATTTGGTGAAAGAGATGTCAGCTGCCCTGATCCTACGTCCTCACCTTCCATTCTGCCCTATAAAACAACTTATGCCTACCTATTCCCCTAAGAGACAATTAAGAGTCATCTAATTAATGTCAAGTCAGGAGAACATTTCCTGTTTCTTACAATGTCTGGGACTCCAGATGCTTGATGGCACTTCTGTTTTCTCAGAACTCTTGGCTCCCTTGGCTTATGCCACCTCTATGGCCATTATTTCTTTGTCTCCCCCCCACCCCCCAGCATGGTTTTTCTTACTCTGCCCTGCCTTTAAAATATTGTGTTCACCAAGTTCCTTTTTTTTTTGTTTGTTTGTTTAATGCCAGCTTTCAAGGAAGGAAGAATATGTCTGACACTGTTATATACTCATTCTGTTTAAAACCCGTCCAGATGCCTTAGTGGGCTCTGTCAGGAGTGGGAGGGTCCCTCTTCTTTTACAGCTGCTTCAGCCATGCCCATGACTTCAACTGTATTAATTTATGTATTCATTCAATGAATGTAGAGAATATCTGATGTGCCAGACTCTTATATGAGCTACTGAAAATATATGGTGAGCAAAAGAAGACACAGTTCCTACTATCATGGCTTTTATGGTAGAAATAGATAATAGTAGAATAATCACATAAATATAATATTAAAACTGAATTAAAAGTGTTTGGGAGAAGAAGTACATACTGCAGTGTGTATGATCAAGTGGGATTTATCCCAGGGATGCAAGGGTTTTTCAATATCCACAAATCAATCAGTATGATACACCACATCAACAAATTGAAGAATAAAAACTATATGATCATCTCAATAGATGCAGAAAAAGCTTCTGACAAAATTCAACACCCATTTATGATAAAAACTCTCTACAAAGTGAGCATAGAGGGAGCATACCTCAACATAATAAAGGCCATATATGACAAATCTACAGCTAACATCATTCTCAACAGTGAAAAGCTGAAAGCATTTCCCCTAAGATCAGGAAAAAGACAAGGATGTCCACTCTTGCCACTTTTATTCAGCATAGTTTTGGAAGTCCTAGCCATGGCAATCAGAGAAGAAAAAGAGATAAAGGGAATCCAAATTGGAAAAGAAGAGGTAAAACTGTCACTGTTTGCAGATGACATGATACATAGAAAATCTTAAAGATGCTACCAGAAAACTACTAGAGCTCATCAATGAATTTGGTCAAGTTGCAGGATACAAAATTAATACACAGAAATCTTTTGCATTTCTATACACTAACAATGAAAGATCGGAAAGAAACATTAAAGAAACAATCCCATTTACCATCACATCAAAAAGAATAAAATACCTAGGAATAAACCTATCTAAGGAGGCAAAAGACATGTACTCCAAAAAATATAACATGCTGATGAAAGAAATCAAAGATGACACAAACAGATGGAAAGATATACCATGTTCTTGGATTGGAAGAATCGATATTGTCAAAATGACTACACAACCCAAGGCAATCTACAGATTCAACGCGATCCCTATCAAATTACCAATGGCATTTTTCACAGAACTAGAACAAAAAATCTTAAAATTTGTATGGAGACAAAAAAGACCCTGAATAACCACCTAGAGGGGTGGGATAGGGAAGGTGGGAGGGAGATGCAAGAAGGAGGGGATATGGGGATATATGTATACATATAGCTGATTCACTTTGTGATACAGCAGAAACTAACACACCATTGTAAAGCAATTATACTCCAATAAAGATGTTTAAAAAAAAAAAAGACCCCAAATAGCCAAAGCAATCTTGAGAAAGAAAAACGGAGTGGAGGAATCAGGCTCCCTGACTTCAGACTATACTACAAAGCTACTGTTATCAAAACAGTATGGTATGGCACAAAAACAGAAATATAGATCAATGAAACAGGATAGAAAGCCCAGAAAAAAACACACACCTATGGTCAATTAATCTACAGCAAAGGAGGCAAGACTATACAATGGTGAAAAGACGTTCTGTTCAATAAATAGTGCTGGAAAAACTGGACAGCTACATGTTAAAAAATAAAATTAGAACATTTTTTAACACCATACACAAAAATAAACTCAAAATGGATTAAAGACCTAAATGCAAGACCAGTTACTATAAAAATCTTAGAGGAAAACATAGAACACTCTTTGACATAAATTGCAGCAATATCTTTTTTGATCCATCTCCTAGACTAATGGAAATAAAACCAAAACTAAACAAATGGAACCTCATGAAGCTCAAAAGCTTTTGCACAGCAAAGGAAACCATAAACAAAACAAAAAGACAACCCACAGAATTGGAGAAAATATTTGCAAACAATGCAACTGACAAGGGATTAATCTCCAGAGTTTACAAACAGCTCACGTGGCTCAATATCAAAAAAACAAACAACCTAATTAAAAAATAAGCAGAAGACCTAAATAGACATTTCTCCAAAGAAGACATACAGATGGCCAAGAGGCATATTAAAAGATGCTCAACATTGCTAATTATTAGAGAAATGCAAATTAAAACTGCAATGAGATATCACCTCACACCAGTCAGAATGGCCATCATCAAAAAATCTACAAACAATAAATGCTGGAGAGGGTGTGGAGAAAAGGGAACCCTCCTATGCTGTTGGTAGGAATATAAATCGATACAGCCACTCTGGAGAACGGTATGGAGGTTCCTTCAAAACTAAAAATAGAACTACCCATATGACCCAGCAATCCCACTCCTGGGCATATATCCAGAGAAAACCATGGTTCAAAAGGAGACATGCACCCTAATGTTCATTGCAGTGCTGTTTACAATAGCCAAGACATGGAAACAACCTAAATGTCTATCGACAGATGAATGGATAAAGAAGATGTGGTACATATATACAATGGACTATTACTCAGACATTAAAAAGAATAAAATAATGCCATTTGCAGCAACATGGTTGGACCTGGAGATTATCATACTAAGTGAAGTAAGTCAGAAAGAGAAAGACAAACATCATATGATATCACTTATATGTAGAACCTAAAAAAGTGATTCAAATGAATGTATTTACTAAACAGAAAGAGACTCACAGACTTAGAGAACAAACTTATGGTTACCAGGAGGAGGAGAGGGATAGATTGGGAGTTTGGGATTGATATGTACACACTGCTGTATTTAAAATAGATAACCAATAAGGACCTACTGTATAGCACAGGGAACTCTGCTCAATATTCTGTAAAAACCTAAATGGGAAAAGAATTTGAAAAAGAATAGATACATGTATATGTATAACTGAATCACTTTGCTGTACACCTGAAATTAACACAACATTGTTAATCAACTAAACTCCAATATAAAATAAAAATTAAAAAAAAAAGAAGTACATAGTGCAGTGCGTAGATGTGGTCAGGTGATCAGTGAGGTGAGGAGAGGCTTTTCTAAGACAAGAGATGCTTCAGTTGATATCTGAAAGATGAGTAAGAGGTAACCAGGTATGTGTGAGAAAGTGAAAGAACAGGAAAGGATGGGGGGCACAGGGGATGTTCAGAAAGAGGAAATAGCCTGTATAAGCAGAAAGAGTCACAGCATCTGGAATGAGGCCAGTGTGACTGATTGCAGAGTAAAGGGGAAGGGGGTGTGAGATGAGCCTGGAGAGTGGGGCAATGGGAAGTACTGAAGAGTTGTTTTCTTTTGTTTCAGGTAGAGGAGGGTGTGTTAACATCATATTTGTGTTTAAATTAAAAAAAAAGATTGTTCTGGCTGCAATATGAAGAACACTTGGAGGAAGGCAAGAATGGATCTGGGAAGTCCAGGGAGAGGCTGCAGCAGTCCAGGCAAGAGATCATGAATGGTACCCTGGAGTGGAGTAGTGGAGGAGATGGACAGGAAGGGATGAATTTGAGAGGTACTTGTGAGGTAAAATCAGCAGGACTTTGTGTTGGAATGGAAATGAGAGCCAAGAGGCAGTAAGCTGTTGAAGATGATGCCTGGGTTTTTAACTTGTATAGCTGGGTGGATGGTAGTGACATTCACTGAGCAAGAACACTAAGAAGACACCAGCTCCATAAGGAAAGAGCATGAGTGTCATTTTAGACATGCTGAGTACAAAGTGCTTTAATGCACCCAAGTAGAGAATTCAAGTGAAGAGTTAAATACACCGGTCTGGTGCTTAGCGGAAAGATCTGGGCTGCTCATATAAATTTGTGAGCTTCTGAATATAGGTAGAGCTTGAAACTGAGTGGAGATGAGATACTTAAAGAAAGGGAGCAGAATTGAGAAGAGAGAGAAGAGGGTCTAAAGCTGAGTACTGAGGAAATTTAAAGGCTGGGTAGAGGAAGACAAGGCAGCAAAAAAAATGTGAAAGAAGCTGTTAGAAAGATAGGAGGAAAGTCAGCAGAATGTGGTATTCTAAAAGCCAAAGAAAACAGTATTTCAAGAAGCAGAGAGTGTCAAGTGTTGATTCAAAGATTAGAAAAAGGGAGAATGGAAAATGGCCATTGTGTATAGAAACATGGAGGAAATTATTGACCTTCCAAAGAGCTGCTGGGGGAGGCTGTCTTGTTTGTTTGTAATAGCAGACACTTGAACATGTTTAAAAACTCATAGGAAGGATCCACTCATTCATGAGAAGGATAATAGACAAGAGAGAGGCAGTTTCCTCTGAATGCAGGAGGAACTAAAGCACAGGGTTTTCAAGCACAGGTGGAGAGACAGGCCTAAGAACAGAACAGGGACCACACGTGCGTTGTAACAGAAGGAACATCGATTGGATGGGAGTGTGGGTTTGTGTGTTTAATAGTGGGACGCTGATGAGGCAAAACCATCTGTTAAGAGTGCAAGATTTGAAGCAAGTGGAGGATTGAAACGTTGTGGAATCCAGCAAAGAATGAACTAAGGAAACCTAACAGGATTGGAGTCTCATATACAGTATGAGAGCCCATTTGACATTAGTCCTGAAAATTGGTTTTTGACCCATCGATCCTTTTCATTTTTTTCCATTTTTTTAGCAAATGTTAGTTGGGTGTCCCAGAGGTGCCAGACACTCTTCTAGGACTAAATATACAGAGGGCAGAGGAACTCCCAAGGGACACAGAGATTGTCCATAGTATGCTTCACTCAGTAATGGAATTTTACCGAATATGCTAACAGGGCAGAGTATTAGCAGTGTAAGGGATGGTGCACCAAGGACAGGAAGGGAAGTGGACAGACCACAGTTAGGGAGCAAAGCCCAGAAGACCTAGAAGTACATTTGACTTCTTTAAAAATATAAGTCTATGTCACAAATATGAACCAGCTCTTTATTTAAAAGAATATTTGATCCTAGCAATCCTACAAGGATCATTTCAAACCCTGCTTCTTCTTCCTTGAGACCTTCTCTAATAGTTAGAGTAGACATTCATTTCTTGCCTGTCCCACTGAACACCCAAAGCACTTGAGGTTCATACCCTAAGTCTTAGCACTTGATTATATGTAATTTTGTATTTCATTGCACACCGACTCATATTACTCCCTGATTGTCTCCTTCATGCATCCATTATGAGAAAGAGCATTACTGTGGAGCCAGACAGACCTAGTTCAAATTCAGTGCCACACTTATGGGTTGCAAGTTACTTAACCTCTTCAAGCCTGAGTTTCTTCATCTGTAAATACAGACATAATACCCCCAGGCTATTTGGATTAAAAGAGACAATCCACGTAAAAGCACCTGACACAGTCGACCATCCAGTAAATATTTCCTCTTCTTTCTTTCCTTCTTGAGAGGGAGGACGCTATCATGTACTTCTTTTGTGTCTACTACACTGTGACAGGGACAGTGCCAGGATCAAAATAGACTTACTGAATAAAATCATAATGCCACATTCCCCGGTCAGAACAGATAACAGACTTTAACGTGTGTGTGCACGCGGGTGTATTTCAAAAGAATTTCCGTAGAGATATTCAGCTTCTAAATCAAGAAATATTACACTAAGCCAAAACCTGTGTTAGATTGTATGTGTAAAGCTGATTTAAAATAGTGCCATTCCCAAAGCAGTATATTTCAGCAATACAGCACTGATCATAATTTGGAGATTTATCGAGTTGTAGCTGACACCCTGAGTCCTATGCTAATGGGTAAGTCAGGTTTTTGCGGCAAGTTCTACAAGGACTGACTGAAGCTGGGAAGCTGGAATGGCCAGGTTTACCTCTCAGCTCTTTAGGAAGTACCTGTACTTGGTAGTGAAAACTATTGGTGACCTCTTGAAAGCATGAAAGCAGGGACTTAGGAGAGGGAGAAGGACCAAAGTCAGAAAGATGTAAGTCTAGCTTTCCCCAAACACTAAAACAAAAATATCTGCTGCACGTTCAGGCAGCCAGCCCTTCCTGACTGTCTTCATGGGCCACGGGCCGTTTGCAGCTAATTGATTCTGTAAGAAGAAAGACAAGTCCCATTTTCAAACCTCATAAATTATATAAGGATGTATTTTCACCATTCTTCACTGAAAAGTCAGGGATATCCTTCATATTTTCAGTATAGATATTAAACACTAAACAGCAGCATTGTCACTTAGGTTACCAATTTTGAGCCAGAAGTTCAGTATATTTCCACACCCTGAGACATAAAAGTGAATGCCTCATCACAATGCAGGTCTGGTGTGACCCATCACAGGACTAGAGGAGAAATCTTTGCAGAAGGAAATAAGAACTGATAGAATTCCTCATTTCAAAGCAATAGGATATACTCCAGGGGTAAAAACATATGAAGGACTGATCAGTAAAGACCGTTTGCTTTTTCTTTTCAAAAACCCTATTATTCTTGTTAGACAGGTTTTATAATTAATTTCATGAGCTCCTGTGACATCTTATTAATCGGAATAACCTTGAATGCCCTGTCATTTTGAAGGCAAAATGAAAATATTTGTGATAACATAATAGCATCCCTGCATAATAAAGGAAAGGAAATAGAACTCATGTGTGACCCGTTATGTGATGTGCCTTGGAGCCTTAAAAGACAGGAAACTGTTGTTAATGGGAAACCAGATAACCTTCTGGGCTTATTATATATTTACAGAAGTAAGGGTGGGGAGAGTGTACAAAAGCCTGAAAACCCAATCTAAAAGCAAACACAGGCTCATACAGACTTAAATGTGAGTGGCAAGAAAGGGATGTGAGGAGGTTGCCCTTTGCTCCTTGGAGTCGGTTGCCAAGGAGCGAGGTTTCCATTGTCCACCAACTGATGAATTACCTGCCTTTTTCTATGGGGTTTCGGCAATTTTTGTGTCAAATCCATGGAATGGATGGAATGCAGCCAGGAAGGAATGGTGGTTGCAGCTAGGCAAATAAAGGCCCCCAGGCTTAGAGTCCTGGGCAGGTTTGAGTTCTGTTTCTACCGCTTAGTGGCTTCGTGATGTTGACACATCCACTTACTTCCCCGAGCCTCAGTTTCCAGATCTATAGAATGAAGAAAATAATGTGAAGATTAACGAGCTGATTTCTATCAAGGCATCCTATCAGCTGTAAAGCACTATACGTGTAGTTACAGAAACATAAAGTCTTAACATGATGATTATTTACTGTAAGTTTCTCATATCCTCCTTTGAATGTAGATAGAAAATACTATAGAACAACAGTTTTACCATTCAGGATTTTGGAAGGACCCCTCCCTTCAAAACACATTAAATAATAGCACAGAGAGGAAGAAAATAATAAAACAGTGAAAATTTACTTGGGATTCCAGTCCCATCCTGAAAGGTTTCAGCAGACTTGCCTTACTTGTACCAGTACTTAATCCTATTTCTGTCATAGCACTCATCACATGTGTTATGACCATTTGTATACATGTCTTTCTCCCCCAGATTATACCTAGGGACCCGGACAATGTCTACTTCACTATAATTCCTCAATTCTTTGCATAATGCTTGAGAAAGTATAGGAAGGCAATTCAGAAATATTTTCGTCACAAACAGAATAAAGAAGAATCTCAAAGGGAAGTACAAGGGAGAAGATTGATATTCTATGAAAAAGAAACAGAGAACAGGGATTAAAACAAATCTACATGCAATGGTGACATTTTTTTAATTTACATGTTTTCAAAAGAGGGTAGCAGGATGTTAAGGGATCTAAAAACTATCAGACGAGAAGTGGTTGAAGGATCTGGAAATATCTAAGTGGAGAAGTACGTTTTCCTGAGAGTATGGCTTGCCCACTCCATGGTGGGCGGGGCTTGTGGTCTGGTTCACAACTCTGTTTCCGGTGCCTTGCATAGCACCTGACTCATGCTCAACAATTAACTGTTCAGTGAAGAAGTTCGGTTATCTGTAAGGGACTATATTATTTTAGAAGAGGGAACTAGACTTCTATATTACTATGTAAGAGAGAATCAGGTCCTAGAGATGGTAATTACAAAGGTGGAATTCAGATCAATGTAGGAAGGAGTTTTCTAACTAGTGTTATCCAGCTGGATACCTCACTGAAGATATTCAAACAAATTCTAGGTAGCCATTCTTCAGGGATGCTTACAAAAATTGATTTTTGTACTGGGTGGGAAAATTATATGCCTCCTAAGGTCCTTTCCATCTCTGAGTCTGTTTGTTTAAGAAAGGGCCAAAGTGTGTGTGTGTGCGTGTGTGTGTGTGTAACATCAACTCCCACTGTCATTATCCCAGAAATATCTAAATATCACCCCCACGAGCCTGCTTCAGTACCTAAACTCCTATCTCTATGGAATCTAAAGGGGGGTGATACTGTGTCACTAGAAGGTCTCTCTCAATTTTTCATCATTAGCTTATATCATTTAACCAAATGTAACTAACTGCAGCTGAATAAAATTTCTATCATCTTAGAACATTGTTAATTGTACAACCCTTTTCAGGCTTAAATTCAGACCAGTAAAAATTATTGTATTATGAAATATCAAAAATCATAGGAGTTTTCTTTTAAAAGGTAACCCTATTAGGAGGAGTAGAAACATATTAAGTAATTGTTGGCCATTGACCCTGAAGCACAAATGAGTTCCTTATCATTAAGCAGAGCTGGTGTTGTGCAGGGGTGTACTGTGGTTAAAACCATGGGTTGGGGTGTTAGACTGTCTGGATTTAAGTTCTGGTTCTGCCAATTACTACCCGTGTGACCTTGAACTTCTCAATGCCAAAGTTTCCTCACTTGCAAAACGGGGGTTTTGTGAAGACTAAATGAGATAATATATACCATACACTTAGAACATAATAATTGCTAAAATGTATCAAGTACCTACGGAGAATCAGGCACAATGGTAAGCAGTATTCAGTTATCTTAACAACCCTACCTGCAGCCCCAAGTTTCACTTGAGACTTAGAGATACTAAGCAACTTTTCCCAGATCACACAGCGGGAGAGAGGCGGAGCTGTAACACACTGCACCCTCTCCATCCCCTCCAGTGCCAGAACCTGTGCTCCTAGCCTCCACCACCTCCTCACTGAGGAGGTTGCCCTCTAGCCTTGCATTTATGAGGGATTTTTAGAGTAAGAACCTGCAAGAAAAGTAATCATAATAATAGCTAAAATTTCTTGAGTGCTTTCTATGTTTCAGGCACTATTCAGAGCACATTACATGCATTAAACCTGGCAGAGCACATTACATGCATTAAACCTGGCCACAATCTTGTGAGGCTTTTTTTTTTTAATTCCCATTTTACAGATGTAGAACTAAGACCCAGAAAGGTTAAGTAACATGTCAAGGATTCAAAACCAGGCAGTCTGACATCACTGAGACTGTTTTAACCACCACACTATGGTTCCACTTCAGGATAGCCCTTGAAGGGGACTTTGGAAAACCAGGAAACCATGCTCAGTTCCAAGATCTAAAGGAAGACGGGGTGTTGGGGTAAGGAGGAATCAAAGATAGTTGGAGCTCATTTACCCTTTGATGATTTTGCTAGAACTCCCCACGAGGTCAGGAGTGGGAACGGGCCCAGAGAAGAACAGACAGGATGGACTTTGGAGGCATGCCATGTGGCGGTAGGGATGGGGCTTCTGTTTGCTTGTCTTGTCTTTTTTTTTTTTTTTGGTTGCGTTGGGTCTTCGTTGCTGCGTGCGGTCTTTCTCTAGTTGTGGCGAGTGGTGGCTACTCTTCGTTGCGGTGCACAGGCTCCAGGTGCACGGACTTCAGTAGTTGTGGCTCGCGGGCTCTAGAGCGCAGGCTCAGTAGTTGTGGTGCACGGGCCTCGTTGCTCTGAGACATGTGGGATCTTCCCAGACCAGGGCTCGAACCCGTGTCCCCTGCATCGGCAGGCTGATTCTTAACCACTGCGCCACCAGGGAAGCCCTGCTTGTCTTGTCTTTGATTTAGAAGTTTGCTGACTCATGAAGAACACACTTGGTTCTAAACAGTAAATGCAACAACACTCCTTTTAAAACCACTTTGCTTTTTAATTAATCTTGTCTAGAGGAAACTGGCAGAGAACACAACCTAAAACTTGCAGTTTTTTACTGTATGTTCATAACCTTGAAGAAAATTTAGAGTCAACAGCTTTTACTAAGTGCCTATCCTGTGCCCAGAGCTCTCATGATCTGGCTTCATCTTAACCACAACCCTGGGAGGAAAGTATCATTATCCCCAAGGTCACACAACTAGTAATGTATTCACTCCAAGTTCATCTCTTTCCAGTAAGTCATGCTGCTGCCCCAGAATCTATAATAATGATCCCCAGAAAACCTCTACTCACACGTGCACACAAAAACTAGCTTATATTTTATCCTAGTATTTGCAATCATAGGAGTTAATCTCTTCACAGGCTTATATAAAATGAGCAAGCCCTATAAACAAATGTCTAAGATTGTAAAAAATGTCAAGTCTGTCAAAATGTCAAGATTGCTTCTCTTTCAGTACATAATATGCTTCCATTTCCTTGTTTGTTTTTATTTTAGTTTAACAACTTTTTTCTTATTTATAAAATCAAAACTACATGCCAGGGAAAGTTTGGAAAATTACAATGAGTATAAAAAAGAAAATTAACATTAATATTTTGGAGCATTTCATTGATTACTAGATAGATATTTAATCAAGTTATAATCAAACTTTTTCATTTAATAATATAGACTTTCCCATGTCATTGAATCATTTTTGTAAACACACTTTTAATGACAGTATAAAATATAATTCGACTATTCTGCTCTAAATATAGTACTAGGTGTACTATATTTATTTTCATCATTCCCGCACTGCAGGGCACTTATTTTTCATCTTTTCACTGCTATAAACATTGCTGCCCTGGCATATCATTACATATCAACTTTGCCCAAATCTCTGATCATTACTCTAGGAGAGATTACTAATACCGGGATTATTGGGCCAAAGTGTATTAAGGGTAGTATTGCAATATTTCCACTTCTTTTTAATTAGATACACTTCAATAATAAAGCGAGGATTATTGATGGGACAAAAGAATTCTAAGGAGGAAGATTTTTAGATAAGGCTGTTTATCTAAATTGTTTGAAATAAGAGCTGTCAAACTGGGTCAGATTTAGTCCCACATGACTCAGGATGCAGAGTGTACATTAAATACTAAAATATCTGCAGTCCATTGATCAAGAGGCCAGTCCTCAAAATGTCAGTCACCCTTGTGGCCAGGCTAGGTTAAGTCTCTAGGACATGTAGCAGAACCCCTCCCAGGCTTTTCCTTGCAAACAAGTTAAGTCCACAATCAGTCCTTAATTTCACAAGCAGTTGCTTAGTTTCTTTGGGCCCGGCTCTGTGCTGGTGTTTCCATGACCTTCTTCCTTTCTCTAGAAACAATATTATTCAAAACGTCCAAGAGTTTGTGTCATTTCCAAACACATAGGCTTTCTTAAATACTTAAAGCTAGTTCCCAGAACATCTCCATTAATCTTCTTATGTTTCATTTGACCTTCCTATTATCTATGGAGGAAAACATGTTTTTAAAGGAACGAAAGAAATTTGTAGAAGCAGAAGTAGGAAACAAAACTAAATCGATTTTTATAAGATATATAAGACAGACTAAAAGATATAGAGAATGATATAGCAAACATCATTTACCCACTTTCCAGCTTAAGAAATAAAATATTGCAAATAATTGAAGGCTTCTGTGCCCTGCCACAATCACTTCCTCTGGCCCTTTCCAGAGGTGTCTACTATTCTGAATTCAGTCTTCATCAATCCCACATCTGTCTATATTTCTACTCTGTGTGCAGCTATGTCACTAGAATATATGTTCCAGGAAAGCAGGCACTTTGCTTTATTCACTGCCATATCACCAGCACTTAAAACTGCATCTGGCGCAGAGTAGGTATTCAATAAAGATTTATTTTATGTAAAATAGATTGTGTATTTCCAAGCAATGTAGGGTTTTTTTTTTTCATGTTTCTGACCCTTATAAATTGTTCCATGTTGTACACATCCTTCTCAATGTATGCTGATAATGTAACTCTGCTTCATTCATTTTTACTGCAACATAGCATTCCAATGTAAGACTATAACACAATTTAGTTATCCATTCTTCTGACAATGGGCATTTAGGTTGTTTCCAATGTTTAATTCTGTAAATTTGGTGCAGTGAACATCCTGGCACTTTCTTATCCAATTGTGTAGGAGTTTCTCTATAACAAATAACAGGGGAGAAAGTGGAAAGAGACTGGCCCTCGTCTTTCCTAAATCTCTTCCTCTTCCAAATCTCTGCTGGGGTGAATGGAAAGATGGGAAATCAGCACAGCCCTCTGGGCATCACAAGTAAAATGGAGCCAGTTGGCCAGCCAATCTTTCAATGGGTTTGTGCATCTTCAACCTTACTACGCATTTCCAAATTGCTCTCACCAAACTGATTCTTTTAAATATTTAAATGTAATAATTATATACCCAAAGTAATTGGATTTATGCAATTCTGTCACTTTGTGCAATTCTATCAGTAAAAAACTGTGTAAGCACAGTTATGCTGTACTTGAAGTATACATATCAACTCTAAATTAGAAACGTTTTTAGCAACAGTGGTACAGTAGTTAGGTAAGGACTGTAGCCTGCCTCCATGCAACCTTTCTGTATTTTTCTAAATCAGGCCCTGTCCTTGTAGGTAATGGAAGTTTCATTCTCAGTCATGGTATGAGAAGCCCCTTCTTCCTCTCCTTCAGGGTCTTACTAGAGTCTGAGAAGACTTACCTGGTCCAAAATGTTTGAGGAAGAGGCTTTGGTTTTCAGCTCTTTATGGTCAACATGAGATGGCTTATTGTTCAAGCCTGTGTTTATCCACTCAAAAGTGGACTGCTGCACTCACAGCAGGCACGCTACTGTGACTGACCAGCTGGACCACAGGAGCCGTTGAGATCCCAGCCATCCACCTTCCAAACCCACTATTGGTCTTGGTGTTTCCTGGGACTGTTGGTGTAGGAGTGGGGTCAGGTCCCCTCAATTCACAAACTACCAACCTTTTTGCTGGAATATTTGCACTGTCCTGGCTGGGAAAGGCAGTATTGGCCCATTCCCCTCTCCTCAATTCCTACTTTATTCGTACCCTTTCTTGGACAATGCTATTCCTAGAGCTTAGCATTCTCTTGTATATTTATATTTGTTTTTGTAATGAACCAACAGCAGAAAATAAGACATGATTACTGCTTCATCACATATCTGACTAGCTTTATTTCTAGAGATTTTTAATCATTTTGATTTTCATCAGCTCTTATTTACTCTGAGAATGATTGCATTCAAATGACGTATATTTAAATTCTATAAACCAGACCATAGCTATCTGGTTGGCTTTATGTTTTCCAAAGAGATTTCAAATAGATTTACCAAAGCAGGAAATTAATATTTATTAATTTATTAATAAAGAAAAAAAACATTGTCAGTTGAAGAGATAGCACTTCTTTCTACCTGCAGCTCTTCACTATGGAAAGTGAAGTCTGGGCAAAACTATGTTTTAAAAGCTCTCTAGGAGATTTTAATGTGCAGCTGGCATGAGACCCACTGCCACTAGCTTAGAAGGCTGATGGCTGAAAGGGATCAAGTGCCCAAAAATAGTAGAGCAGATCAAAAGCACCAGGAGCAGTGCTTTCCAAAATGTAGGAAAATATGATCTTTTCAAATTTGTTTAAATGTGAAAAATGTGTGCCAGTTCATGAAGGTGACCCCAAGTCAGAGTAAGTGTAAGTGGGGTGCCAGGGATTTTGCAAGTTCCATACAGTTTTTCAGCTTTGCCTTTGCAAAGTGTCTGGTGGAGAAAACCACCAGAGAAGCTCCTAAAACAGCAAATAATTTCTCAAGGTTTACAGTTTTTAAATACCTACAAAGATTAGACTGTAGTCTCTGCACCTGCAGGAAAATGGGACTAAACCCCACTCCAAAAGCCATTTCCCCTCTGAGCAGGGAGAGGTCTCATTCGGCATCAGCCTGAATAAAGACTTCTCAGGAGACTTCCCCGGTGGCACAGTGCTTAAGAATCCACCTGCCAATGCAGGGGACACAGGTTCGATGTCTGGGAAGATCCCACATGCCGCGGAGCAACTAAGCCCGTGCGCCACAACTACCGAACCTGCGCTCTAGAGCCCGCGAGCCACAACTATTGAAGCCCCTGTGCCTAGAGCCCGTGCTCCACAACAAGAGAAGCCACTGCAATGAGAAGCCCGTGCACTGCAACGAAGAGTAGCCCCCGCCTCACCGCAACTAGAGAAAGCCCGCGCGCAGCAATGAAGACCTAGCGCAGCCTAAAATTAATTAATTAATTAATTAATTAATTTTTAAAAGACTTCTCAGGAGGTTAACAGACTGTGTTCTAGTATTACACCTGCTGGAGCAGAGCCACCTGGACATGGGTACATTTCCCCAGCTCCAAACTTGAGCTGGGGCCTAGAAGGTGAGTAGGATTTGACCAGGCAGAGAGCGTGTGTGCAGGGAAGAGAGAACACATGTAAAAGCACAGATTTGAAAGAATGAGCAGGGCCCACAGTTCCAAGTAAGATTACCAAGCATCCCAGCTTGCCTGGCTCTGTCTTGATTTAAAAGCTGAAAGTTCCACATGCTGGGAACCCCTTGCTCTTGGCAAACAGGGATGGTTGGTCACTCTAGTCTCAAAGAACGATGAGGAGTGGTGTGCAGGGCATCACTGAAGTCTAAAGCCTGCTCTTCTCACCTGTCTCGTGCAGCTTGTCCTGAAGGCCTATAAAATTCCTCTTCATGGGCCTGTTTGACCCTCTTTCCAGTGTCTGGGGTCTGATGTCTTCCTCTCTAAAGTTTCTTTTATTTTTCTAGAGCACATCCTATAATAGCTTCCCTAAAAACAGCTGATGGAAGGTAAAATTTTTGTCTTCCATTAATAAATGGTTTTACTCTTTCCTCATAATTTTCTGATGGGTTACTGGGTATTTAATCCAAGAGTGGCAGTCAGCTTTCCTCAAAATGTTGAAGGCATCATGCCATTCTCTTCTACCTCACCGGACTGAAGTCTGGGGTTATTCTGATTTTCCATCCTCTGTCACTGTGACCTATGTCTTCCCACCCTCCTCCCATCCCTGGAAGTTTTTAAAGATCTGAAGTTTCACAGTGATGTGCTTTGGTGTGGATCTTTTTTCATTCATTGCACTGGGCATTTGATGTGACCTTTCAAGGTGGAGACTCAGGTCCTTCAAACTTGGAACATTTTATAATCTTTTTTTTTTTTTTTGGCTCATTTTCTACCTTCTGCTATTGCTGTTCTTGCTTTTTAGTTAATCCTTTTTTTGGCCGCGCCCTCGGCATGTGGGATCTTAGTTCCCCAACCAGGGATCGAACACGCACCCCTTGCATTGGCAGGGCTGAGTCTTAACCACTGGACCACCAAGGACGTCCCCTGTTCCTGCTTTATTGGATGTTAGGCTTCCTGAATTGACCCTCTCATTCTCTTCTCCCATTTTCTGCCTCTTAACTTTTCTATTACGTTTTGCTTTCTGGGAAATTCCTTAACCTCACCTTCCAATTGTTCTACTGAATTTATTTCAGCTATTACATTTTTAATTTTCAAGAGCTCTTTCTTCTTTTCTAACTGTTCCTTTCACAGGTCTTAAGTTTTTATTTTGGGCTGTAATATCTCATATATTTTCTGAGAATAATAATGTTTAGATTACTTTCTAAATTTTCCTCATTTCTTACATAATTTTTATTTCTTTTGGACGTATTTTGTTTATTTGGACCCCTTTCTTTCATATTTGAAGGTTTTTTCCTAAATTTTGAGATCCACAGCTGTCCATTTATATTAAAAGTGAGGCAGGTTAACAGCTCTGTGTGCATGGGGGCTCTGAAGTAGGAAGCTTTAGTCCAGCATGGTCAGGCAGTGTATTAGTTTCCTAATACTGCTATAACAAATTACCACAGACTTAGTGACTTTAGACTGCACGAACTTATCACTTATAGTTCTGGGGGTCAGAAGTTCTTTAAGTCGAGATATCAGCAGAGCTGTCTTCCTTCTGGAGGCTCTAGGGGAGAATCTGTTTCCTTGCCTTTTCCAGCTTCCAGAGGCTGCCTGCATTCCTTAGCTTGTGGCCCCTTCCTCTGCCTTCAAGGTCAGCAGTGTAGCCTCTTCAAATCTATTTATCCCTCTCCCTCCCTCCCTTCTTCCCTCTCTGACAACTACTACTTTCTTACATCTCCTATTCTGACTCTGACCATCCTACCCCTCTCTTTAAGAGTTCATGTAAGGGCTTCCCTGGTGGCACAGTGGTTCAGAATCCACCTGCCAATGCAGGGGACACGGGTTCGAGCCCTGGTCTGGGAAGATCCCACATGCCGCGGAGCAACTAAGCCCGTGTGCCACAACTACTGAGCCTGCGCTCTAGAGCCCACGAGCCACAACTACTGAGCCCACGCACCACAACTACTGAAGCTCGCATGCCCAGAGCCCGTGTTCCGCAACAAGAGAAGCCACCGCAATGAGAAGCCCACGTACCACAGCAAAGAGTAGCCCCTGCTCGCTGCAACTAGAGGAAGCCCGTGTGCGGCAACAAAGACCCAACGCAGCCAAAAATAAAAATTAAAAAAAAAAAGAAAAGAATTCATGTCATTATGTCTACCCCTACAGCTTCTGAGTCAGTAAGTCTGAGATACAGTCTGAGAATGTGCATTTCTTACAAGTTCCCAGGTGGTGCTGATGCTTCTTCTCCAGGAACCACACTTTGAGAACTACATACAGATCTAATGCATACCTGTGAGCATTGCCTATATCCCCAGCAGCTAGCATAGTATTTGGCACATAGTAAGGCCGCAATCGATGGGCACTATCATTATCATCATTACTAATATAAGGAAATGGGGCAGGAAGAAGAGATACTATTTAAATTTGTCTTAAGTTTCTTGAACTAGGAAATAGTTTCTTAAATATCTGTGACTTTTGAATCAATAAATTTTAATTTTAATTTAAATAAAATTTTTTTAAAAATTGTATCCTATTTTAAAGAAATAAAGCTTACAATCTTTTATCTGGTACTGTGTAAGTACCAAGTGGAAACACTGACATTCAGAGAAATCTGTGAAGGCTCTAAATCTCAGTCTTACAATGAGCAGAGTGATCATTTCAGGCTTCAGGTACATCTAGAATCTCAAAAATACGACACAGTTCTAGATGTTGTCCAAGAATATAAATATAAATTTCTTTAATAAAAGAGTCAT